>NC_047661.1:95009768-95324768 GCF_011762505.2 Arvicanthis niloticus
GCAACAGATAACTAGAACAGATGAATCTGAACAGTACCATGTGCTCTCAAAACGATCCACCTTCATCTTACTGTCTTCCATGGTTTTGCCCTCTCCTCAGGAAGACTAAGTAAAAGCTTTATAGCTATTACAACTTATTTGAGCCAACCATCCTCTGTTGGTAATATTTACCACTTTGTGCTGGCTAGTCCTATGTCAATTTGATATAAGCTAGAGCCATTTAGGAGGAGGGAACTACAATTGAGAAAATACCTCCATCAGGTTGGCCTGAGGATAAAGATGTAGGGCATTTTCTTGATCCATGATTGATGTGGGAGAGTGCAGCTCATTGTGGGCTGTACCATGCTGGGCTGGTGGTCCTAGGTGCTGTAAGAAGGCAGGTTGTACAAGTCATGGGGAGCAAGCCAGGAAGCATCCTTCATGGCTTCTAGTTCCTGTCTCTGCATTCCTGTCTTGTTTGAGTTCCTGTCCCAACTTCCCTCAGTGATGGACCATTATCTGGACCTGGATGTATATGCAAACCCTTTCGACCCACTATGATTTAGTCATGGTGAATATCATGGCAATAGAAACTCTCAGAAATCAGCCCTATACTCGTGGGGTATTGCTGTGACAGACCTGGCTATGTTGTTTGGGAAGGATTGTGGAAGAACAGAAAAGCCATAGAGTATTCAGAGCTCAAGTAGTTGGCCCCAACATTTAATTGGGACTGGATTACAGGTTCAGAGGTTCAGTCTCTTATCATCAAGGTGGGAGCCTTGATAAGTGTCAAAAACAAACAAACAAACAAAGAATCAAACAAACAAAGAATCAGACAAACATAAGAGAAGGTAGCCTTTCCTGATACCACCCATGTGGCACAACAGGGACTCATATGTAGTGAGAAGGCAATAAATATATTTCAAATAAATTAATGTGAATTAGTATTGGAAGAATATTTGCATGGATGTATGATGGGCTTTATTGAGGTTTATGTTAAAAGTTGCCTTGGTAGTATGTGACCCAGGGCTTGTGTCACACAATAAAGTTAGTCTGAGAGATTCAGATTGGGTGTGGTCACAAGCAGTGATCCTGCAGTGTTTCAGTGTTTCAGTGCTCTAAGGTAACCTAGGGAATCTGAAATATCTAGTTAGGGACTGTAGTATTTGATGTTGATTGTCGATGTGACAAGACCAAGACTCATCTAGGAGACAAGCCTCTGGGGTTATCTATGAGGGGTTACCTAGATTAGGTTAGCTAAGATAGGAAGGTTCACTCTAAGTATGGGTGGATTTATGCCATGAACTGGGATTTTGGACTGAATAAAAAGAAGAAAGGTATCTAAGCTCTGATATTCACAGATCTGTGCTCTCTCTTCGGAAGCAATGTGACCAGTCACCTCATGCTTTCCGACACCCTGACTTCATTATCCTGATCAACTATGATGGAGTCAAAATAAACCCTTCTTTTAAGTTGCTTTGATCAGATGTTTTGTCATAACAAAAAGATAAGTCCCCAATACAGGAACATAGGTGAGTGTTGTCCCCAAGCAATTTAAGGGATTTTCCTGTTAGCTAATTCCCAAAGCCAGGGTTAAGTTCTACTGCTTCTTTAGATTATAACAAGCTATTCCTTATACCTTATAGGTGTCCACAACCTTTACCAACAGGATCCCACAGACACTTGCACAAACTAGGCTAGTGTTGTTCTCAGACAGCTTTGTTGTCCTCTTTCTTGGATTGGATGTCATTGATAGTAATGTCATGACACATGGTAAACATGTATCACATGGAACTCTTACTAATATCATTGTAAATATAATCTTTGTCAAAAATCATTCTGATTCAGTTGTCCCTTGAAGACATCAAAAATCATTGTTATGCATTTAAGTGTCCTATTTCCTTGATTTTTGTACAAAGTTAAGAATTATAAATTCACTTTTTAAGTTCAATCTCTCTCATGAAATATTTCCATCTCAGTCGTGTTTCTTTCTTGAAACTTCCATCTCTTGTATTACTAAGACATTTACTATTATATCCAATTTCTAACTTTTTTCCCTCACATGTCTCTAGTTGTTTTCTTGAATCCCTATAACAATTCAGTACCTTCGAGAGAGATGTCATACCACCTCTGTAACATCTCAAATATTCTACACAGAATTAAACAAAAGAGTAGATTTTTTTTTTTAAATGTACATTTTATTTTTGATGTTGTTGCTGTTGTTTCAAAGATGTTGGAAAAAACATTCCTCTGTTCAAATGGATCAAAAGGACAGGTCATGAAATATCATGAATGGATCTGGGTTGTTTCCAGGAAGGGATGAACATTTAGGTTCAACAGAACCAAAGGAGCTTCTGGCTACATGTCACATGTGTCCAGGATATGTGAAGTATCCAATATACATTCAGTAAAAGAACTGGTCTAAACAAATCATCCGATCATATGCCTTCTGCTCTATTTCTCATCACTGGGATGCTCCTGGAGATTCTGGGAAAGGACCAAATACCTACTGACAGGGGTTTTGCCTGACACCTCCCAGACTTCTCAGACGGCTAACAACAGCATCTGGGCTGGAATAGAATGTTGATAGACAACAGAAATACAGTGCTTAGGCAGGACTAAGAGAATGGAAAAATTGATTCATAGGAGGCCCATTCTGCCAATTCAGGGGCGGTTGGAGGAAGCGCTTTCAAAACACACTGTGTGGAGGCTGGCAGACGTGCCCAGGATGACATGCCAAAGCTTGCTGTCTCTGCATCTGAGACAGGGTGGGTTCTACCTGGCTGAATCATAACCTTCAAAGGTTATGGGACCGCCCAATTATCTGTACATCTGCCAATCTTTCAGCATGGTTTGAACTGATACTGTTAAGGCAGAGACCAAAGAGGGAAAAAGCAGTTCAGATATAAACAATTAGTAGGCAGGCTTATAGTTTGCACTTCAAAAACCACCACATAAGATATGCTACTTTATGCTAACTACCCTGTGCTTAGTAAACTCTAGCTCACATAGTAAATTCCCTGAGTGCAACTGTATTATCAAAGTTAAGTATTTAGGTTTCCCAGCCTTAATACTTATTTGCTGAACATGTCACTAGAACATGACCCTGATTTATTACATTGAGGATCAGTTTTGTAAATTACATATTGAATAATAGATTGCTTAGCAACTGCCACATACAGTGACTGTCCTATGGAAGGGGGTGGCTTAGCTTTTCTTGACTGTGAAAAAAAACCCAAACCAAACCTGTTTAACCAGATGACTTCATCGTATCCTAGTGATTAAGGGGAAAACAGAACAAAAGACTGATAAATGCAAGAAGATAGCTCTTCCTTGGGAGGATTGGTCCTTAGAGTGCTGAGGAGGGGTAGGTCATGACCCACTTGCAAGAGATGGAATGAGGCTATGATGAGAACTCAAAAGAAGATCTTTAACCTTGTGTCTGAAGTAGATGATGGAAAAGAAAACATGATGTGAATCATGTGAAAACATTGAAGTTATTGGCTCTCAGTTGAGAGAGAAAACAGAGCCATTGTGATTTAGAAGCAGTAAATGCAGTAAGTCTGTGCTGTCTGGATCAATGAAATGGATTATTTTGTAGTATTTTATTAAAGTATTCCAATTTCATAATAATTCTATGAAGAAGGATAGAAAGGACTTTACATTTTATTTTGTGGGAATTGGAAGATGCCTTCTCCCTCCTCATTTCTGGGGAATATACAGAAGAGATTCTAGACTCCCAGCTGCCACAAAAGGGTGGGTCAGTCTTTGTGACTGTGTATCCAGTGAGAAGAAAGAGGAGTTTGTGACAATGCACTGGGGCAGATGCTTTCCCGTGCAGATTCTTTCCATCTTGCTAATGTCAGGTCTGTCTGTGGTCAGAGGACACCTGAAAAGTCTTTGTCAAGAAAATCTTACACTTTGACTTGTCACATGTAGAGAGAAAGTAGAAACAGTCTCATGGGAAACTTCTGGTGTGTGCAAAAGACTGATAATTTTCAGACTGCAGGAATGTTATTCTTACTTAATCCATTTCTGCCACTCTACTGGGCACGGCAGAAACACTCAGGCTTGTGTAGCATGTTGGTGGTTCTGAGATGATTTTTCCAAACTTCAGAAAGTTGTATGGTTGTCCTAAAACACTGTGGTATGAATATTTATATAGATTTTTAGAATAAAATGTACACTTAGGGAAGAAATTTAGGAGTGAAATTTTATGTAGATTCTACTAGGATGATTAATTAATTATTCCAACTGTGGGCAAATGACAGAAGATGTGTAGAACCATGAAAGAGAAAATACTTAGCTTACTAATTATGAGGAAAACCAGAACAAGCAAAGAACAGAGTAGCAGTGGTGGGAAGAAATGCAAGATTTTTGTCATCTACAATAAGGAAGGACTTCCTAAACATGACACGCATGGACAAAATCCAAAGATAAATTTAGGGTTGTCATATACATACTAAGAAATCCTTTATATGAAAACAAACAAAACAAAAAACAAACACCATGAGTAACACTGAGAGAAGAAACTAATGGGGCCAGATAGATGACTCTATGGTCAAGAATGCATGGTAATTTGGACAAGAGTGTCATTGTGTCCCCTGGCCCTTGCTCCCAATATGCTTGAGTATTTGAACAGTTGGTTTCCTAGTTAGTGGCACTGTTTGGGCAGGTTTTAGAGGCCCAGCCTGTTGGCAGAAATAGGAAGGCATTTCTGGCCAGGCGGTGGTGGTGTACGCCTTTAATCCCAGCACTTGGGAGGCAGAGGCAGGCGGATTTCTGAGTTCGAGGCCAGCCTGGTCTACAAAGTGAGTTCCAGGACAGCCAGGACTACATAGAAACCCTGTCTTGAAAAGAAACCAAAAAAAAAAAAAAAAAAAAAAAAAAAAAAAAAAAAAAAAAAAAAAAAAGGAAGGCATTTCTGCAGGTGTCACATGAGGTAGTGAAATGATCTGCAAGAGGTAACAGTGAAACCATGGTCAGTTTGACTTAATCAGACTGGATCAAATTTTGGAAATCTGGTTCCAGGAGGTTTATTGTCAGTATATTTGAACACAGGACACTTTGGAAAACAGGTTTGTGGTATAATACAATCTCAGGTTCTCAAGAAGGAATAATTACATTGAAACTCAATTCAACCTAAGAAGATGGTTCCAGAGGTAGGCTACACGTATTAGCTTAAGGGCCTAGGGAAGGATCTGGTATGGTCTTGGTCATACAGATAGCATACAAATCATTTGGGTTTTTAGTCATCTCTGGTCCTGATTGTGGGAGCTCCTGGCTACACAGATGGTCTAAGGGTCATTTGGACTACTAGCAACCTCCAGTCCTGGTTGTAGGAGCTTGATATGGTCTGATCCAATAGATAATATAGACCACCAGGCTATTAATCACCTACAAGCCCCAGCTTTCTGGGTGTAAAAAAATAGGTTTTATGTCCATTCCTTTGAAAGAACAATCCTGTGCAATTAATATTCTTGTTTTTTTTCTGGAGATTTGTGGGTGCAAGGACCTTTGTGTTCCCAGCAGAAATGTATTGCTGGGGGTGTGCTTTGAGAGTTTATAACCTTGCCCAATGTCCAGTTCATTTTCTCTGCTTGTGTTTGAAGCTATGAGCTCTCAGTTCCTTACTTCTGTAACCATGCCTAGCCTTCCCATGCCAAACTCTTACCCTCCAGAACTGGAAGCCAAAATAAACTCTTTGTTCCTTGAGTTGTCTTTGGTCATGGTGTTCTATTACAGCAATGGAAAAGTAACTGACATAGAGTGTTTCCTGCTCCTACAGAGGACTGCCTGTAACTCTGGCTCCAGGAGATATAAAACCCTCTTCTAGCCTCTGTGAATACCTTTATACATGCACACACACACACACACACACACACACACACACACACACGTATAAATAAAAACAAAATATATCTTTAAAAATACGTCATCATAGGAGATGTTATAAAAGGAATAGATAATATTGCAAGAATCTAGCAAATGCTTTAGGGAAAAACAAGAGAAAAATGCTGAATTAGTCTTTCATTGCTATGACATAATACCCGACATAAGTTAAGACAAAACAGCAACAACGAAACAAAAAATAATCAAACAAAAAATTGATGTTGCCTCTTGGTGTTGGAGGTTGAATTCTGTGGTGATCTGGCTCCATTGCTTTTCAACCTAAATGTGAGACAGAAAACCAGGCTTAAGCATCTATAGTGAAGAAAAGCTGTTTACCTTATGTCAGCCAGGATAGCAGGACAAAGAGTGAGAGAGAAGGGATGAATGGCAAGAGCTAGACAGAGAGACAGAGAGACAGCGATACTGGAACAAGATAGATCTTTCAAAGGTGCACCTCCAACTATGTTGCTCCAAAAACATGACCTTAATAAGGGGTTCATTTTTTGAAGTCATCATCTTTATGGTTCAGTTATCTCTCGATAACACCAACTTACAGGGACTAAATCTGAGACATATGAGCTCTTTGGGAGAGCCCTTCATGTCTAAATGTCAACACATATACATAGCCAACAAACATATAAAATAAAATTCAGTAATGATGAGGTAAGTTGAAGTTAAAAGTATTTACTTTATACTTTAAGTATTAACTTACTTAAGGAATAAACAACAGTTCAAATTATAGGAAGAAACTTATACTTATTGTCTCAAAATACCAGATTTACCCAGTCTTTTTTCTTATATCTTTGATCTTAGGGATTATCTGAAGATGTAGGAGCATACAAACCAAGATGGACATGTGAGATACTCAGAGGTCCTTCATGCATAACAAAAATGGAAACAATTCAAATATCTGCATTCAAGTATTAGTTTACAAATGAGGGCACAGCCATACAATGTACTCATTTAAAAATGATAAAATAAAAAGAAATTCTTTAATATGGAGAAATATCCATGATATATTGGTCAAAAAAAGAGTCACAAATTAACAAATCATATAACAGCTTAGTAGATATTCAGTTTGTGCACATAAAAGGTTTGCATGAATGTCTTCCTCAACACAGTTATGGATTGCTTGACAATGAAGAATGACAGTGTTTTGAGGAACACTTCCTTGAGAAATCTGGTACGAACATCATAGAGTATACTTATGCAAACCTTGATCTATAGGCCAATCGCTCAACATGGCCTCTGAATGTCATCAAGAGACATGGTAAATACAAGATGCAGGACACTATTGTTAACTCAGTGATCATATGGTACCAGAATGTTATGTAAGATGTTGTTGACTGACATAATGCTAAGTGGTACAGCACATGATTATATTTTATTATATAACTTCTCAAGTGTATGGAAGGATGCCAGCCTAATGGACATCCTTGCATTTCCTATCTGGATTCAAACCTGAGGTTTTGCTCCATTTGCTTTATTTTTCTGTACACACAAGTATACACATGTCTCCCTGCATACTCCATAGCACTGATTTGCCTGATTAGTGACCTTTCTGTAACTAATAATTAAGACCCAGATTCTGCTTGAACAAGTTAACTGGTGAAGACCTCATTTCCACCAAGTGCAAGATGCCATGTTTTCAGTTACACCATCTAACAAACTTTCTCCTTAAGTGAACTAAAATCTGCATGTTTTGGTGATTGTAAAACATTGTTTAGAGATTATATTTTTCTTCAGATGAAAATTATTAAGTGTAAAATTTATTCATTTAAGTCAAGTTGAAGATATCCCTGTTGTAGCGTCCATGTTATAAACAGTGACAGTAGCAAAGCTTTTGCAGTATTTCAAAAAAGCTAAATGGCATGTGTTTAAGACTTAAGGACTAGAAGGCTCTTAGGGGGAAAGCCAAGTACCTCATCAACAGGATGAGCTCACCTGAGAAACAGCTTTCTCTTGAGCAACCACTAAATAGAAACAGGGCCCTGGGAAAATTTCAGCCTGTCAGGGAGGCAGATGCTAGATCTGACAGGCAGGCTGGCATCCTTCCAAGCTCTCCTTCAGAGTTCAGCTTCCCTTTCTCAATCTCTCCATTTCACCCAGCTTCCCCACATTACCAGAAGTGTCTGATCATTCTCTTGTTACTCTTTGTTTTTTTTTTTTTTGTTTGTTTTGTTTTGTTTATTGGTTTTTTTTTTTTTTTTTGGTATGTTGCGAATAATCTCGTGTGGATGGTTGTGGTCAACTCTCTTTGCAGTCTAACTGTTCCTAGAGTGTCTGGGGTCTATGTGTGTGAGAACACATTGGAGTGAAAGATGACTTTTAGCAGGTGTTGAGACAGGATTTCCTGCTGTTTTCCCTCCTCCTATTTGCCCGGGCCTTCTTTCTTTCCCCTTTTGGCTTTCTTATTCTTTCTTTCTTTTTTCCTTTTTTAAATTGGATATTTTATTTATTTACAATACAGATGTCATCCCCTTTCCCCATTTCCCCTCCCTAGAACCCCCTATCCTATACACCCTCTTCCTTTATGCTTTTATACCATTTTTATTACATGCATGTATTAAGGTCAGTTCTAGGTTGAGGGTCTAGCAATACAATAGATGCAAATAGTCAAAGAACAAGCAAGGCATTAAACCCAATTACGTGAACACTCCCGTGATCACTGTTTCTAAGGGCTCATCCGGATGACCAAAGTATCTGAGCCTACTTTCCTGTCCTAGCCCAAGGTCATTTTCTTGTCTGAAGCCTAGTTTCTTGTTTTAGCCTAATGAATCTAAATTTTAGATGTCTGAAATTACTTCTTTGTTCTGGCCTAATATTTAGATTCCTGCCTGAGATTACTTCTTTGTTGTCATTCTTTCTTTCTTATTTCCTTCACATTTTTCTCCTCTTCCCACTAGAAGATGCTTTTGAGATTTTTTTCCCTGTGAAAACTTTGTCTGTCTCTTCCTAGGTTTGGTAGTTCAACTATAAAATCAGATTGTTATCTTCAGACTTGTCTATTAGATTCTCTCCTAAACAATCAGTCTTCTCACTCTGTCTCACCTGTAAGACAGAATACTCCTGTGGAGGCAAAGTTCCATTTGTCTCTGTCTCTACAATAGCACTTAGACAGTGAGTTAATGATTATTAGAGATGTCAGCATGGATTTAGGTGAACTGAATACTGATTTCCTGCTCTCCCTTCCAATCATGCTATGGTCGTTTTAGTGCCAGCCCTCCAGGGTTAGGACTTGAATGATCAGAAGTGTCATGTTCTACAAAATGGACATGTATGACTTTATAATGTACATAGGTAGAAAGGAACTTTCAGCCTTCATTTCATTATAATGGCTTATTAGAGATGGTACATTTAGGTTGGAGAAATGGCTCAGCAGGCAGAAGCAATGACTGCTCTTCCAGAGGTCCTGAGTTCAGTTCCCAGCACCCACTTGCAGTTCCAGGGGATCTGTCATCCTCACACACACATAAAAACACAAGCAAAACACCAAATGCACATAAAATTAAAATAAATAAATCTAAAAATTGATTGGTACATTTAAAAATAGTAATAACTTATTATTTTCCTTAGTTAATTCATTTTTTGTGCTATTACATATATACTATAGTATAGAATATACACCATACATGTTATCATACCACACACACACACACACACACACACACACACACACACACACACACACGCGTATGCATGCACACATTTAAGTCCAAAGCTTACACCAAGTCCATGGACTCTTGTCAATCTTACTATACTTTTGTTTCACGAGTCATTAAAGATTAGAATTAAGAACTTGTGAACGTCAGTTGAATTTCTATTCAAATATAACAAAATGAAATCAGCGTCAGTGAAGAGACATGAGATCATTGAAAAGGAAACATAATACAATCAGGGAATGTTTTTAAGCTTTGTTACAGAAGCAAATGAACCATGGACGGGAAGAGTCAAAACTTCAAAGATACTTATGCTGCTGGGCTCTCTGTCAACTCTAGAGCAGCAGATGTCTGCCAAAATGTTTCAACAGAAACAGTAAACCAGAATTATTAATGAGTAACAGAGGTAATGCATAAAGTTTCTATAAAGATTATTTTAGATGTTCTATGGTTTGAGATGAATAAACAGTCTCTTATGCTGAGTCAGAAGGATGGCTTGATAGCACCCCAAGGATAATTCTGAAACTTTAACTCTATACATCTCACACATTATGCTCAGATTTCATGTAGTTTCCACTACACCTGAGATAGTTCTGTACCCATTTCAGTAATGTCTGTGTATATAGATTAAAACATTTGCTTTTCACATTAGTAGAGCTTGCTTTAGCTAAGATTTCCTGCTTATCTTGGGAGAAAACCCTAATTAAAATTTACAGAAAACCATGCCAGGAAGTCAACATCTCTATACTAAGCACCTACTAGGTGCAGGACAGTATGTTGGACACCAAAGATACTGGAAACGTGTTGGACAATCAGCCTCAGGCTGTCAGGCTGTGGACTAATGTTAGTATTGCATGCATGTAATGCATCAGTAAACAGATGTGAAAGAAAGTTAGTAGGACAAGATAAAGCCCACCAATTGGCATGTGAGGGGTGATGCTGATGGTGGCATAACATCATTAGCATATATAGTTCTGTTTTGGAAGATGCTGGAGTTCATTTTAGTGGAGAGGAGTGTTAAAAGTGGATGGACTGATGTACTGCAAAGCAGCCTCAACCTAGGAAGGAACCTAAATAGTTAAAAAGCATCAGAATTCATGTTAGATGCTTGCAGAACTCCATTGTTTGCATGAGGATAATCCAGAGCAGGTGATGTAGATTTTGCTGGAATAATGACCTTGTCCGCTTTGCCGGCTGTGTACCTGCTGGTTATTATAGTCAGATGATAAACTGTAAATTACCTGAGAATTTGAGAGTTGTCTGATTGGATTTGGGTGCAACTACCATTTTCTCTATACAGCGTTGACCCAATGATTTGTGTTATTTTTTTTTTATTGGATATTTTATTTACATTTCAGATGTTATCCCCTTTACCCATATCTCCCCCCACCCAGAACCCCCCTATCCCATTCCCGTCCTCTTGCTTCTATGAGGATGGGCTCCCACCCACCTTCTCACTCCCACCTCCCTGCCTTTGAATTCCCCCACATTGGGGCATCCAGCCTTCACAAAATCAAGGACCTCCTCCCCCACCTATGCCCCACAAGGCCATCCTCTCCTACATATATAGCTGGAGCCATGGGTCCTTCCTTATGTGCTCCCAGGCTGGTGGTTTAGACCCTGGGAGCTCTGGTTGGTTGGTATTGTTGCTCTCCCCATGGAGCCGCAAACCCTTTCTGCTCCTTCAGTCTTCTCTCTAACTCTGCCATTGGGAACCCCATGAACAGTTCAATGGTTAGCTGTGAGCATCTGCCTCTGTATATGTCAGGCTCTGGCAGACCTCTAAGGAGACAGTTATATCAGGCTCCTGTCAGCATGCACTTCCTGGTATCCACATCAGCATCTACCTTTGTTGACTGCACATGGGATGGATACCCAGGTGGAATAGTCTCCCGATGGCCTCTCCTTCAGTTTCTGTCCCACACTTTGTCACCATATTTGCTCTCATAAATATTTTGTTACTCCTTCTAAGGACCAAAGTGCCCACACTTTGATCTTCCTTCTGCATGAGCTTCATGTGGTCTGTGAGTTGTATCTTGGGTATTGTGAGCTTTTGGGCTAGTATCCACTTATCAGTGAATGCATACCATGTGTGTTCTTTTGTGATTGGGTTAACTCACTCAGGATGATATTTTCTAGTTCCATCCATTTGCCTAAGAATTTTATGAATTCATTGTTTTTAATAGCTGAGTAATACTCCATTGTGTAAATGTAACACATTTTCTGTATCCATTCCTCTGTTGAAGGACATCTGAGTTCTTTTCAGCTTATGGCTATTATAAATAAGGGTGCTATGAACACAGTGGAGCATATGTCCTTGTTAAATGTTGAAGTATTTTCTGGGTATATGCCCAGGAGTGGTATAACTGGGTCCTCAGGTAATGCTATGTCCAGTTTTCTGAGGAACTGACAGACTGACTTCCAGAGTGGTTGTACAAACTTGCAATCCCACCAACAATGGAGAAGTGTTCTTTCTTCACATCCTCTCTAGCATCTGCTATCACCTGAGATTTGCTCTTAGCCATTCTGACTAGTTTGTGGTAGGACCTCAGGGCTGTTTTGATTTGCATTTCCCTGATGACTAAGGACGCTGAACATTTCTTTAGGTGCTTCTCAGCCATTAAAGTTTCTCAGTTGAGAATTCTTTGTTTAGCTCTGTACCCATTTTTAATAGGGTTATTTGTTTGGGGTCTAATTTCTTGAGTTCTTTGTATATATTGGATATTAGCTCTCTATTGGATGTAAGATTGGTAAAGATCTTTTTCCAGTCTGTTGGTTGCCATTTTGTCCTATTGATAGTGTCCTTTGCTTTACAGAAGCTTTGCAATTTTGTAAGGTCCCATTTGTCAATTCTTGGTCTTAGAGCATAAGCCATTGGTGTTCTGTTCAGGAACTTTCCCCCTGTGCCCAGGTATTCGAGGTTCTTCCCCACCTTCTCTTCTATTAGTTCCAGTGTATCTGGTTTTATGTGGAGGTCCTTGATCCACTTGAGCTTTGTGCAAGGAGATAAGAATGGGTTAATTTGCATTCTTCTACATGCTGACCTCTAGTTGAACCAGCACCATCTGTGGAAAATGCCATCCTTTTATCCACTGGATAGTTTTAGCTCCTTTGTCAAAGATCAAGTGACCATAGGTGTGTGGGCTCATTTCTGGGTCTTCAGTTGTATTCCATTGATCTTCCTGCCTGTCTCTGTACCAATACCATGCAGTTTTATTGCTCTGTAGTACAGTTTGAGGTCAGGGACGGTGATTCCCCCAGAAGTTCTTTTATTGTTGAGAGTAGTTCTAGCTATCCTGGGTTGTATGTTATTCCTAATGAATTTGCAAATTGCTCTTTCTATCTCAAAGAAGAATTGAATTGGAATTTTGATGGGGATTGTATTGAATCTGTAGATTGCTTTCTACAAGATGGTCATTTTTACTATATTAATCCTGCCAATCCAGGAGCATGGGAGATTTTTCTATCTTCTGATTGTCTTTGATTTCTTTCTTCAGAGACTTGAAGTTCTTGTCATACAGATCTTTCACTTGCTTGGTTAGATTCACACCAAGGTATTTTACATTATTTGTGGCTATTGTGAAGGGTGTCTTTCCCCTAATTTCTTTCTCAGCCTTATTTATCCTTTGAGTAGAGAAAGGCTATTGATTTGTTTGAATTAATTTTATATCCGGCCATTTTGCCGAGGTTGTTTATCAGGTTTAGGAGTTCTCTGGTAACACTTTGGGGTCACTTAAGTATACTATCATATTATCTGTAAATAGTTATATTTTGACTTCTTCCTTTCTTATTTGTATCCCTTTGATTTCCCTTTGTTGTCTAATTGCCCTGGCTAGGACTTCCAGTACAACATTGAATAGGTAGGGAGAGAGTGGGCAACCTTGTCTAGTCCCTGATTTTAGTGGGATTGCTTCAAGTCTCTCTCCATTTAGTTTGATGTTGGCCACTGGCTTTCTGTATATTCCTTTTACTATGTTTAGGTATGGGCCTTGAATTCCTGATCTTTCCAAGACTTTTACCATGAAGGGATGTTGAATTTTGTCAAATGTTTTCTCAGCATCTAGTGAGATGACCATGTGGTTTTTCTCTTTGAGTTTATTTATGTAGTGGATTACATTGATGGATTTCTGAATATTGAACCATCCCTGCATTCCTGGGATAAAGCCTACTTGATCATGATGGATGATTGTTTTGATGTGTTCTTGGATTCAGTTTGTGAGATTTTTATTGAATATTTTTGCATCAATATTCATAAGGGAGATTGGTCTGAAGTTTTCTTTCTTTGATATGTCCTTGTGTGGTGAAGGTATGAGCGTAATTGTGGCTTCATAAAACGAATTGGGTAGGGTTTCTTCTGTTTCTATTTAGTGGAATAGTTTGAAGAGAATTGGCATTAGGTCTTCCTGGAAGGTCTGATAGGATTCTGCACTAAAACCATCTGGTCCTGGGCTTTTTTTGGTGGGGAGACTTTTAATGACTGCTTCTATTTCTTCAGGAATTATGGGACTGTTTAGATGGTTTATCTGCTTCTGACTTAACTTTGGTATGTGGTATCTGTCTAGAAAGTTGTCCATTTCATCCATATTTTCCAATTTTGTTGAGTATAGGTTTTTACAGTAGGATCTGATGATTTTTTTAAAAAAATTTCCTCAGTTTCTGTTGTTATGTCTCCCTTTTCAGTTTGATTTTATTAATTTGGATACTGTCTCTGTGCCCTCTGGTTAGTATGGCTAAGGGTTTATCTATCTTGTTGATTTTCTCAAAGAACCAGCTCTTGGTTTTGTTGATACTTTGTATAGTTTTTTTTTTTTTATTTCTACTTGGTTGACTTCAGCCCTGCGTTTGATTATTTCTTGCTGTATACTCTTGGTTGTATTTGCTTCTTTTTGTTCTAGAGCTTTCAGGTGTGATGTCAGGTTGCTAGTATATATTCTTTCCAGTTTCTTTTTGTAGGCACTTAGAGCCATGAGTTTTCCTCTTAAGCACTGCTTCCATCGTGTCCTGTAAGTTTTGGTATGAAAAGCCTTCATTTTCTTTAAATTCTAAAAAGTCTTTAATTTCTTTCTTTTTTTCTTCCTCAACCAAGTAATCATCGAGTAGAGTGTTGTTCAGTTTCCTCAGGCTTTCAATTATTTTTGTTATTATTGAAGACCAGCCTTAGTCCATGGTGATCTGATAGGATGCAAGGGATTATTTCAATCTTTTTGTGTCTGTTGAGGCCTGTTTTGTGAGCAACTATATGGTCTATTTTGGAGAAGGTACCATGAGGTGCTGAGAAAAGTTATATTCTTTTGTTTTAAAAATGAAATGTTCTATAGATATCTGTTAAATCCATTTGGTTCATAACTTCTGTTAGTTTCACTGTGTCTCTGTTTAGTTTCTGTTTCCATGATTTTTGTATTGCTGAGAGTGGGGTGTTGAAATCCCCCACTATTATTGTGTGAAGTGCAATGTGTGCTTTGAGCTTTAGTAAGGTTTCTTTTATGAATGTTGGTGCCCTTGCATTTGGAGCATAGATGTTCAGAATTGAGAGTTCATCTTGGTGGATTTTTCCTTTGACCAGTATGAAGTATCCTTCCTTATCTTTTTTGATAACTTTTGGTTGAAAGTTGATTTTATTTGATATTAGAATGGCTACTCCAGCTTGTTTCTTGGGACCTTTTGCTTGGAAAATTGTTTTCCATCCTTTTACTCTGAAGTAGTTTCTGTCTTTGTCACTGAGGTGCGTTTCTTGTATGCAGCAAAATTCTGGGTTCTGTTTACATATCTAGTCTGTTAGTCCACCTCTTTTTATTAGGGAATTGAATCCATTGATGTTAAGAGATATTAAGGAAAAAATGATTGTTGCTTCCTGTTATTTTTGTTATTAGAGGTAGAATTATGTTTGTGTAGCTTTCTTCCTTTGGGTTTGTTGGAAGATTACTTTCTTGCTTTTTCTAGGTTGTAGTTTCCCTCCTTGTGTTGGAGTTTTCCATCTATTATCCTTTGAAGTGCTGGATTTGTGGAAAGATATTGTGTGAATTTGGTTTTGTCATGGAATATCTTGGTTTCTCCATCTATAGTGATTGAGAGTTTTGCTGGGTATAGTAGTCTGGGCTGGCATTTGTGTTCTCTTAGGGTCTGTATGATATCACTCCAGGATCTTCTGGCTTTTATAGTCTCTGGTGAGAAGTCTGGTGTGATTCTTATAGGTCTGCCTTTATATGTTAATTGACCTTTTCCCTTACTGCTTTTAATATTTTTTCTTTGTTTTGTGTGTTTGATGTTTTGATTATTATGTGACAGGAGGAATTTCTTTTCTGGTCTAGTCTATTTGGAGTTCTGTAGGCTTCTTGTATGTTCATGGGCATCTCTTTCTTTAGGTTAGGAAAGTTTTCCTCTATAAATTTGTTGAAGATATTTACTGGCCCTTTAAGTTGGGAATCTTCACTCTCATCTATACCTATTATCTTTAGGTTTGGTCTTCTCATTGTATCCTAGATTTCCTGGATATTTTGGGTTGGGAGCTTTTTGCATTTTGCATTTTCTTTGACAGTTGTGTCAATGTTTTCCATGGTGTCTTTTGCACATGAGATTCTCTCTTGTATGTCTTGTATTCTTTTGATGAGGCTCTCATCAATGACTCGTGATCTCTTTCCTAGATCTTTCGTGATCTAACTCCAGGGTAGTCTCCCTTTGAGATTTCTTTATTGTTTCTACTTCTATTTTTAGATCCTGGATGGTTTTGTTTAGTTCCTTCTCCTGTTTGGTTGTTTTTTTCTTGCAATTTTAAAGGGATTTTTGTGTTTCCTGTTTAAGGGCTTCTACCTGTTTACCTGTGTTCTCTTGTATTTCTTTAAGAGAGTTATTTATGTCCTTCTTAAAGTCTTCTATCATCATCAAGAGAATTGATTTTAAATCTGAATCCTGCTTTTCTGGTAAGATGGCATGTCTAGTACTTACTACGGTTGGAAAAATCGGTTCTGATGATGGCAGGTAACCTTGGTTTCTGTTGCCTATGTTCTTGCACTTGTCTTTCACCATCTGGTTATCTCTAGTGTTACCTGCATTCATTGTCCCTGACTGGAGCTTGTCTTTCTAGTTATCTTGCTTGTGTTAGAACCCCTCAGAGTCCAGATGTCTCTGCGATCCTGTGATCCTGAGCTCCTGTGTGGAAGAGCTCCTGGGACTCAGGCTGCCTCTGGGATCCTGAAATCCTGCTGCTCTGAGTGCAGTGGTTCCTTTGCTGTTCTGAGTGCAGTGGTTCCTTTGCTGCTCTGAGTGCAGTGGTTCCTCTAGGATGGGTCAGGATATGGTGTCTTCATGTGAGCAGACCATCTAGGAGTCTCATGATTTGTGTTCTTAAATAAAAGTAATTATTTATCTCTATTTTATGTAGATGCATGTTTTAACTGAATGTATTTATGTACATTACATGTGTGCTTAGTACCTGTGTAAGATGTCAGATCTCCTAGACTGGAGTTACAGTTTTTTTTTTTTTTTTTTTTTTTTTTTTAATTCAGGGTTTATCTGTGTAGCCCTGGCTGTCCTGGAACTCACTCTGTAGACCAGGCTGGCCTTGAACTCAGAAATCCGCCTGCCTCTGCCTCCCAAGAGCTGGGATTAAAGGTGTGCGCCACCACTGCCCGGTGAGTTACAGTTTTTAAACTGTCCTGTGGGTAGTGAGACTTGAACCTGTGTCCTTTGCAAAAGCAGCATGTTCTTTTAACCATAGAGCCCTCTCTCCAGCTCCTGATTTATATTCTTAGCTGCACACTTTTCTCACCACAAATACTTCACATAGCTGACCTTATTGGTGGGGTATTTATTTTGGGAATTCTTTTCCAATGCTTCTCACACAAATCAAAATTCAGGTTAGTTTACAGAGGAAAGATAAATATCAGGCATATTTTATACAAATATTTGACTCTATGTTAACTTCACCTAGTATATGTGATTACTCTTTGCCAACTTGTATTAATATTAATTTGCCATTTCATTGCAGCTTATTACATTTCTTTAGAATTTGAGGTGTACTGTTTTTCCAATTAATTGTGCCTCAGTTGTCTTCTGTGGGGATTTTTTTCCAACTAACTTGAAGGGGATGATAATTAACTTTACTTTGTGTTCAAAGGCACAATCTTGGAGATTGCAGGTTTTCATTATTCAGCCCGATTCCACATAGCAACAGCAGCTATGATCTGGTTCAATTAATTACATTAATAACTTCCAAGAGATCAGTCTTCAGAAGAGGGTAGATTGTAAAATAGGACTTTGTAATAAATCATAATTTTGGAATGGTGTACCCGAAACACACACACACACACACACACACACACACACACACACACACACCATACACAAACACTGCATTTAGAAACAGACACAGACAAAATACTTTTCTAACATGATGAATTCAGGATCATCCATTGAAAAGTGAGTTGGAAAGTGGAGATCAGTATGGTCCTTGCCTGGGATGGAGAGAACCACTTACGCAGCTCTGACTCACAGAAGGCTTTGCCATACAGAAAAGTTGATAATTCTGAGCTCAAACTCACTGTATCTTGAGCTATTGCTCTGCCTGTCAGTGCATGGCTTCCCTTCTGTAAAGTGCAGGTAATGTCCTTAAGACTAAGCTAATGCTCTGTAAATGTCAACGTCTCCCTTCCTCACGGTTGCATTTTAAAGGTGAAGAAGCTTCATGTGTTTGAATACTCCCAAGCCTGTCATGATGTTTCGAAAGGTTATAGAATCTTTCAGAGGTAGAACCTCGATGGGTGAAGTATGTCACTAAGGACAGTCCTTGAAGGTTTTTAGCTTGGTCTTGTTTCCTGTTCTCCCCCGAGGTTTCTGACTATAGGCACAATGGGACCAACCACCACATGCTTCTGCCACAGCGCCTTCTCCCCAATAATTGGCTGTATGTCCTTAAGCAATATGGCAGACACGTCCTCCCTTCCATAAGTTACCTATTGTTGGCTTTATGCTCCCAGCAGTGAGAAATGGAACGTACTCATGTTGAGCAAATTGTCAGTCTAACAACTACTCAAAGCTTGTACTCTTTGGAAAACAACCCTGTTAAAGCAAAGAATAGTGTCAGAAAAATGAACAAATGAACCTAAAGGAAAGATTTTCACCAATGTCAGGAGAAAAACCAGGTAAAAGAAAGATAAGCTTAGATGGAAAGGAAAGAAGTTAGAGGCATTACTAGAAAACTGAGTGGATAATGTTTGAAAAATTCCTGGTAAAAGAAATGCCAGGTTGCTTCTCGATGCTGCATTCATCATGCTAATGTTAAGCCAAGTCTTAGTGGGCTCTCAGTGGGCAGAGCTGGCTGGCTGCTGGGATTTTGGTTCCTAGGACAGGAAGGATGTTACCAGGTACTTCAGGAGCCAGACCTGGAGCTTGGTTGACTGGCACATGTGATTCTCTAGAATGCTCCTGTGAATGTCAGGGACTTCCTTTTTCCAGGATGCTTGTGTTAGTCACTTTTCTGTGCCTGTGATGAAAACATCATGACCAAAATCAGCTTGAGGAAGAGAGTGCATTTTGGCTTACGGCTCCAGAGGGATAGAAATCCAACTTAGTGGGTGGAGGTGTAGCAGCAAGTGGCAGGCATGGCTGCTACCCTAGGAAGCCAAAAGCTCACATCTTTAGCTGCAAGCCCAAAGAACATGGAGCAAATGTGAAGTGGCTTCAGGCTTTTGATCTGAAGCTTTCTTCTTTTGCAGGGCTTGGGCTTACCAGATACTCTGATGAAATGTCAGGGCAGTTGACAGGAACCCATGTTCCTGTAAACAACCTCAAACTCTCCTGCAAACAACAACCTAGTGAAACTCACTGGGACAGACAGACAGACAGACACACACACACGCACACACACATACACCATGAAAGTAGATGGAGAGCTAGTTCTGGAGAGGGAGTGGTTTAGTGAGAATGGGAGATGGGTAAGAAAGAACAAGGTTGTATACATATGATTGAAATATATTATGCACGCATATGAAAATGTCATAATAAAACCCATTGTTACACACGATTAATGTATGTGAAGAAAACATTATAAAATCTACCTTACTGAAAGTATAGACTGTAAGGTTTGAAAAGCATCAGTTAGGAACCCCATTTTGTCTCCATTTTTGTAGCATGGGCCACCTGTCACAGAAGACACTGCTGAGCTGTGTGGTCCAAAGGCTGTGGGCAGGGGACGTGGGGAATGTGGAGCTCATTGGTGGGTGGAAATTTTATATTAGGGAGCACTTATAAAACTCTCTCAGATAGCAGATAAAAAATGTGTTTCTGTGCAAAGGCACAGATTTAAAAATTAGACTATGTTTCTTGCTCCTAAATGGTGAAAAACACAAATTACTTCTGGAAGAGAGTAAGATTCAGATAGGAAAAAAAATTAAAATTCTGTTAAATCTTGTAAGAAAATTTTAACTACTCAGAAAATTATGCAAATACAACAGTTGTATGGCGTTGATGCAGGGGGACCAGGAATTCAAAGTCATCCTTACATAAGGAGTTTGAGACCAGCTTTGACTCCATTAGAAGCTGTCTCAAAAACAAAACAAAGCTGAAAAGAAAATAAAGAAAACAATAAATTTAGTAGAATCTGGGCAGTGTTGGCACGCACCTGGTGCACACCTTTAATCCCAGCACTCGGCTGAAGCAGGTGGATATCAGTGAGTTTCAGGACAGCCTGGTCTACAGACTGAGTTCCAGGATAGCCAAGACTACATAGAGAAACCCTCCCTCAATAAAAGAAAACAAAAGAGTAGAATTATATATCTTGGGGTGGTAGCTTTCTTTTATTATAAATATTAAATTTTTTTCTAAAATAGAGGTTCAAAGTTTTAAGAATTGGCTTCTGTTCTCATCCCTGGCACTGATCTGAGTGGCAGTAATTTGAAGGATGAGGGAAAATTCCTGGCTGAGATTTATGAAGTTAAACCTGGAATGACTTCCAGATAGAGAAAACCAGGTGTTTGAGTCATCAAGGCCTCGATATCACCGGGACACTCTGGAAGGAGAACGGTGAGTATGGACAGGATGAAGGAGCTATGTGAGCTCAGCGGGGTGAGTTTGAGAGCTTGGGATGGCACAAGGCTATGGTGGCCAGGAGGGTGATCCACGGGTAAAGTGTGAGGGAGAACAGGAGACAGATGGAGGAGTTTCCTATAACACTCAACGTAACTGAGTTCTTCAGAGACACACTCTTAGTTTCTAGGAGATTCACATGGTAGCTTCTTATACTATCTTTTAAAAAATATTTATTTATTTTTACTCGTTCACTGCTCCCCCTTCCAGTCACTCCCTCCCACAATTCTTCCCCCTTTCTCTTCTGAGTGGGTGGGGGCCCCGTTGGGTATCTTCCCATCTTGGTACATCAAGTCTCTGTGAGGCTAGGGGCATCCTCTTCCACTGAGGCCAGACGAGGCCAGAAGAACATATCCCACATACAGACAACGGCTTTTGGGATAGACTCCATTCCATTTATTCGAGACCCACATGAAGACCAAGCTGCACATCTGCTACATATGTGCGAGGAGGCCTAGGTCCGGGTAGTGTATGCCCTTTGGTTGGTGGTTAAGTTTCTGAGAGCCTCAAGGGTCCAGGTTAGTTAACTCTGTTGGTCTTCCTATGGGGTTCCTAGCCCCTTAGAGGCTGCAATCCTTCCTCTGTTTTTCCATAAGAATCCACAAGTTCCATCCACTCTTTGGCTGTGGGTCTCTGCATCTGTCTGTGTCATTGCTGGAGGGAGCCTCTCAGAAGACAGCCATGCTAGACTCCTGTCTGCAAGCATAACAGAGTATCATTAATGTGTCAGGGGTTGGTGCTTGCCTATGGGATGGGTCTCAAGTTGGGCCAATTATTGGTTGGCTGTTGCCTCAGTCTCTGCTCTGTCCCTTGTCCCTGCATTTCTTGTAGTCAGGATAAATTTTGGGTTGAAAGTTTGGTGGGTGGGTTGGTGTCCTTATTGCTCCATTGGGGTTCCTGCCTGGCTTAAAGGAGCCATGGCTCATGGCATTAGGGATGTGGAACCTAAAGAGGCCACTTTCTTAAGTTGCCTGTAATTGGATGCTTTGTCTTCTTTCTCTGTCCACTGGAATACTAATTGAGATTTGGCTTGATCCCAAGTCACTGAGATAACATTGAAAAGCTTGTGCTGACAGAATGAAGATGACAGTTGGGGTTCTTTGACTGATGAATTCAGAGTAACCTATCGACTCGCATTGATATCCTCCAAAGGTCAAGGGTATCGGTCAGCTCTCCTTTCTGAAAGAGATGGATTGCCCAACACTAGCTAAAATCTCCAGGCTTCCGTGTGGAAAATCTGAAAGGGCTTGCTCACCCCCACCTTTCCCCCTTTTAGGTTGACTTCTGTCCCAGTTTGCAAACCCTGTTTTGAATTTAGCCTTAGTGCCATTGGCCTCTGTCCTGTTGCTGTTTCTGTGAACTGTGCTCTGTGGCTAGGTTTGATCTTTGCCGTTCCTCTGTTCAGAGTGGTCTCTCCTTTCCTTTGCTTTCTGATGGCCTTTTGAGAATCAGTTCATCATATTCATGAGGATCAGTTCAAAGAGAGGGATTTCTAATTTCACTGTGATGGAGTTGCCAACATAATTAATTCAGCATTAAATTATATTGCCCTCACGACAGTGATAATACCATATGATATAAAAAGACCCTGGGTGACCGTCACAAAGTCAAATCTGTGACCTTTAATATACAGTAGGATTATAAAGACATTTTCATATTGCTTGTATTTTAATTGGGGGAGAGTTTATCAAGTTAACAAAGTGCCATTATTAAATAGCACTGTTTGCCCAGGGACTGAAGAGATGGCTCCGTGTTTAAGCAGACTGGCAACTCTTTCACAGGGGCAGGGGATTCTGTTCTCAGAACCTACACAAGTGGCTCACAACCATCTGTAATGTCAGTTTTTAGGGACTCTGACACTCTCTTCTGGCCTCTGTAGGTACTGCATGCACGAGGTGCACCCTCGTACATGCAGACCACACACTCACATACAAAATAAAAATTAAAAACTACTGCATATCAAATAAATTTTACCTTGTAAAAATTTAATATTACTAAGAAAATTTGAAAAATATTTGCTAGCATTGGCTTCATCTGCCTAGAGAGTGGCTTGTAACTGACTCCTTTTAGAAGGAAGTGAATCCTTTGAGGTACCTCTGCACCAGATAGCATGCTTACTACCTTCAGTGTTAAATGAGTAAAGCAGCTTATGATCAGATTTCTCCCAGATTCAAACACACATACTGGTACACACTAGTCCAGCCACACTCGTTTTAAGATCTAGGAAGTAGAATCTTAACGTACCTTAGGCTCATTCAGGAAACACACACTCACACAGAGTCTGCACAAGGAGATGTTTTTCAATAGAGCTGAGAACGTGCCAAGGTTTTTATCAGCTGACTTTTAGAGATAGCCTTTGTAAAATTCAAATACATTAAAGAGTGGCTTTTAAAACTAGGCATTTCCCTCAGGGACCTTCTCTCCCTCAGACTGATGACTGACTGAGTACCACACCACGAGGAAAACGCTCCTGAGTTCAGCATCCTCTTGGTCATATTTATTTTGATAGGAAAACCACCTGAAGAGTCTCCCAAATATTTGCTACCTCTTGTTCCCTGAAAATTAAGTAGCATTTAAAAGCTCAGAAAAGCAATTACCCTTTGCTTTAAAAGTATTCAATGGTAGAACACTTGCCCAACCATATGCAAGGTTCAAGGTTCAGTGCCTAGCTAAACACACACACACACACACACACACACACACACACACACACACACACACACACGAGAGAATCCTTTCAGCTTTAAACTTTTAGTAGGTTAGTAAATATGCTTACATGCATTAAAGCAAAAATGTATAGTATGTGAAGTTATTTAACCCCTCCCCCAAAACATGGTCATAGGATAAAACCATTTTTATCACCAAGAATGTAAAACCCACTAAGGCAATAATCATATACTTCAATACACCTTTAGTTAGAAAACCAGGAAGGACAACTTCCATGATGTGCTTCTAAATCCAGGTAAAAGGTGACTTGGTTAATTAAGATTTGGAGCTCATAGGTAATTCTATCATTTTCTGCTCTTTTAAATATTGATTGTTGTGGGAGTTATTTCTAAAGTAGCTGATGTTAACTCTGCATGGTAAGTTTGAAATTCCTTTTGAAATCTCCCCCTCCCTTGTTGGGAACTGCACTAGCCCACGTTCAGGCGCCAAAAATGTTGAGGCCTAAGCTGGAGCCTCACTTTGGGCGGCCAAAAATGTCGAGGCCCTCTGCACTCCACGCTTGGTGGCCCCTGTTTCCTGGCCCAAGCTGCTGCTCCGGTCCGCTGGTTGGGGTTCAGCAAGAGAGAGAGGATGGACCTTTAAGTCATGCCCTTAGGTCTTGTCTCTAAAATCTGATCTCTAAGTCACACCTTTAAGTCACACATCTTTAATCTCACACACCCAAGGTATCTAAACCAAGATGTTATCAGAGTGTGCTCAGCTGTTGTAGGCTGATATAAAACAAGTCTCATGTCAGGGTATATGGCTCAAGATGGCTGCAAAGCTGATAGCCGCTTTCTGCTAAAAGTCAGCTCCCAACACTCCCTCGACTCTCTCTGGTGTGCACGCAAACACACTGTGTGTGTGTGTGTGTGTGTGTGTGTGTGTGTGTGTTTTATTTTTTCAGGTATGCTCTCCCTAAGTTGTCTAGTCAGGCCTTGCACTTGCAATCTGTGTGTCTCAGCCTTCTGGGCAAGTGGGATTACAGGCAAGCCTATTTCCCAGGTTTTATATTTTATTGAGATTTTTCCCTCTTTTGTTGAGGAGATTTTAGAGCATATCAGCCTCATTAGGTGTTCCATATCCTTTCATTTCTTTTGTATTTTCTGTGGTGATCTTTCCCTGTACCACTTTGATAATTTTATTCTTTTGTTTTCAGCTCATTAATTCTCTTATCAACTGTTTAATCTAGTCAGCGATTATTCGTTCATCTCTAAATACCAGTATATCACTATAACTTTTATGCCTTAAGTTCTGTTTGGTTTATCCTATTGTGTACTTTTCTTTGTTAAAATTAATACTTTTGGCCTGGTGTGTAGTGTGTACCTCTAATTCCAGCACCTCAGAGCTGAAGAATCAAAACTGTAAGGTCATTGTTGGCCTCATAGCAGGTTCAAGGTCAGCCTAGGTTATGTGCATGAGACCCAACTTCGACAAAACAAAAACGACAGAACAAATAAACAAAAACCCAAATCTGAATTTTGAGGGAACTTTTTATTTATTTACTTTTTTAATTTTTGTTTTTGTTTTTTGAGACAGACTCTTTCTATGTAGTCGAGACTATCTTGGAACTCACTATACAGACTAGGCTAGCCTTGAACCCACAGGGATCCACCTGTCTCTGTCTCCCAAGCTCTGGGATTAGTAGTCTGCATTAGGACACCTGGCTTTGAGGGACAGTGTCGTGCCCCGCTTGTCCAGCAAGGAAGACGCGACAAACCGGATTCTTCTCAACAGCCTTTATTGGAAGCACTCTTTTAGGTTTCTGGGAGAGACTCACTGGAATGCTCAGAATGGGCTACTTATATACCCCCAGCCCTGGGCGTGGCAAAGCACATGGAGGTGTCCGATTGGTCAATTTGCAATGACTCATTAGCATACTCATTAGCATACCCCGCCCGGGCGGGGTGATTGGCCAGGTTCGTGGTACCCTAGTTGTACCTCATTTGCATGCCCCGTTTGGGAGGGGCTGGAGTCAAGTTCCTAAGTGCACTGCACATGCGCAGTGCACTGATAGTTTTCCCTGAAAGCCTTGAGTAGCCGCCATCTTGGATAGTCGCCTCAGCGGCTGACGGGCGAATGTCAGCTTGTCAGCCGCTTTTGAGGCTGGGGCGCTGCTTCTCTCGGCTGGCAGCCACAGCCGCGTTTAGTCCGTGGCGCCGAGAGAAAAAACGGGCAGCCGCTTTGAAGCGGTGGCTGCGCTGTGAGAGAAAAAACCGGCAGCGGCAGCAGTGCCGCCGCTTTTCAAGCTGACAGACCTGCGGTGCCTTCCAGCCGTCAGGTCTGTCAGGTCAGCTTCCTACAGGACAGTCCTTGTGCACATTAACGGAGATGTGAGAGCGTCACGATCTGGGCTCCAGGCAGCTCTAAGTCTTTCCTCAGTTTTCTCACCTGAATAATTTTTTACTGTGCTAAACAATGTATATAGAAAGCTAAAATTAATGTGGGGCATAGAATACAGTCATCATAAGCCTTCCTAATTGTGTACTTTCCTTTAGCAAGGAATAGAGAAAACCAGCATTCCCAGACCGTCTCATTATAAATACAGAAGTTAATTAGTATGGCATTCATTACAAGGTGCATTTTATCCCTGCAGAGGTTGAGCCACTTCCTGTTTAACCACATATGTATTTTTGGTTTGTTGATTTTAAACAGAGAAAGTTTGTTCCTCTGGCCGGCAAGGCTTCCAAAACTCTGTTTAATATCTAAATCTCTTTTCAACAAGAGACAGAACTCTCCAGAAAAGTGACCGGAGGAATGTAAGTGTTTGTTTCCTTTCCGTGATTAGTTAGTACTCAGTGAAAACACTGGATATAAAGCATAAATTTCATGTGCCTAAGCAGAAGTCACAGCCTTTCCCTCCTTCCCTCCCTCCCTCCCTCCCTCCCTCCCTTCCTCCCTCCCTCCAAGGCTTGTTTAATGAACAGAGTGGATAAAAATCCACTCTGAGGACTGGAGAGATGGCTCAGTGGTTAGTGTTAAGCACACATGTATCTTACTGCTTCAGAGGACCCAAGTTAGGATCCCAACACCCATATCTGAAGGCTCACAGCTGCACTGAAGTCTAGCTCCAAGGGATCCAACAGTCTCTTCTGGCCTCTGAAGGTCCCTGAACATACTTGTGCATGTACTCACCCACACACATATACACACAGTTGAAAATAAACATGCAATCTGGTCTGGACCATTCTTTGACCACATATTACTGCTATGTTGGTAGATGCTCAAGAGTTATAAACTGGCTTCCTGATGTCACTGACATCTGTCAGGATAGAAAGCTGAAGGCTGAGTCTATCAAAGGATTTAGGATTTCAAAGTGCTTGTGCTTCAAAGGAAGAAAGTTCATTTTTATTTATGTAATATACACTTGTTAATAACAGTTTAATAACAAGCACTCCAGGTTCAGCTCTTGGTTGGCTGCTCCTTCATGTGGGCTTGGGAGAAGTATTTGATCTTAGTTTCTTCATTTGTAAAACAAAGATGAAGAGGATTGATGTAGAGTATAGTATATATGTATTCACGTATGTATATGCATCACTCACATTAACACAGCGAAATTTTTCTTTTAAAGGAAGTCTTCAGAAGTTCAAAATTTGAAATTGTGCCTCAGTGTCTATGGGGTCTGGTTCTAGGACCCATGGACACCGGTATCTGCCCATGGTCAAGTCCCTTATGTGACATACAATTTATAATCAGCCTTCTATGCACATTAAATCATCCTTAGATCACTCACACTGGCTTGCACAGGCAAATATGGTATGAATTGTTTTTTTCTGCCTGCATTGTTTAGAAAATGATAACAAAAATAAGTGTGAGACCTCAGTATTTTTTATGACTGTTTTTGATCTGTGGTTGGTTGAAAGCATGGATGTAGAGCTTGGGATATAATGAGTTGAGTACAAATAAAAGCAATTCTAGTTTAGGCATGTGCACATGTGTGTGCATGTGCATGTGTGTCTCTGTGTGTGCATGTGTGTGTGCAAGTGCATGTGTGTCTCTGTGTGTATGTATGTGCATGTGTATGTATATGTGTGCATGTCCACATGTGTGTGCACGTGTATCTCTTTCTCTCTGTGTGTGTATGTGTGTGTGTATGTGTGCATGTGTGTAAATCGTATTCCTGATAGTTTGACCCCACCTTTGCCTTTGGGATGGTTCCTGAGGCATGTCTGTACAATCTGCATGACTCCATGTGGTCAGCTAAGGCAGCAGCGACTGTGACTTTCCAGAGAGCCACCCAATACTAAAATATGCCTCTTGAGACAGGAGACCAATGACCAAGCATTTCTGTTCTTCCAAAGCATTTCTTGGAAGAAAATGTCTCCAAGCATGTGAGTCCCATTCTTCTGCTGCTGTGGCTTCTTTTGTTCCTTCTTGCCCCTTTTCTTCTGGAACTTACTTTAATTTTCAGACACAGCTCAAGTTAGGAACAGACACTGAAGATCATAAAAAATAAAAGAAATGCAGATTCTGGGTAAAAATTAATAAAGGGAAGAAAGAACATGTGACAGGGAGAACAGTTAATGCGCTGCACTTTCTCAGTTACTCATTCTAGAGAGAATTTAAAATATAGGTGTTTCTGCTATTTCAGGGCTAATAGACCAGGTAAGGTTGTGTTTGGTGAGACAGACATGAACAAACATCTAGTCACCCTAGATAGGGAACCCAGGACAAGGTAATGTTCCTATTATTGTCTAACTTGTTAAGTAATAGAATTAATTACAGGACTGTGGGTTACATAGTGAAGCAGATGCTCTCAAAGGCTACTGTATCACCCAAATCCCCACTCCAGCATGGCTGAAGACTCAGAAACTGCCACCATGGAGCTCTCTCCATGACTTGCAGGCAGCAGGCTGGTTGGAAAATCTCTCCAGGAAGCTCATCTGGTGAGTCTCTTTTCCTAGCAATTGTTCTCTGATTCTATAGCCAATGGAGAGGAATCTTATCATCTTGCTGGTTTCTGTTCTCTAAGACATGTGAGGTTGGGGACAGTTCAATTTGTAGGGAATTACTAGATAACACAGTCTGAAGGCGGTAATACACTTTTTAATTTTTTTAAAAAAGAATTATTTATTTATTTTATGTATATAAATACACCATCCCTGTCTTCAGACATATCAAAAGAGGGCATCAGATCCCATTACAGATGGTTGTGAGCCACCATGTGGTTGCTGGGAATTGAACTCAGGACCTCAGTGCTCTTAACTGCTGAGCCATCTCTCTAACCTGGTAACACACTTTTTAGGGGCACATCTGAGGCCAGCCATGGCAGAGCCAACCAAACATGTGACACAACTGCATTTGACTGCTGGATCTTGACCATTCTGATGCTGTGAGAAGTTAGCCTGGAATAGACAGGCAGGGACCAGGGCAGAGGGAAAGGTAACATTCTCACTTAGCAGATGGAATGCAGAGTCAATGTCTGCACCACACCCTTACCTGGACTGGGATGTGACCTCACTGTTCTTTGTTATCTCTTTGAGTCAAGATCCATCTAGATCAAGGAGATGTAGTAATGGGAAAGAGGAACAGAGGGACAGAGGGACAGAGGGGCAGGGCCCAGGAGCGTTATAAAAAGACCAACTCAGAGGCCAGTTGTTAGTCTATCAGGCCTGGGACCGCACCCCGCCCCAGAAGATGCTTTCCACTCTGAATAATTGCTTACTTCCGCTTTTTCTCACAGTCGTTCTCTCTTTGTTCCTGGGTGTCCAATTCTTTGTTCATTGTTTGAAAGGTCCTGAACTCCTAGACTGCCAACTCCTGGCTCTAGACTCCAATCCTTAGACAGTCAACCCTCTGTTCAAGACTCCCTGTTGAAATGCCACTGTTTACTTTGTTAACTGCTAAATGGCATCTGGGAGTTATAGAAAAAGTGGGGCTGGGTAGATGTCTCAGTGGGTAAGAGTAATTTCTGTTTAAGTACGAAGATCTGGGTTCAAATTCCCAGAACCCATGTAAAGAACAAGCCCTATTCATGTACCCATGGTAGGAAGCAGGAACAGGGAGCAAACAGGAAGGTTTGCTGGATGCCTGCTTAGCTTAAGGCTTGGGGAAGAGACCCTGACTCAAAGAAGCAAGGGAGAAAGTGAAACAATAGTAGTAGACCTGATGTTACACTCTGGTTTCCTTGTGTGCATGGGCATGTGAACATGCACACACATGGGAAACACACAAACAAACACAGACACACACCACTCACATATAAACACATACCGCATTTACATACACATATATACAAACACATTAAAACAGGAAAAACATGCTATGTGTAAGGTCTTCCTTTGTGTTCCTTGAACACTTAGAGAAGTCATGGAAGAAAAAGAAAGAAAACAGAAGCAGAACAGAACAGAAAACAGAATATTTTGAGTTGGATAAAAAAAGTAAGGAGAAGATGCAATATTGACTTTTTAAAATATAGATGATTTTGGCCTAAATCTAAGTGCTTGTGCCAAAATGGTGGGCATGAGAAAAGTGGTAGAATACACCTGGGCCTGTTTGTAGCTTCCTTTGATATGGAGGGATTTTCAAAGATGAAAACACAGGATGACTTGTTTCTTCCAGGCACTTTTCCTGGAATATCTGAAAGAGGTAAACAAAGCACTGTTGCATATTTAATAATCTTGATGGAGTCCAGAAGTGGAAAAGAAAAGCTGTAATAGTTTATGTCTGCATCCTGGAATAGAGCTAAATGGAAGTAAGGAAAAGATGGTGGGTCCAAATACATTCAGTGTCCCCAACTGGTCCCTTGACGGTGATGCTGCTTTGGGAAGTATCATAGTCTTTCTACTGATGTGATAAAACACCGTGAGCAAAAATAATTAGGTGAGGAAAAGGGTTTATTTCATTTTATAGCTTATAGTCTTTCATGAAGGGAAGTCAAGGCAAGCAGGAACTGAAGCAGAGGTCACGGAGGAACGGTGCTTACCGTCTTCTTCCCTATGGCTTGCTCTGTCTACTTTCTTACACAGTTCAGGACACGTTCCACTCACATGGGCTGGACCTTCCCAATTATTAATTAAGAAAATGCCCTCTAGGCTTGCCTACAGTTCAATCTGATAGAGGTATTTTCTTTAATTGAATTTCTTTCTTCCTGGATGATCCTGGCTGTGCCAAAGTTGACCAAAACCAACCAACCAACCAACCAACCAACCAAACTAACTAACTAGCATTGGAGATTATGGAATCTTTTGGAAACTGGGCTTCCCTGGCAGATGTAGACTGTTAAGGCTGGGCCTTGAAGGTTACAATTTAGCCCTGATCTTTACTTCTTGTTTGGCTACAATATGAAGAAGCTGTAAGGTATTACTATCAGGGACAGAGCACCAACACCATATCATGCACACCATGATGGTCTGTGTTCACTGGAACTATAAGCCAAATCTTTCATTTCACAAATTCCTTCTATTAGGTATTATGTTGAGGTGATGAGAAAAGCTGTTAATACATACATCTTCCTTCATGTGCTTTATATTAAGGAAATAGGTTGTATATATGCTAGATATACTGCAGGAGTGTTGTCGTTAGGAGACATATTACCCCACCCACCAAAGGCATTAAGTTTGAAGCCTGGGAGAAGGCATAGGATTGTTTTCTAACTGTCATAACAAGGTGACTGGCTGACAGCTAATGCTGTGAAACTTCTCCTTGCTACCAGACAGTGACCTCATCTTGGCTTCACCTTCATTAAGAAATCAGAAGCATCTTGATATTATTATTTTAAAGTATTCTAAGAGGGAAAATGAGGGCATAAACTGGTTTCACATTAGACACAAATCTTTTTGTGAGAATGATTGTTGTATATATTCTAGTAGAGGCATTAGCTTATACGCATCTGCCAAGATCAGTTCTCTCCTTCCCATATTGCTTATCTATGGAATCCCTGGGATTGGAATTTTAGACCAGCTGAGGCAAGAACAAATGTTTTCCATGGATTGGGCAGGGCTCAGAAGAAAACGCAGTTTAAGATAATTTTTTATTTATAAATAAAAATTAATACAAGGTAGGAACAGGGCAAGTGGTAGTTAATAGGGGAAGAGGTAAAATGAGGTTTGGAGGTAGATATTTATACTGTAGGTCTTTGGAAAGAAGGAATTAGATAGCTCACAGAGCAACTGATAAAGGATGAATAATCTTTAAGGAATGGCAGAGGAAAACAGCAAACACCATGGTCCTCAGGGAGAGTGAGATTAAGAGCCCAGTCTATCCTGTGAGTCAGGTTTATCAGTCACTGTTATTCCAGCTGCAAACACATCTTATTTTTCTTATACGTATAGTGAGCACCCTAGTAGTACAGACAGCCACACATTGACAGCTCTTAGAGTATCAGTATTTAAGGTTTTAGAGCATAGATGCCTTATGTGGAATCACATTTCTCCATTTCCTTGGATTCCTTATCTTCGTAGAAAAGCCCACACTGTAGCTCCATCTTCTCAGAGAGAATTCAGCCAGGGCTGTTCAACTGTAGACTTGCTATACGGTGATGCAGCGGTTCTGCACCACGCTGACCTTGCAGATATCAAGACATGCTTTTGCATGGGGTTTCCCCCAATCACCTCTCTATAGCGTCTATGACTTTTAAAATGGCATCTGCCAGGATCTATGTCAAATCACACATTTAGAAAGGCTAAGATCAGTTCTGCTTCCTTGTGAGATCTGTTGCTATGTGAGAACTTCTCTTCACCTATGCTCTCTCTTTGTAGTCTTATGACTTTTCTTGGAAGGCTGCAAGGATATCTATGAAACAAGGCCCATGGTAGTTGAGACATCTATTGGTCATTCAGTAAATATAATGATGAAATGATTCCTCGTGTGTCTTAAACGTTGGACCACTTTACATCTGTATAGTTGGCAAACTGTCATTAAAGGGTGGAAAATATTTTCTTTGGGGAAACTCAGAAAATATCAAAACTGATGCGAACAGAGTTTAGGTGTAGAAGTTGGGATGTTTAATTTTGCTTGTCATTGTCACTAGATTAGGAAACTTTTAAGGTTGCCAGGTAATAATGACACATGCCTTTAATCCTAGCACTCAGGAGGCAGAGGCAGGTAAATCTCTGAGTTTGAGGTTAGCCTGGTCTACAGAATGAGTTCCAGGACAGCCAGGACTACAGAGGGAAACCCTGTCTCAAAACCTGCTCCCACTGGCCCCCAAAGAAAGGAGCTTTTAGGGGATTAGTGAAGCATTCCTCTGAGTGTGTTTATAGGAGTTTCTCAATGGATAGTTGGATGGTGAGGGCCCTGATGAACTGATGGCTTGATGGTATGATCGAAAAGTGAAACGTAGGTCATGGGGTTTAGAGAAAGTGGGTGACCAGAGGCTGTGGCTTTGTTGTCATATCTTGCTTTGGCTTCTTCTGTAGTATCTTTCTCTGCTCCAGGCCAGCCATGATATGAACTTTTTTGTTCTGCTAAGCCCTCCTTCCTGCTGTGGACTGACATCACTGAAACTGTGATCCAAAACAATCCCTTTCTCTGGTATTTGGTTCCTGGAAATCAGAAAAGCCATTAATATAGTATTTGGCATTGTTGAAGCTTTAGAGCATGGATAAGCACTTGCTCAGCCCTTCCTGTTGTTGCTCTTTGTTCTTTCATAGATCCATGAAAATGCAAAACCAGTGACAACATTAACGGTCAGATAAATTATTGGTACATTGCTGAGACAGAAATTCGTGATAGTCTTTCCCAAAATTATATAAAGAATATTCCATTTTTTATAGTAGATTTTTTTTATTCAAAATAGTCTGAAAACAGTAAGTAAAGTCCAATAAGCTCACTCAGAATTTATAACGACAAACGCCAATAGTCACAGATCTTTACCGCAATTGCATGCATATGAACATTACAGTAATTATATGCAATACTTAAAAATCCATATAGAAACCTTATAGCTTCATATAAACCACCACACTGGAAGAGCTCCAGTAAGATGGTGGGTAGGCTCCTCTGCTGCACATCCCCCATGGGGTGGTAGAATGGCTGGTCTGCATTACCACTACTCTGGCATTTTAGGTTATCTTGCACTGAGTGGAACAAAGAGGATTAGAATCCATGAAACAATGATACAAAGATGATTCTTCAACAGTCCTCGGTACCATTCATCTGCACAACTGGATCAGGAAAAACCCATTTCTCCAGCTCTGCCATATCCACTTCCCTCTCTTCTAAATGTAATTTCTGAGGTTCTGGTCTACCCCTTTGCCATGTGCCTGAAACTCACACTCTGTTACAAGTAGTATTCACTTACAGAGATGGGAATTCCATGCCTGAGTAGCACGGTACCTTCTGTTGTTTTATGAGGAGTCTAAGCAAGGGGAATGTTTGGAGAATGTTTTCCCAGTGTTTGTTCTAAAGACACTAGGCTTGCTATCTATCCTTGCAAAGAGAAATGCCTCTGCATTGTATCAGAAAGTCTACATCAGAAGGTGTTTCTGTTTCTATAAAGACTGTTTATAAGATAAATAATACTTGGTTATGAGCTGTGCACCAGACCTTAGACTAGGGATATTTTTTTGTAAGTGAAAGCATTTGGTTTTTCTATGAATTATGACTTAAAAATAAACAGCTGTCAGGACAAACCTAAAAATCCATAAATCAAAATTATAATCTCATAAACAGTAGCATTCATAGCATAAGTAAAAGCGAATGTGGAAAATTGTGCCATGTCCTTAGGGAGCCTTCTCCGTCTCGGTTCTCACGGCCTTAAGCACCTATTGGGTCATTAGCATTGCCTGCAAAGTCCAGGGAGAACAGCACTGGAACTTCTGATTAATCAAGCAAGCATTCCCCAACAGAAATTTCCTAAAGTGAAAAAAAAAAAAACCTCAAGTATTTTTATATTTCAGTTTTCCACCATTTGATAATGGCACTACTGGGAAAATAAGGTATGCATAGCATACCAAAAGATTTAATTTATATGAAGTGGGAAAAAACTTGAGAGTAACTGTTACCAATTGAATTGCAGGAAATAGTCCATCTGGAGGGCTGTTCGCTTCCTTGACAGGAGTCTTTCCCAGCACCTGCATCACCCTGAAGAGCCACAGACACTAACATAGGACCACAGAGCTGGCCAGGCATCCAAAGTCAGCAGGAAACCACTGTCTGGATTTTAGAGCTAATGTTTTCACACATTTTTGTGGTTCATTGTCAAAATTCAATCTGTGTTTAGCATTCCCAAGTTGAGACATATCAAAGCCTAGAAATAGAGAGCTGGTGAGTTCTTATTGTCTTTATACAAATGCGTCTTCTTTTATCCCCCAGATGAAGCCACATCAGCTTTCCACACCAAGAGTGAAGGTAAGAGGCCCATTTCCTTCCTATTAGGATATGGTCTATTATGAAAAAATATTCTCCAAAAAACTGTGTCTCTCTGTCGCTCTCTCTCTCTCTCTCTCTCTCTCTCTCTCTCTCTCTCTCTCTCTCACAAATCTTCATAGTTTCAGGGTTTAATGCCAAAACCTGGATGGAGACATCACTAGACACAGTTGCTCTTTTATTTTTCTAGTTCTTTGTTTAGTCAATTGCAAGGTGCATTCCAAATGGGAAGCTGATTTTTGAAATGTTTTGTACTTGCTTCAGAAGCCCAGGCCACCTGATGTATTTATTCTATAACCACAGGCCTCAGCTTATTCTCTAAAATCTAATGCACATCTGATATTCAAAGGTAATGCATTAGGGCATTCTGGCTGACGCTGTCCATGTTACACTTTTTATAGAAGTGTATATTAGATGTAGGGGTCTTCTCTAATATTTTTTTATGGTGTCTTCTCCATTTTCTCAGTGTGTGTCCCCAGAAAGGAAGTAATTCAGTGTTGAAAGTGGACCACGAGTACATCCTTCTTTGGGTTGTAGAACAAAGCATTTGAAAAGTTGCACTTGAAAGGCTCGAAGCTTACCATGCTGCTCCAGAATGAGCTCACTTGCCGGGAAAGTTTATCATGTAGTTCTGGACCTTGTGAACATGTGTATAGAATATTGTGCCTTCTCTGTCTATGACTCTGTTCAGCCTCACTGTGTATGATAATGAGGCAAATGACTTTTGAGGGAAGTAAACATCATTACCAAGTACTTAGTTGCAAAGGTCCTAATAGCATGGTTTTGGTTGGTATTCACTTTCTTTCTAGAAGGTTCTCAGAGAGAAATGTCTCCCACGATGAGTTATGAAAGTACTTTTCTCTTGGATCTGAGCCCTGAAGGCCCTTCATCAGCTCTTGTAGTCATTAACTCCAATATTTACAAGAATGTCTTTTCATTATTTTCTGTATCTTTCTGATTTTCCACAGGATTCTAAAACATTTTCTTTATGCCATTCATGTCCTCCTAGAGCTGGTTCCATTTCCATCCAGTCTAAAGAAGAAAATGGAGGTCAGCTGCCTCAACAAGTGTTGTTGACTCATTTGAATGACATCATGGATGGCTAAAACAAACAGACAAACAAACAACCTCAAACCTATGACTACCAAAAACAAACAAACAAACAAACAAACAGGCTCATCATATGCTTGGTGTTACCTCAGCATTTTATACTGGACCTCTCTTTACACTCACAGGCTCTCAGGCCTATCAATCACTACTTCAGTTATTTCTCTATTGTTTTGAAGAGGTACCATGACCAAGACAACTCATAAAAACATGTTTATTCAGGCTTAAAGTTTCAGAAGGTTAAGATCCATGATCATCATGGAAAGGAACACAGTAGTGGACAGAGAAGCATGGTGCTGGAGCAGTAGTTGAGAGCTTATATCTGATTCACAAGCAAGAGGCAGGAGGCAGAGGGGGACTAACTGGGAATGGTGTGGGCTTTTAAAATCTCAAACCCAGCTCCAGTGACCCACCCTCTCTAACAAGGCCACATCTCCTAATCCTTCTCAAACAATTCTACCAACTGGGAAGAAATTCTTCACATATAGGAGCCTGTGGGGACTATTGTCATCGAAATTGCCACACTCTTTTATAGGGTCTGTCACAATAAATTGTATTTTATGCACCATCTTGAACTTTGTAAATATTTAACTTTCTGCAGCATGTGAAGTGTGTAAGTGTAACTTACTATTCTTTATGAGTTTTATGTCTGCAAATAGAAGCTTTGAAGTGAAAGAGAATGCATAGCAGTTCTTTCTGAAGCACTAGGAAGGACAGCATATAAAGCAGAACATGGACATCGTTCTGAGTGGCTGTCCTCACCAGTGTTCAAAGGGCATGTTTAAATGTAACACGTAACAGTCGTTTTTATTTACTGAACTGTTTCTACGTTCAAGGTACTGTTTGGTTAAGTGCTTAATGTAGGTGTCTTCTGTTCTGTAAAAAGGGGCTAAATGAAGATGAAAATTTGGGTTGAAAATATTGTTTAGTAATCTCTGCATGTTTTAATCTCAGTTTTCAATTCATTATTCTGTGGTGATTCATTTTTATAACAGAAATATCTCTTACATTGTAACAAACTAGAACATTTGCTGGACCTCACAGCCAGAGTGTCTGTGTATCTGACTCTGTGTTTCTGTCTTTAACAAAGTGTCAGCTGGGGGGAGAAATAGAATACTTTACAGAAATAGACCTTGAGGCCCCTAAGACTGCTGACCTTCTGTGTATTCAGACTAATTTGTTTTTAAGAGAACAATGCAGCAATCAATCTTACTTACCTTGAGTTTCCCAGATCATCAACTTTTACCACCTAAGCTAAGGCATGACTGTAATTTTAAATTATGCATTATTCTAAGCTATGACCCTTATGTATGCATATTTATGTAAGTGTTAAGATAATCATTTGTTGGAAATAGAAAATAGGCTGGAAATAGCTTTATACAATGAAGAACCATGATGAATGTTGGAAGCAGCATTTGGACATTATTTTATAATGTATGTTTGTTATCTGGGTAAGTTGTACTCAGCCACTTAAGATCTTGAAAATTCTGTTAAAGATTTCTGTAACTTGTCCTTCATTCCTTGACCTTCCTTCCATGCTGGGCAATAAAAGAGAGAGCAAAGAGACACAGAGATGTATACAGGGACAGACAAAGACTTCACAAGCCTTCAGGTAGGCACAGTTTCAGACTCAGTATAACAAACAAGGTCATACTGACATACTTTAAATGATGAACTTAATGAAGGAGAAAAACAGAGAAAGACAAAAGGATAGACAGTAGATCAGACCGAAACACACATGTCACTCTTGACATGTGATGTAAATATGACGCTTAACATGTAACCCAAACAGAACCTTGTATTGTCTCCTTCAGCCCCTTTCAGACACCAGATGAAAGCAATCTATCTCCTGCTTTAGTCAGAACTCAGGTGAGTGCCATAGTTTTCTCATGCACTCTTAGGCTTACCTTCTCTTTTGAGAAACAAGCCAAGTTCCAGAGAATAGAGCAACACTGCCAAGTACAATATGTTCATCCCAGCTGAGCTTGAGTCAGTGCTAGATACATGGCTGTTCCCAGCACCGACCTCCTTGCAGCTGGCAGCCACGGGTGATGATCATGGTTGCTTTCCGCCTTCATCGTTGTGTTCTTCTCAATCACTAATTTTCTCATCCAAGCTTTCAGGCTTCTTTCTGATGCTCTTGAGGTTTGGAAAGGATGGAAGAAGAGGATACAAAAAAATATAAACGGACTCGTGCTGAACTCATTCCCGAGGTGATTGTAATTACATAGACATTTTTATTTTTTATGAATCTTTTGAGAATCTCTTTTCTGGAGACTCCCTTTACATTAATTAACCTAGCCAGGCTTATCTTCATGTTTCTTAGCCACTTGTGACTACCAACTTCAGTCCTCAGGATCAGATATCAGGTAGGTCTTCCTCACAGGGTACAGTTTGATTTCTTGCCAGCTCTTTCTACCAAGAAAATATACATATACCACGTATCTGACACAGATATATGATGTGTCAGAAGTATACAAGCATTGTGTGAAGGCCAATCTTCATTGTCAACTTGACTGCACTTAGAATCACCTATGAAACATGACTTTAGCATGTCTGTGAGAGTGTTTCCAGAGAGGTTTAACTGAAGTGGTGGCATCCTTCCACTGGGTGGGGTCCTGAACTGAATAAAGAGGAAATGGGCTGAGTGTTGGCATTGCTTCCTCTGCTGCCTAACTGAGCTCAATGTAACTAACCACCTCACAGTTTTTTCATAACGCCTTCCAAGCCATGATTGACTATATTATTTCTTAAACCATGAGCCAAAGTAAGCTGTTCCCTCTTTAAGTTGATTTTGTCAGGCATGTTTTCCTCCTAGAAACATAAAAAATAACTAATGCATCTTGCCTCATCAATCCATTGTGAGGTTATTTAATTCCAAATAAGACCAACTTGAATAAGAGCTTTCTAAGGGCCGCTTAGTTAAGTCCAGATTTCAGTGTTTCATGCCTATTTGAAGAAACACCCAGTTCTTCAAATGCTGCCCTTAAGGTCCCAACATTATACTAGAGAGATGGTCCTCTGCCACGGGTAAATGGTGAGACATCCAAAGCATAGCACTCTTCAGAGATATTTCTTCTCAAAATCATTTTCATTTTTTCCTCACTGTTTCTCTTTTTATATTTTCAAAGTGAGCAAATCATATTAGGAAGACACTTCTGTGCTTTTTGGAAGGGACAAATTCTGCATTTGGCAATCTGTCTTGTGCACTTTGGCATCTGATATCGAATGAACATACTGCTGCCTCAGCAGAGATCAAGGATAAATCTCCTTCAGCCCATTGGCAAACTGCTTTGCAGTTTCAATAAGCAAGACAAAGAAATCAACAGTAATCAAGTAATTCTGATGACTGTTAATTGTAATAACTGCACCCAGTATAACTCTGGTTATACTGTGCTTCCCAGCTTTATTGGGCTAATAAAAATATGATATATGATGTGCAATATGTAATGTGTGAAAGTACTCAGTCAATATTTTGTTTTAAAAAACTGTAAAGAAATTATCTTTTATGATTGGTGTGTGCAACCATATCCCAATGTTCCATTCTTCTTTTTGTATTTTCCTGCAGTTTTGACCTTGATTTTCTTTTAGGCCCAATAATCTGGTTTATTTTCTGTATGTATTCCCCTCCTTTATTGGGTAACTGAGGATCTCACATTGGGTATTTTCTCTATCTTGTTTACAATAGAACAGGGCTTGATAGAGGCTTATCCTCCTTGATAACAAGCCCTTGTCCATATAATACACCTATTAAGTGGGCACCAGGAATACAAAGCGTAAAGAGACAGTTCTCATGTATTAACACCATAACAGATGTAAATGGGAGACATTAAATGCTTAATGAGGATTTAAATCCTTAAAATAACCGTGTAAATACACGTGTTTCTATTTTCCTTTCCATTTGGGGATGAAAAATATGAAACTTAAGACAACCAAATAAATTGCCTGGAATCCTACAGGAGTAAGATGGAATTACACTCTAGTTCCCGCTCTATGTCTTTATCCGCTAAATTTTGCCTAATAACTTGCATATCTTTTGTCTGCTTCTAAGGTAGAATTAGAAACTTTGCAGTGAGTCTGAAAGTGAGCTTTTTCTGGTAGCAATAGTGCCCTCAGAAAACATGGAAATATACTATTATATAATGATAAAGAGTGTTGGTTTAAATAATGGCATAAATATTTGCTTACTCTGTGTGTGTGTGCTTCCCAGCTTTATTAGGCTAATAAATATATGATATATGATATATATGGTATGTGATGTGTGATGTGTAATATGTGATATGTGAGATATAATATGTAATATATTATGTATAATAATAATATGCAATATGTAATATGTGATACATGATATATGATATATAATATAAAATATATAATGTATAACATATAATGTGTAATATAGCTATTATATTACATGTTATCATATATAATGATTACATGGTATTAATATTATATTATTAGTTATGTAATCATATATAATATATAGTATATAATAATTATATTACTATATATTAAAATACCACATTATACAGTATACATAATATATATCAAATATATAATATATAACATATATTTATATTGTATATGTGGTATTTTAATATCTGTATGCAATGTGAAATAATCAATCCAATTCATATATTAATCATGCAAATATTTATCATTTTTGCTATAAGAACATTTAATGATATTTTCAATAATTTTCGAGTATACAACACATGAGGATTACATTATTGTTACAGAATTATAATTACCACATGCTATGGTTTGAATGTGAAATGTGGCCTGCAAGCTCAGTTGTTTGAAAAGCCCCTAGCTGGTGTCTTTGTTTTGGGATCATTATGTGGAATCTTTTGGAGGTGAAGCCTTGATGAGGGAAGTATGTCACAGGAAAGAGATGCATTCATAGAGAAATGTTACCAGAAGCTTCTTTATGTCTTTATTTCCTGTCACCTACTTCCTGATCCACCAAGATGTGAGGAATCTCTACTGCAAGCTCTACCACCATGAGTTCTGCCATGCCTTCCCTGTGTTATGAACTAAAGCCATGGGACAAAATAAGTCTGTTCTCCCTTAACTTGTTTTTGCCACATAGTTTGGGACAGTGATGAGAAGAGCAACCAATGGATCATATTTGACAGCACACCACTCATTGTGGTGGTTTGAATGAAATGGTCCCCATAGACTCCTAGAGAGTGGCACTATTAGGAGGTGTAGACTTGTTGGATTAGGTGTGGCCTTGTTGGAGGAAATGTGTCCCTGAAGAGTGGGCTTTGAGGATTCTTTTCCTGCTGCATGCTGCTTCAGATGTAGAACTCTCTGCTCCTCCAACAACTTGTGTGCTTGCATGCCACCATGCTTCCTACCATGATGGTAATGGACTAAACCTCTGAACCTATAAGTCAGCCCTAATTAAATATTTTCTTTTATAAGATTAGCCATGATTATGGTGTTTCTTCACATCAATAGAAACCCTAACTAAGACAGAAGTTAGTACCAGGAACTGAGGTCTTGCTGTTATAGGCTGGACCATGCTTTTGTGTGGAGAAATGTGAACTTTGGATTAGGAAGGCAGCTGAATGCTTTAAGTGAGGATAATGAGCTATACTAGTAGAAGCACGGAAGACGGTGGTGGTGCTGAGGGTGATTTGAACCGTGGGAGTCTGGCTCAAGAGGTTTCAGAGGAGAAGAATATTAATATGTGGACTAGAGATCATTACTGGGATATTTTGGTAAAGAATGTGGCTGATTTCTACCCTTGTCCAAAACAAAACAAAAACAAAACAAAACAAAACAAAATAACCCTGCCTTTGGCTAAATTGAAGGGTTATGTATTAACAGCAGAGGGTATTTCAAAATAGCCTAGTATTGACTGTGTTGTGTGGTTATCAGGAGCCACTTTTACGCAGATCTCTAACAAAAAGGAGCAAGCTGAGCAAGGAAAATGCAAAATGTACAGTTTGAACAGAAAAACGGTACCAGGAAGTTTAATGGAGCTAAGTCCTGTGTTCAAGAAGATAAAAGATTCAAGCAAAGCCTGAATCGACATGGAATAACGGGAGGGTTGACCTCAGGGTAAAACCCAGCTAAGCTTTCAACTTGTGAGAAGGAATTAAAGAAAAGTGTAGGGCCAGGTATGGTGGCACATGCCTTTAATCCCAGCACTCTGGGGCATACTCAGGTGTAACTCTGAGTTCCAGGCCAGCCTTGTGTACAGATCAAGTTCTGGGATAGCTGAACTTAGGCAGTGAAGGAAACCATCAAAAAATAGAAAGCTGGTGAAAATCTACTTGAACGAGGTTCCTGAACTCCAGCAAGCAGCAGAAGTTAGCCGTTTTGGCTGCAAAATGGTTCTGTCTTTAGAGTTAAGGATACAAAAAAGGGGTTATGGAATCTCCCTCCACGACTAAGGAAGACACTGAGGCCAAACATGTGTCAGGGGTGTCCTTGCATGGAGGCCTAGAGAGGACATTACTTGAAACTGTGAAAGTGTGTCCTGTCCAGCAGGGCATTAAACACAGGTCCGGGGAGGTCACCTGAAAGAGAGTGGGGTGTGGGGTGGAGAACAGGCAAAGATGCAAAGAATCACGGCTTGTCTATAGGCTGATCAAATCATAATTTTTACTTTTTCACACAGGGGTTATATACACAAAAAGGCAGGATGTGGGAAAGGGGATGACGCAGGAGTGTAGGTATTCAGGGGGAGTACAGATATCTTTCAGAACAGGGTATCAGCTGGGTGAAGGTTCAGGGGATAGATCACTATGACTCCATGATTCACTTGTCCTTATATAAGTTGGTACTATCCACCAAGGTTACTTATCTACAAGGTCTATGACTACCCAGGCTTGGCAACTTTCCACCAAAGCCGCTTGTTTACAATAGCTTCTAGCCATCTGCTTCAGTGTTTTTCCACAGAGACCCAAGACTTTGTGTTAGCAGGCATGTAAGTTAGGTCTATAGCTGATTTCAGTGTATAAGCAGGGCTGCCCCTGACAAAAGTGAAGCCTGGATTACCTTGGAGACCCCAAAATGTTGGAGACATCAAAGCCATAGGATACCTGTCAAGGAAAGCTGTTAACTGTATGTGGAACCAGTCTAACTGAAAGAAGTATGCTGTGGTCAACAAAGCTGAAATGAGTTGGAGATCTGAAGGGTACTTTGACATTAGACATGAAGATGCAGAGTTTAGAGTTTTTCCAGCTGGTTTTCAGTCTTTCTTTGGTCCCAGCATTTCCTCACTCTGCTCCTTTTCCTCCATTTTGGAATAGTGATGAATATTATGTACCATTTTATGTTGGAAGTATGTGATCTGCTTTTTAATTTTTTAGGGGTTACAATTAAGAGACTGCATGGATCCTGGAAGAGACTTTGAACTCTGGACTTTTAAACAGTGCTGATGCTGTGATAGTGTAGGGGACTTTTGAAGTTGGACTAAATGCATTTTGCATTATGATATGACTACAAGTCTAGGGAGGCTGGGAGTCAAATGTGGTGGTTTGAATGAGAATGGCCCCTTAGATCCACAAGGAGTAGCACTGTTAGGGGGTGTGTCCATGTTGGAGGAAGTATGTCACAGGGGTCGGATAGGCTTTGAGGTTTCAGAAACTCAAGCCAGGGAAAGTAGCTCATTCCCTTTCCTTGCAACCTGTGGATTCAGATATTGAACTTTAAGCTCCTTCTCTAGTACCATGTGTGCCTGCATGCCACCATGCTTCCCACCATGATGATAATGGACTAAACCTCTGAATTTATAAGCCAGGCCCAAGTAAATATTCTCTTTTTAAAAAGTAGCCAAAGTCATGGTGTTTCTTCAGAGCAACAGAAACCCTAAGGCACCCGAATTAGTGACTTCCCTAATTAAAACTCTGTACCTTTTGATTGATGTTTCCTCAATACCACCCCTGACATGGCATAAAACAGTACTGTTTCTGAAGTACCAACTCCCAATAATGATACAGAGACTTCATTAATTATCAATAATTTAGGCCTTTGCTTAGGCTTGAGAACCCAACTGGCTTCTACAAATCAAATTAATCCATTTATACCAATTCGGTGGAGTAGCTTGTTACTTACCTTCATTCCTTGTATATCTGGCCTCCTCACTGTTTGCCTAGTGAATCTTCTCTTTCCTTTCAGTCCCAGAAGCCCCACCTATCCTCTCCTGCCCAGCCATTAGCCTCTCTTTATTAGGCAATCAGGAATGCCTTAGGCAGGTGAGGAAGACCAGAGAGGCAACTTACAAAAAGATTCTCCCGGCAATGGTGTGTCCTCTGTGTGCTTTAATTTTGCATCCTACAAAATAGGGTCAAACATATTTACAAGGATTATAGAGAGAATGATCTAGTACACATGAGAATTTAACATAGTTCATGAAGATCAGCAGGCTTTCAGTTCATGACCTTGACCTTTTTTGCTTTAAATTAAAAAAAATTATTTTCTTGAGCATACTGTACATGAGTACTGTATTTACATCGTTCTGCTTTCTCTCCCCTCTCAACCCTCCTGTGTTCATTATTCTATCTCAGATCCATGACTTTGTTTTGTTTTAATTATTACACTTGAAATTGCATGATCCAGTGGTTTGCAACATTCCTAATAGTGCAACCCATTAATACTATGGTAAACATAAAGTAATTTTCATTGCTACTTCATAACTCATTTTTCTACAGTTATAAATCATAATGTAAATATCTGATATGCAGGATAATCTTAGGCAACCCAACAAAAGGATAGTCCATGGTATAATGACCCACAGGTTGAGAATTGATGTGATAACCTGTTAGGTAATTTATCGGTAGAGAAAACTATTTCTCCTAGTAGGCATTGGTCTTCATCTAGGGGTAGGGCCCTGTGAGATTTCCTCCTTCCACATTGTCATATAAAACCCTTTTTTATCATTTTTACTTTACAGAAAAGAAAAAAAAACCAACTTTGATTAAAGTTGCTTAATTGATTAGTTTCTAGAAACCAACAAAAATGGTTTTTAAAGCTTAATCCTTTCACTTAGATAATTAATTCTTTTACTTGTGAAATCCATATTCATTCCACTTAATTCAGTGTCTTCAAAATGCAGAGGCTGCTGTTCAGTGAGACTTCCCTTGTGACTGTGGGGACCCCCAGCTTGCTGATGAGGCATGCTGACCCTCATAAAGAGTATAAACACACACAGGGAAGCAAGGGAGAAGCCAGGAAAGGGACCTGGAGCTCTGAAAGGGCAAGAGGTAATGAATGGGCTGATCTGGCTTCAGTTTGGGGAAAAAAAGTCTTGTAAGGTTTAAGGGCTGTCCTTGGACATTTTGTAATCCTCTTATAGTTCAGCTTTTATTCCCTTTTGGATAAACAATGAGTGGCCGGAAGATTACATCATCAAAATGGATGCAACGCTACTCTATGAAGTTAGCGGACACATAAAATGTGCAATGGATTTTTCACAAAGTGAAATAAAACCCAATTATGTCTGTTCATTAATTCCAAAAGGAAAAGGCCAGAGATGTAAAGTTAAAACTATTTCTTAAGGATTCAAATCTTTTGTCTTAACTTTAAAAAGAGAAGACAAAATCACCCTCTAAAACATGGGGCAGAGCTTAATGTCTAAGAGCCCTGCTGGTCTATGAGGCCATTTTAGTTTGATAAGTCTATAGGGAGTTAATGCTTAGACACGACAATGTCCTTTGGCCTCATAACAATGACTGCCTGTTATAGTTTCCCCAGAAAGTTCCCTGGTGTTTACTCTTGCCAAAGTATATCAGATAATTGTCTCCTCAATCTTTTCTTCTCTAGCTGAGGAAGGACAGGCTCTGGGAAGGGGTATCTTTTCCTCCACCCCTCCACATATTTGAAGAGGGTAGTGAGAAAAAGAGGAATGTGTTTGCACATATTGGAGGAGAATCAGCTTCAGGCATAGAAACAGAAGAGACATAAAGATCTAGCCAGTTGATCTATGTCCTTATCTCCCAACCTTGACACTATAACTGGCAAATGGAGGCTGGGGAGCTCTCAGATACAGAGTAAGAAGATGGAGCCTCTACTGTTTTCTGGCTTGTACCAGAATCAGGGAAAGAAGTCAGAGATGAGAGCAAAGAAACTAAAGATGTAAGGAATTGTGATAAAGTTTATTATAGGGCAAAGGCACATACTCAGTGCACAAGTGTGGGCTTCATAAGACAGAGCCCATCACTGGACTATGGATAGCTTATTTTGTGAGATATATTTTAAGGAGGTGTGTGATGGTCTGAATAAGAACAGGCCCCATAGACTCATGTTTTTAAATGCTTGGCCAATAAAGAGTTGCACTATTAGAAGGTGTGGCCTTGTTTATGGAACTGTGTCACTCTGGAGGCAGGCTTTGTGGTCTCCTATACCTGAGCTCCACCCAGTGTGGCACACAATCTCCTTCTGCTGCTTGTGGATCAAGATGTAGAACTCTCAGCTACATCTCCAGCACCATGTCTGCTTGCCAGTGACCAGCTTAACAGAGGCAGACAGCTAAAGAGGGTATGGTGTTGGTGATTGGGGTCATGCTGATAGCAGACAGGGGCCCAGTAACAGCAATGGGCTATTTACACGGTCAGTACTACCAACTGAACAAAGCTTAATTATCTGGGGCTGCCAAGAATGGCTAGTGAAAAACTCTGAACTCTTTTAACTCTTAAGTGTACATACATACAGACACACAAACATACATATATACATTTGGTGGGTGGGGCAGAGCCCCAAATGTTACCTTATTTTTTATACCTTCTTAGACAAAAGTTCTTTAGAAAATTACCTCATAGATAAAATATTACACAAACGAGTAGTTACAGAAGGATGTTGATATTAAGTACATGTTCCATTCTATAAACTCATTATCAGTTCAAAGCAACAGTTTCACATGGCCTCATTTTATCACAGTGCATACCTGTGTCTTCATCCTTGGATATGACCCAGAATGAACATTTCTCCTTGATCACAAATTTGTCCCAAACCTATTTCTGTTTTTAATGTAATTGTGAAAACTCATTGTATTCCTTATTATGCAGCCTTTACTCACTACTATTCTAGGAGGAGTGGGCAACTTCTATTCTTGATTTTAACTTTATTATATTCTTCTGGCAAAACAACTAATACCATTTCTTAAAACTTTCTTCCTAAAGTCAATTCATTTAAACAGCATTAGCTCATGAAAATTCACCTTTATGTTGATCTGTAGGACATCTGCTCAGTAGAGTGAGCTAATGCCCAGGAATTATCAGGCTATGTAATAGTAACAGGAAAGGCATATCAGTAGTAAGAAGCAATCCTGGGACAAACATCTCTGAAGGACATGCTTAGCCATCATAGCCATGTAGAGTAGTGGGCCATCTCCAGAAAACTTGCTTACTTGCTTTTAGCCTTTCTTAGATGGCTCCTGGCATCTGCCATACTTTCTTCTATGAGGATAATGGACTAAACCTCTGAAATTGTAAACCAGCCCCAACTAAGCATTTTCCTTTATAAGAGTTACCATGGTCGTGGTGTCTCTTCACAGCAGTAGAATCCCTAACTAAGACAGGAGCGGGGGAATTATTCATGAGTTAAGACAGTGGAAAGCAGTGAACCGCAGTAATGAGTCATGGTTTGCCAGGATGCATTTTACTCCCGTTTTCTGTTCTTACGTGCAGTTTGCTGGTGTGGCAATGCTGTTCCATACTTAATAAGGCTGGACAGTTTTGCAAGACTAATGGTATGAAGACACCACTGTGATGAAGTTAAGAACAGCTAGCAGTAGTCTAAGTGGACCGCATGATTCCAGCTTGTTTGCCGTTCTGTATCTTGTTTGTGGACGCCTGGTTCTTGCGGTAACATGGCTCTGTGGATGTATCAGATTGTAGCCACGATGGAACTAGTCATCTTCCGTTCCGTGACTGTGGATGCCACCTCAAAACTACTGGCATATCCACTTTAAGTACATGAATGTAGTTTTTCTTAATTTCTAGTAGGAAAGATCTGGAATCATCTGTCACAGTGTACACTATAGTTTCCAGGAAACTCTTTAAGGGGCGTGAGAATGGCACTGGGTGGGACTGAGATCCTGATTCTCTGATTCAGACAGATTTTTTTTTTTCAAATAGAGCTCTCTGAAGAAAATAGTTTGTCTTACCTCAAATACAATTCCAGACCATATCACCAAGCTGGAGTACTGATTTGAGGTGTTTTAAGGTAATTTGGGTAAAAATACAAACTCAAATAGTTAATAAAATTTGGAGGCTGTATGTGAGGTGAACTACACAGGAGTGAGTTTCCCTGACTCATGGAGAGAATGACTTCCATGGTAATTAGGTGATTTTTCTTTCCCCTTTGATTTTGGTGGCTTGGCATTGAAAATCACACGGAGTGCAGAACGCTTTCAGAGCCCATTATAGTCATTAAATAATGAACATTCTCCAGTCTCACCAATTCCATTAAGAATGACATCATGAACTTCCAAGCCCAAGATGTAGACCTGCCCTTTTTTAATATCACAGGGAAGTCAGGAGGAGAACTACAGGGCAAAGCCATTTTCATAGAAGATATACCCAGTTGCTTTCAGTCATTTTTATTAACAAATATTAATGGATCCATAAAAGATTTAATTACTATAAATGCCAAGCACCATGAGTCAAAAATTTAGCAGATTAAAAGACATAGTCAGTAGCTAATAGGGAATGGTAAAACAATATAGTTTTAAAAATATTTATTTACTTATTTAATTAATGCAATGTACTTAAATTTTATTTACCTTTTTGCCTTCTCTTCACCTCCCCCTGAATTCCCTTACAGGTCCCCCACCCAACCTTATGTCCTCTTCTCTTTTTATTCTTTACTTGATTTTTTTTTTAAATATAAGAAAACTGAGTTCCCTTCTGGTCTGGGCCTGAGCTGAGCAGATCCTGGGTGGCAGCTCTGTCCCCAATCTCACAGAACCCAGAGGAAGAGGGCCTCCCAGGAGCTCTTACCTGGGCAGTATAGTAGGTAAGAAAACAGCAACCCAGAGCACTGGTTCCTTCCTGTCTGCACTTGAGCACTGAGCAGATCTTGGGCCTAAGCTCCAACCCTAGTAGTAACACCCACCTCACACAGTTCTGATATAACCAAGATAATAGGAAAGACAGGCTCCAGTCAGAGACAGGGCAGGTAGCACTAAGGAGATCCAGATGGCAAAAGGCAAGCTCAAGAATGTAAGCATCAGCAACCCAGGGTACTTGGCATCAATAGAACTTAGTTCTCCCACACAAGAAAGTCTTGAATTCCCCATATCACTAGGAAAGCATAATTCAGATTTAAAATCACTTCTAATAATGATGATAGAGGACTTTAAGAAGGACATAAATAACACTCTCAAAGAATTTGAGGAGAACACAGATAAAGAGGTAGGAGCCCTTAAAGTGGAAACACAAAAATCACTTAAAGAATTATGAGAGAACACAACCAAACAGGTGAAGGAATTGAACAAAACCATCCAGGACATAAAACTGGAAGTAGAAACAATCAAGAAATCACAAAGAGAGACTACCCTGGAGATAGAAAACCTAGGAAAGAAATCAGGAGTCATAGACATCACCAACAGAATATAAGAGATAGAAGAGAGAATCTCAGGTGAAGAAGAAACCATAGAAAATATTGACACAACTGTCAAAGAAAATGCAAAATGCAAAAAGTTCTTAACACAAAACATCCAGGAAATCCAGGACATAATGAGAAGACCAAACCTAAGGAAATAGGTATATATGAGAGTGAAGATTCCCGACTTAAAGGGCCAATAAATATCTTCAACAAAATTATAGAAGAAAACTTCCCTAACTTAAAGAACGAGATGCCCATAAACATACAAGAAGCCTCTAGAACTCCAAATAGACTAGACCAGAAAAGAAATACCTCTTGTCACATAATAATCAAAACCCCAAATGCACAAAACAAAGAAAGAATATTAAATGCACTAAGAAAAAAGGCCAAGTAACATATAAAGGCAGACCTATCAGAATTACACCAGACTTCTCACCAGATAATGTAAAAGTGAGAAGATGCTGGAAAGATGTCATACAGACCCTAAGAAAACATAAATGCCAGCCCAGGCCATTATACCCAACAAAACTCTCAATTACCATAGATGGAAAAACCAAGATATTCCACGACAAAACCAAATTTGCACAATATCTTTCCACAAACCCAGCACTTCAAAGGATAGTAGTGGGAAAGCTCCAACACAAGGAGGGAAATTATACCCTAGAAAGAGCAAGAAAATAATCCTCTTCCAACAAATTCAAAAGAAGATAGCCACACAAAGATAATTCCACCTCTAATAACAAAAAACAGGAAGCAACAATCACTGTTCCTTAATATCTCTTAACATCAATGGATTCAGTTCTCCAATTAAAAGACATAGGCAAATGGACTGGATATGTAAACAGGACCCAGCATTTTGCTCCATACAGGAAACCCACCTCAGTGCAAAGACAGACTCTACCTTAGAGTAAAAGGCTGGAAAACAATTTTTCAAGCAAATGATCCTAAGAAACAAGCTGAAATAGCCATTCTAAAATCTCCAGCCCAAGAACACAAAGGGAGGGACTCAGAGGTCCACCTGTATAGGCAGTTGAGGGTGGCCTTGCCAGGCATCAGTGGAAGTAGACAGCCTTGGTACCTGAAAGTTTGGATTCCCTAGTGTTGGGGAATTTTGAGAGCAGGGAGGCAGGAATGGGAGGATGGTGGGAGCACACCCTCATAGAAACTCCCAGACTTATATGGATTAGACATGACAGAGGCAGGCCGCCAGAAGACTAGATTCCAGAATTCAAACAAAAATTTATCTTGATACTAAAATTTGTTTTGAGAATTGTATATTGCAGAATACACAGCCTTGGTATATCTACTTATCATGCAAGCTGAGCAGACCTGCTCAAACCTATGATGTCCTGGAATTCCAGCTGGATGCAGTGAAGACACAGCATCAGAGGCTTATCAATTTACTCTCGCCCTACAATACCCACAATCAGCTTGAAGAAGTTAATGAAGAGTCGGCGCCCCTATTCCTTGGGCTTGGGGACTGAGGTGCTTAATATTGGGATGTCTTTCTAGGGAAAAGTAGTGGTTTTGTTGGAACATGAAGGATTAGCTAGGATTTATTGCATAGCCATAACCTACTGGTAGAAATCTGTATAATTGTTATTAAGATGAAGTTATAATTTCTTAAATGGTACAAAATTTACTTTGATTTCAAATTTAAGGTTTTTATTGGTATGAGTTTTTTATTGATATAAAAGTGAGATGAATATTGTTACTCTCATAGGCATTGTGCCTGTATAACACAGTTAGGAATACAAGGCTTAGACCCAGTCCCTCTTTAACTTTTCTGATGGTTAGCCTGTGAGTTAAGGGCCTATAGCAAATTCATGGCTCTGAGTTTATTGTTAGGGTGATTTCTATATTTTATTTAGAAATAGCTGAGAGGGGTTAACAGACAGCAGTCCAGATTGCCTTACATGGATAGTTGGTTTTCAAAACTTTAGAAGTCCACAGAATTGATGTTACAAACATTTTTGTAGTAATGTTCATTTTGATTAGAGACCTGTTTGTTCCTGACAGCTTCCTGTCTTGGATTCTAAGAAGAAATTGAGCATCTTTGGAGTTACTCCAGTTGTGGTGAGACAGACACTAGTTAAGAATTGCCTCTTTTCATTTACAGACAAATTACTGTCCAGAAAAGGACTCACTTGTGGAATAGTTGACTGGTTATATCTGCCAAGACAGAGCAATCAGCCCTTAATAATTCTGCAACACTAGGTCTGTCAGATGATTCTGGGCTAGAAGGCTGAAGATTGGATGCTCCAATGTTTTGTAGTATAGGGACTGTCCAGGTGTTCAGTGGTCTCTATAAATTTGCTAAGTTTTAGAAGCTATGCTTTGTGTTTCCCATAGTCTCAGTTAACTCAGTCATTCTGGATTTCTGATGGGGTTGAAGACTTATAGTCCTATAGCCAATCCTGGCTATTTACTTTGAGAGAAAAGATTTGAGAGGATGGTTTTCAGCTGACATTTATTCTAAAGTCAAGAAAAAAGCCAGGTTCAGAACTAATTAGGTCTTTTAGTTAGGAGAGATGACAGAGGTTCTGGTTAGTCAACAAAATGATGGACTGAGTAGTAGTTCTATCCTGTACCTTACTGACACAAATTGGTATAGTTATGCTCTAATTGTATTTTGAAAGGAAAGTTTTATTTTAACAGAAAGGGTGATATGTAGGAGGAGCTAAGGTGGGAGGAGTAAGGAGAGGAGAAGGAGAAGTAGAGGAAGAGCTAGGTGATGAGAGAGAAAGAGAGCAGGGAAGAGGAACATGGAGGCAGATGTTCGAGTGTCTCTGCCAGTCAAAGATAGTTGATATATCTAGGTTGGGTACTGGATTACACTTCTGATTGTATGGGGATCTTGTTATTGAGCATTACCAAACTTATAAAGCCTTTGATTAACATTAAAAATTGTATAAAAGCAAAAAGGAGAAGGGGGGATGGGATAGGGTTTTTCTAGGGGGGGGGAATGGGGAAAGGGGATGGCATCTGAAATGTAAATAAAATATCCAATAAAAAATAAATTTAAAAAAGGAAAAAAAAGAAAACTGAATTTAATTAGTGCTGCCTATATGTGCCTGTGTGTGGAGCCATCTGTGATGGTTTGTACATGCTTGGGCCAGGGAGTGGCACTATCAGGTGGTCTGGCCTTGTTGGAGTAGGTGTGTCAATGTGGGTTTGGGCTTCAATACCCCTATCCTTATAGGAAGCCAGTATTCTGCTAGCAGCCTTCAAATGAAGATGTAGAACTCTCCTTTCCATCCTCCAGCTTTTTCATTCTCCCCCCACCCCCCCTTTCATGATGTTCCCGAGCCCTGGGGAACGATAGTTGATATAGATGTCCTGTTTAGGGCTGAGCACTCACAGTCACTTCTTGTCAGCAATTTGACCAGTTAAGAGTCTTTGTACTATCAGTATAAAATTTGTGAGGATTCGCTTTAGAGTAAATCCATGTACTGAGCTGGAAATTTAATTTTGGCAAACTCCAAACAAAGAGAGAGAGAGAGAGAGAGAGAGAGAGAGAGAGAGAGAGAGAGAGAGATATGCATACATATATATACATACATATTGCCTATCTCTTTGAGACAGTAATCAAAGTTAATACCAAACCACAGAGCTAATCAAGGCTCACTGATATCCAGCAGGATATATGATAAAGATCAATGACCTTTTCTCTGGAAAACCAAGAACCAGTAATAACAGGAGGTAGAAATGAGTGATAGACATATTAGTATTGATTAATACCTTTCCCCCTTCCTACTAAAGACAAAGCTTAGTCATGTGACTTGCTTTGGCCAATGAACATTAGTAGAAGGTATATGAGTCTCATTCAAGTAGATTTGAGGGTTGTTTCATACTTGTCCTCTGTCTCTTTGCTGGAATGTGCACAGCATCCCAGAAAGAAACTGGTCCCAGTCTAGACCAGTAGTTCTCAACCTGTCACAACCCCACCTCCAGTGATTGCATATTAAATATTCTGTGTGTTAGATATTTGCATTTCAATTCATAACCGTAGCAAAGTGACAGTTATGAAATAGCAATGAAGTAGTTTTATGTTTGGGGGGTCACCACAGCACGAGGGACTGTTATTAAAGGATCACAGCATTTGGAAAGCTGAGAGCTACTGATCTAGACCCAGAAGGAGAAGGGGTTAGTGCAGAGCTGCAGTCAATCCACCATGACGTGGGTCCTGAGTGAATAATGGGCCTCTGCTAATGCACTTGTGTTTGTTACGCTGCCTTATCCGGAAGTGACTGAAAGCTGAACTGGCAAGATGTCAAGGCACAGTCGCCACTCTGATGAGGCTGATTAATGAGAACTGTGGAGCAACCTTCCTTATACAGAAAACCAGCTGGAAGGACCTCTGCGTGAGCATCAGCAGGTACAGTCCACCAGTCCTTTAGTTGATAAGAGTGCCTCTTGCTGCTTCTGCTTCAGAGCTACTTACATGCCTTTGTCTATTTCAGCTGGCCAATATGGGAAGAAACTAGAAAGGAAGAAAATAAGTAATTAACGTATCTGCTTGCTGTTTTTTTTTTTTCAACCATACAATGAAGTACTTGTTAATTTTCCTCTCTTGGAGAGCATGTTGCTGCAGGGAAGGAAAAGCCCAGCAAAGCTGGCTCTGACCTATGAGTAGTACTTTTCTGTTTTCTCCTAATCACTTTTAGCACCCCACACCCACCCTTCCATATGCACTGTGCCACATTTGGCAATTTTTCTTTGGCCAGTACCACTGCCAGGCACATCTTTAAGGTGATGTATTTGTGAAAGAGAAAAAACCCACTAGGCTCTAATGATGACAGCTAGTACCTGATATTTGTAAGTCACTTTGACATTTATTTATTGTTATTTTTGTGTGCACTGATGTTTTGCCTGTATGTCTGTATGAGGGTGACAGATCCCCTGGAACTGGAGTTACAGACAGTTGTGAGCTGCTGTATGGGTTCTGGGATTTGAACCCGGGTCCTTTGGAAGAGCAGACAATGCTCTTAACCACTAAGCCATTTTCCCACTCCTTGTAATTCACTATTATCATACAGTTTTGTGGGGATTTCCTAAAGGTCGTCTCACTTGAATCCTTTTATCCCTAGTGTGCCCAGTTGTCAGTGTGTGATGCTGAGGCACAGAGAGGGGAAGCCACACTGCCACACTTCCAAAGCCGTGTGCTCAGTGAGTGGCAGGGCTTGGGGTCTGAACTTAGAGGGCTGAAATCAGGAGCCACAAAGACATTTCCCTGCCCTACATCTGTCCCTAACGAGTGGTACAAACTTTGGTAATTCCTTCCCTCTGGATATCAGCTGTTTTTATGTTTCTGACAGGAAAGATTAAGTTTTGGAACTCTTCCAATGGTAAATCTTCACAAATTAATGGAAGATTAAAGAGGCAAATTAAAATAATTTAATACAAGGTAAGAAAGATCTACCACATTTTGGAAAGTAAACAATTTTTGGAGACTCTAAAACCGTGTAACTTCTGTTGAGTATTTCAACCTCTCTGCATCTATTTTCTCATGTGAACATTGAATTACCTGTCTTGAAGATTTGTTATCATGTTTCAAGGAAGAGTATATGTGTATGTGTGAGTGTGTGTGTGTGTGTGTATGTGTGTGTATATATATTGAGGATCTTTGCTAATTTTATTTATTTCTGAAAAAATATTTTAATTTATGTGTGTATGTTTGTATATGTAATGCAGTAACTGCAGTGCTTGTGCAGGTCAGAAGAGGGCGATGAAGATCCTACAACTGGAATCACAGGCAGCTGTGAGCTGCCCGATGTGGGTGCTAGGAACCAGACTCCATTTCTCTGCCAGAGCCTCGTGTGTTCTGAGCCACTAAGAAGAACCAATAGAAACACAGGAAATTACCAATGGTAAAAGATTTTGTTTTTGTTTTTAAAATTGAACCACCTATTCAATCTTTTGTCAACCCATTCACCAGCTAAACTTTTATCCCCTCTTTGAAAGGAGCTCATATTCTACGTGAGAAACAAACACAGGACCGAATAGCTACCTGGCCGAGGTTTGCAGGCTGATAGCATAAATAAGCTTTGTGGCCAACCAAAAAGCAGCCAGAGAGGCTTCACACAGTGCCAAGGACCACCTTCATCGTGAGGAGGGTCCTGAGAACGGGGTTATGGGAGCCACGCTGAGTAGTGAACCAAGCTGTCAGTTCAAAAGCTTCCTCCTTGCCCGAGGATTAAGCATCATTCTTTCTTCTTTTCCTTTCTTCCGTTTTCTCACTCTTTCCCCTTCTGTACATCCAATCTGTGTCTCTTTTAAGCTAATCCCATGCAAAACTAACTTTAGACTTCCCCCAACATGTCACGTTTGTGTTTCCCCCTTGTATTCTTTCTTGAAGCACCAGTGATGGGAAAGCCAGAGACCTAAATAATCTAATCATCTTCTACATAAATTTTAAACCTCCTCCATCAACCAGAATAAAAAAAAACCCTATATATGAAGAAATCATATTTACATAATTACACATACATATTAAAGTTAACACTTGTTCTCAATTTTTTATTGATAAATATTGATAAATATAGAATATTTTGGAATCTTATAAAGGTGCAATCTCTAGAACAAGCCGGTCTGATTTGGAAATGCTGATTTCACCTTGGGCTAGTTACTCAACCATTCTTTACTTCAGTTTCTTCAGTTTTAAGTATGGAGAAAAATACAGTTTCTTAAATTCAATGATTATAAGCTACAGTGAATACAAAAGGCTTAGTTAGGAGAGGGTCCAGACATTATTTGGTGTCAAGTATAAATACTAGTAGCCACAATTAGCTTTTGTATAAGAAGCTAATTTTGTGTTGTATAAGAAACCAGGGTATAGAATATAAATGTCAGACAAGTAAGACATTACCTCTACTCAGCATGCAGCTGAAACCAGTCAGAGAGCGAAGCACATCCTAGAGCTGGGAGGTCAGTGGAACTCCCTTTTCATCCTCATTTCTCAGTTTAGCTTCTTCGTCTTGGGCATGTACAAATCAGTCAGTTCCCCACAGCAGCATCGATTCTGGCATGATCCTATTATCCTCTGTCCCCGTTCTCCTCAGGATGTCACTCACTCTGATCCCAACCTCCTCAGATACGTGATGCACTAGAGATGACTTGCCTTCCAAGTATTAGAATTTTAAGTTGCCATCTTGGCTAGATGCTGCAGTACAGGGGATCTCAACCTTGCCTGCTAATACCACAGTGTCTGTGGTATTAGGGCCAACTCCTGTACCAGCCAATGTTTTCAAATGGGCTTCTGGAAAGAATATCAATCATCAGGACTACTGCTTTGATTTCTGGATTGAGAATCAATGCACTCATACAGCAGGTATCTATTTTACTTATTTACGGAAGGATTCAATGGAAGAAATTACTTGGCAAGTTGAGTTCCATAAACTTAAAGCCAGCCCTGAAGGGGATAGGAACTCCACAGGAAGACCAACAGAATCAACTAACCTGGACCCTTGGGGTTCTCAGAGTCTGAATCACCAACCAAAAAGCATACACAGGCTGGATCTAGGCCTCCCCATCATATATAGCAGATGTGCAGCTTGACTTCATGTGGGTCCTGAACCACTGGAGGGGGAGCTATTCCAAAAGCTGTTGTTGGTAGAGTAAGATATGTTCTTCTAACTGGGCTGTTTTGTCTGGCCTCAGTAGGATAGGAAGCACCTAGCTTTGAAGAGACTTGAAGTGCCAGGGTTGGGGGGCGATTAACGGGGGGGGGGGGGCACCTGCTCAGAGGAGAAGGGGAAGGAGAATGAGGGTAAGATTGTGGGAGGGAGGCAGTGAGTGGGATGTAAAGTGAATAAGTTAAAAAAAAAATAAAATTAAATACAAAAAACTTAAAGCACAGAGTTAAAATTCATAAGTAATATGAAGATACAGATGAAAAATTTGAACTGTTTTATGACAAAAGAGATACTCAAGGTATACATGACATTAATCAATAGGGAAAATGCTGAAATGAAACAAGCATGAGAAGAAATAATTTAAAATGGAAGTAATTAGAAGCAATAAGCAGAACAAATCTCCAATTCCTCTGGTAGTCATGAATATAAAAACGGAGATGTTATTTGTTGGTGCATAAAATCAATAATAATTAAAATGGATAGTAATTTCAAAAGGCTACCATAAGATGAGTTATCTGTATATTACGTAAATGGTACAGACTTCAAAAACAGAAACTGAAGACCTGTTTACAAAGGACTTAGAAAGCCCTATGCCCTTTGATTCAGTCATTACAATGCTAGAAATCTCCCTTATGTTCATATGCTTTTGCATAGAGATTATTTTTTACCATTTTATTTGTTATAGCAAGTAAACCCAGTAACATCACAACAACAACAATTTACTGTAGAAGTATTGTTATAGATTAGAACTGGGAAATGAAGCCCAGTGGTGGCAGCACTGCCTTTAATCCTGGTACTCAGGCGGCAGAGGCAGGCTACATAGAAAAACTGTGTCTCAAAACCACCAGGAAACAAAAGTTAATAAAAAAAAAAGGGAAATGTTTATATAAATTACAATTAATTCTTACAGTAGAATCATTCCACACTACATCTTCTCATAATGACAGTATGCACTAAATGGAAATAATTTCAAACAACCTCATACTGTATACATGTATCTAGAATCAGATAACAGATTTATTACACAAGGTGTTATTAACCATATTTTAAAGGACTTTAATTAATCTACACATATATATAAGTATCATAGACACATGTTATTGTATATAATTTTAGTACACATAATTATGACATTTATATTTTTAAATATATACAGATCAAATTATCAGTTATAAAATTATATTATTCATATTTTATAAAAATTAATTATAATAATCATAATATAATTAATTATATTGTGATTATAACTATTTAATTATTATAATAATTAATAATATAATATTATAACATTATAATAAAACAGCTATACTTAAAAGCCAAATCTATACACACAAAAGGCCTGTATATATACTGCTGAAAAGTGCTGGAGAAAGATAGGTGAAAACCTCAGGAGTAGTTGTAGGCTCCTGGGGGAGAAAGGACTTCAGGAAACTTCACATTGCCTGATATGGCGTGCTGCAGATGTGTCAGTTAAATAGCTTTACATGCCTTTTTCACCTGGAGCCCTCTAATACTGAAGGTAAGCACTGGCTTTTCTTCTTTTGGGAGGTAAAGGTTCTGAGATTCAGAAAGACAGTTAGTTTCCTCAAGGTTCCAAAAGCAAGGAAAGGTAAAGCTGAAACTTGAACATGGGTCAAATGATGCTCCATCTAACTAACGTGTAAGGTGGTATGGCCAGACGTTCTGTAGCTAGAGAGAGGGCAGGAAGTAAAAGGAACCTATATTTATAATTCCTGAAAGCTTCATGGGCATTCAAGAGAAATAGGAAATATTAACTTAAAGTTCTAGGTAGGAGTTACATGAAGAAGAAAGGCTCTGTCTGCATGCTTAAGAAATACATCTATTGTATAAAACATCTTGATTCTCTGGCTGAATTGAAGAATCGTTTTCAAAAGTCACCCGTAAGACCATAGAAGAAAAGTGAGTAGGTGCTAGCCTGCTCTACTTAGAGAGAAGCAACCATTAAATAAGGGAAGGCTACGCTTTACAGTCCCCCACACAGAAGCAGCAGACAGTAGTGAGTTGACGCTCACATTCTAGCCTCCCCCATCATATGGTGACGTCAGATTCCCAAGTGGATGGCCAGGGTGAGTTTGCGGGCGAGTGAGAAGATGGGACGCTCCACTCTTTAACTTCTTTCTTTTCACATTCTATTTTGTGCTTCCAAAAATGAGCTTGATCGTCCTCAGCCAGGAGCTTTGGAGTTAGAGAAGTGTGGAGCCAGTAATGTCACACTCTGGATGCCACTGCACATGGCCTCTCTTCCTCTTATGTCTTATGTTTGAAAAAGCTGAGCTGTGACGGAAATGGACAGTCTAGGAGCGCGGGGGTGGGGGTGGGGCGCACCAATAGCTCGGTGCCAACTTGAAAAATCGCTTATGATCAGACTTATTTCACATTACCCATAAGTACCATTTGTATAACTTCCTGTTTCCTATTAAGGATTATTGAACTAACTTCGCACGTTTTTAGTTTCACTCATTGCTTTGTACAGACTGACGAAGTGGTCACTAGGCCTAAAGCGTACATCCTGTGAACTCACTATATACTTCGTTTTGCCCTGTGGTAAAAAACATATGGGGGTGGGGGAAGCATTCTACACAGAGAAGACAAAGGAGATTATTAAAAGCAGTTTGGAAAGTATGATGGTTGGTGAGCAATGGAATGGTATCTAGTGAATATTTTCTCAAACATTCTATTTGTTGTAAGAACCCAAATGCTCTGCTCAGTTTGCTCCCTCTTAGCAATCTTACTGTCGTAACCTATGGCGCCCCAGAGGTAGTGAACTTTGTCTCTGATTGCACCTTTCCGGGCCCTCTTAACCTCTCACCCTGGTTATTCAATTCCTGCATCTGGGCTCTGAACAAGTGAGAGGATTAAGTGGTGGTTGAGTTAAACCAGTATAATTGTGGTCAGTCCGTGATGAAAGAATAACAAAACCCAATTTACCGTGACTGAAAAACAAGAGCAATTTCCGAGTGTGCCTCCAGGAGGTGGATGAGTGGCTCCAGGCTGATTGAGAGTTTCTGTGGTCCTAGCAGGCTTTTAGTGTGCTCAGAGAAAGAAATAAAACACATTATCCTAGCGTCCAACACTAACGTAAAACAAATAACCAGGAAAATATGAAGCAGGTAAAAAAAAATGTGAGAGCTGCCTGTGGCGACTCATGACTGCAATCTCAGCATTTGGGAGCCTGAGGCAGAGGAATCGCTGCCAGTTCTAGGCCATCTTAGGATATAATGGGAGGAGACCTTGTCCCCTAAACAGGAACCCAAACTCAAAATAGAGGGACAAGGAAGTCTGGAAGGGAGTTTGGTTCAGGGTGTGTGTGTGTGTGTGTGTGTGTGTGTGTGTGTGTGTGTGGCAATCTCTACGGGGAGAAATAACCGAAAGAGAGTCTGCAAAAGCTACTTGCAATTGCTATCTGCTGGGAGAGGGAAACACAGTTTTCTTGAATGGCCTCACAATCCAGGGCAGAACCCAAGCCCGGGAGTAGTTAGCAGTGCCATCTCCCATCCCCCCCCCGCCCCCCCCACCTCTCTCTCTGCTCTTGTGTGATTTTAGTCTAATTTTTGTTTTTTATTTTCATCTTGGGGGAGAGAAAGAGAGAGAGAGAAGAACACCTGAAGTTGAGTGGGTAGGGAAAGAACATGCATAAATATCTAGTATAAAAAAAGTTTAATTAAAAGTTAAAAAACGTATACACTGGCTAGAGTAAGTACTTAGATTTGGACAGAAAAAGTTCAAAGCAGATTTCTGATGTGCAAGATAATAGTTAACAAAGCCTTCTTTTTGAAAAAAGTAAAAGAAAAAAAGACTATAGTATGGGTAAAAGCATCCACTTTGTAACCTGAAAAGGTTTGGGTGTACTGGCCTTGTGGACTTGATTGCTATTTCACCTCCTAGAGCTTTGTTTTTCTTTCATGGGACTATTTCAGCAAAATAAATGTTGTCGATGCACACTGAACAGATTAGGCAACTTGGCTGGTAAGGTTGCAAAGACACATGCTAAGAGAATCTGAATTCAATCCCTGGGACTCTTATGTTAGAAGGAAAGAAATGACTGTACCAATTTGTCCTCTGACTTACACATGTATACACACACACACACACACACACACACATACACACACACACACACACACACACTAAGTAGATAAGTATGTAAAAAAAAAAAGTTAGGTGAAAAAAACCCAAATTCTTCTGGTTAGCTTCTAGTACATAATACTTGGTGACTGATGGTGACTATGATTAATTATTCTGGAGCTTGTATGATGGTTTAGACTCTAAAATTGTAAATTTCATCTGAAATGTAAATAAATAAAATATTCAATTAAAAAATGTATACTTAGGAGCTCCCAAGGGTCTAGGTTAGTTTACTCTGTTGGTCTTCCTGTGGAGTCCTTATCCCCTCTGGGTTCTTCAATCCTTCTCCCAACTCTTCCACAAGACTTCCTGAGCTCAGTCTAATCTTTGACTATAGTTCTCTGCATTGGTGTTGGTTAGCTGCTGGGTGGAGCCTCTCAGAGGACAATTATGTCAGGCTCTTGTCTGAAAATCAGGCTTGCGGATACAAACATGGCCCGAGGCCCCAACATAATTGAAGTAGGAAGGGAAGCCTGCAATGTGTCCCCATTGATCCTCTGAGGACAGCTGGGCACAACCCCCTAAAATTGGCAGGGGTTGCTACTGCATTAATTTATGTCTGTCTCACACAGGGCACCTGTGCAGCCAGGCTAGCAGTAACAAATATAGCTATCAACAGTGTCTTCACATGTTGGATCACTGTGACAAGGCTTTGACCAACAAAGAGGCATCAAAGTCTCACAGTGTGTCCCTGACAATCCACTGCCTGGGCAGTCACAGTAGGAGTTGTTTCTTCCATCCACACATAGACCTCCATGGAGTCATGGCTGACTGGCATGTTCATCAAAGTTGAGTTGATGGTGGTCTCCAAGGAACCCAGGTGCACAGTCAGAGAAGTAAGCCCAAGAGCATCCTCACATGTGACATCATGTGAACATGGCTGGAATCCACATTCATCAATTTCCAACTCACAGTTCAGAGCAGAATACACCTGAGGACAAACACACCTCTATCTTCCTATCTCATTGAGGCATACAGCCTTATTTATGGAGGGATCAGAGGCACACGCATCCACTTCCAAGTCACAATGCCTGCTTTGGTATCCAGGCACACAGAAGCAAGCAGCAGAGACTGAACCACCAACCAAAGAGCATACAAGGGCTGGACCTAGGTCCCCACACATATGTAGCAGATGTGCAGATTGGTCTTTATGCAGGTCCCCCAACAACTTGAGTAGAGGCTTACTCTAACTCTGTTGCCTGCTTGTGGGTACAGCTCCCCTAACTGGCCTGCTGTATCTGGCCTCAGTGGAAAAATATGTACCTAGTCCTTCAGTGACTTGAGGTGGAAGGGGTAGGTTGGTTCCCTGGGAAGGACCTCCCTCTTCTTGGAGATGAAGGAGAGGAGGAGATGATGGCAGGGAGAAACCATGTGAGGGGGAAGGGGTTCTCTGATCAGGATGCAAAGTGAATAACTAAATAAATCAATGGAAATTTTTTTTTTTAAAATTTGTTCTTGAGAATTTCTCCTGTATACACAAAATACAGTATTTACTCCTTATTTCCCCTTCCAGCTTCCCCCAGATCCTCTTTAATATATACTCCTCTCAACTTCGTGTCTTTGCAAAAAATAAAAATAAAAATTCTTATAACCCACTAAGTCCAGATAGTGCTATCTATAAGTGCTTTGGTGTGGGGACACTCACTGGAGAGTGGGGATCCTACCAGTGGCCTTGATTCTTCCTCCCCCCAGCAGCTGTTAACTGCCAATAAGCTCCTCAGTAAGGTGTGGGACCCGGGGATTCTTGGCTCTGTGTATGCTAGATTCTTGGCTGACTCCATCATGTGTAGGTGACAACATAAGGTGACAACATAAGGGGAGGAGCCATGTCACATCCAGAAGACAACATTTTATGGCACTCCTCCCCATCCAAATGGCTGCATTCTAATAGTGGATGTAAGGATGAAGGACGCAGGAGACAAGATAGAAAAAATTATGGAAGGTCTTGCTCTTGAACCAGAGGCATTCACAAGGATGGGAAGACCTGAATATTCAGCCATGTTTCACAAGAATATAAAAGGACTGTGTTGAAGACCAGAGGAGGCTAATGGCATTACACCAGTTTTGTTGTGCAGAGACATGTTGCTTCAAATTTGAAGCCAGTTGATCTCAGTGGGTGGCTTGGCATCTTCCAAGATGCTGTCTCTTGATAGGGTAAACATTCTGTATTTATATGACCTCTTGCATCATGGTACCTTGGAGTGTCATACGGATCACATAGTCCTTTGGTAGCACATCTGTGACGTGGGAAGAGCTGTGGGAAGAGGCAGTGTGTAGATAGAGTGGCTCACAGCAGGTGAGTGTGCTGTGCAGGTGGACCCCACTCGAGGTTTTCTTCTTCCCAGAGCCTTCAATAAAAGCTTATGTAGCTGACTGTAGTATATCTCATGAGACATCTGTTCCAGAGGAGACAGAAATGAAGAGAACGGAGCACTGTCAGGGCAAAAGCAAGAAGCTACAACATCCTTTGCAAATGAGTAATGAATCATGGAAACTGTTACCTAACGTATATGAAATATGAATCTGTAATTATGGAAAAGTTCAGACATAATTTCCCCAACAGGGAGGCATCAATAAACAGGTGTTTCCCCTGCTTAAAAAATGATTTTTTTCCATTTATAATGTCTTTGTTCTTATATTTCATGTTAGACTTATTCTTTTCTTTGGACAGCTAATAGCCTCTTCTCCCTTCTTCCCACTTGACACCCCTCTGTGAATGACTAGGCAAATAGAGATGACCAACATCTTGTGAAGCAGTATAAACTTTGGAGATTATGTGTGTTCCCTAGAGTCTTGGAGCTGAGGCCACAAGAGAACCCACTGTTCTCATTGTTTTGAGAACATGGGATGGTGGATTTAAAGAGCTTGGGCTGGAAGATGCTCGGCCACATCACTGATGCTTCAGCTTTCCAGAAGTCAGATGAATTCCAAAGAGCTACTACAGTCCATGATTTTTAAGCTATGGCTGCATATTGAGATCAGCTGGGGATTTAGATATCTTTGCTGCTTTGGCCTCAGTTTCTAGAATAATTATTATTCGTTTAAGACATGTGGAGATTAGAATTCTCCCTATCCTGAGACTGGAAACCACCATGTAAAGTGTGATATGTTATATACTCTACTGATGTTCTAGTGTGCTTTTAATGAGACATGGCAATGCAGACCAAATATTTCAGCATCGGCACATGCTAACCCTGTAGCTATTTCTCGAGTCTTCAAACTCTTTTCTGCAATATTACTTTGTAGAAGGGTTTTCTTTCTTAGGACATGGTCTTGCATTCTACTGTCTCTTTGCTGAACTTCCAAAATAAGTTATCTGAAAAAAGAGTCAGTGAGGGCCACGTTCTGAAATATAGGGGATTACTGCAAGCCTCTCTCACTTAGATCATTTCTGACGAGGAACAAAGAGCTTGATGCAAAACTGAAAAAGAAAACCTTCATGATAACTGTGATCTAATAACTTAAAGGCAGTTACTTACTGTCTACGAAGAGATGACTTGGTTTTCTCTATCATAATCATGCTATGGCCTATCTAAGGGAGCTTCAAGGTCTCTATGGGCTGAAAGCTGTGCGGTTGCATAGCGTATGTGATAGTGAATATGGTCCTCCCCACTGCAGCTTCAAAGACCAGCATTCTTATGGAAGATGCTCAGCCACATGACTGATGCTTCAGTTTTACAGAAGACAGCTGAATTCCAAAGAGCTACAGTCCATGATTATACAAACTATGGCCGCATGTTGGGGTCAGCTGTTTTGTTCCGATGGCTAGCCCTGCTGGAATAGAAGACAGGACATCCAGGTTTTTACCTAGAACAAAACTGAAGGCACAGATTGGTCTCCTCATAGGATATGAGTTGTGGAAGAACAGGTTTCTGCTAGCTTCCTATCTGCAACTTAATTTAAGAATTATGGCATGTGCTTCCTGTGTTATTTGTAGTGTTTGTGTTTAGATACCTTGTCTGTTTTTTTTCCCAATGGTATGTACTTAAGTAATTAAGGCAAACATGATTCCATATTTTCTCCACAGAGTCTTACAAAGGTAAGAAATCTAGAGGCCAATCCTCCATGACTTGCTGCTGCTCCTGTGCCAAAGAGTCCTTCTTTAGGATGTGGGGACTCTTCCTGAGATGCATTACAGTTATTTATGGAAATTATCCATATTATATTACAGTTAGAGCTGTAAGGAAAGAGGGGAGAGAAAGGACAGAAAAGCAGAGAAGCACCAGCATCTCGTAAGGACTTAGTGTAAGAACTTGACAGGCTGAGGGTGGAGCTCAGTTAGTGGAGTGCTTGTCTAACATGCAAAAGTCTTGGAATTGACCCCCGTGTACCACAAAAGCCAGGGGTGGCAGTGAAGGCCTCTAAACCCCACTACTCAGGAGGCAGAGGCAGGAGGATCAGAATCCCAGGGTCGTCATCCATTCTAGACTACCGTGGCCAAGACAAACTGTGGCTGAGTAGCTTTTATCTGACTATTTTTCTTCACCAAAGCACACATTAAAAAAAAAAAAAAGCTCATTTTTCAGGAAATGAGCATCAACTCATAGTGTGACGCTGAGATCCCTAAAGACAAGGGAAACACACGACCCTTGGATTTCTCCCAAGCATGATTTTCCAGCTATCAAATAAAAACAGCACCCAAGCAGAAGGTGGCAGAGGAAACAGATGCCAGTGTCTGGAATCACCACAGTCATTGGGATAGAGTATAAGATAGAGAACTGCAAAAACTGACACAAAATTCATACTGACCCTGGCTGGCTTAAAGAACTGCGCTTTTGCAAAATACAGTTTTAGGAGTCAAGAAAGGTGGAGAGATTTAGTCACACGCCAGGATTTCAGAGTTTGCCCGGAAGTTAAAATTTTGGTCCAGCTAGTGAATACCATATGCTTGTTGTTGTTGAAATACCACACCATAGAAATTGGGAACATGCTAGAAGTTAGGTCTAGATTTTGTAAGGGAAAAAATGAGATAAACCGATGGCCACCAAGGCCTCTCATCCTTACTTAGATCCCTCTAACCCAGTCACAAGTGACAGTGAGACTTGTGACTTCATGTTTGTTTATGCTTCAGTGACTGAAATGGTAGAGGCCTAGAAACCAATGGTCAGGTCAGATTAGGTGCCACGCCTACAACTGGACTCCAGATCCCCAGTCCAGAAAGCATCAGTGAAGAGAAGTTTTTCAAAACACCAACACCTTGGCTTTATTTAATTTGTTTTGTATGTTAAAGAAATTAGGGGTCGGGGGATGGCTCAGTAAGAAAATGGCTTGCCCCACAAGTGTGGCAACCTGAGTCTTCAGTCCTCAGCACCCACAAAAAAAGGGGGTGAGTGCATCAGTGCACATTTGTAATCATATTGCTGGAGGGTGGTGAAGGCAGGTGGATCCCTGGAGCAATCTGGTCAGCCAGCCTCACCTTTAGTAAGCTCAGTGAAAGACTTTGCCTCCAAAAATAAGGTGGGAAGAGAATGAGGAAGACAGCTAACATTGACTTCTGGCTTCTACATGCATTCACACACATGAGCATATGCCTCCTATACATACACACAGATGAACACAAACACACACACGCACACACACAGGAGTTTACTTTCTGGGACTTCAGGCTGTGTCACACAGATCAACAATGCCAATTATGATAGATTCAACTTGGTCTCTGGAGGATCTAGAAACTGCTAGCTATGTGGAAAACTGCCCACAACTTCCTAGAAAAGATTTGGAACACTAAGGCACAGGTAAATATTCTCATTTGACAAAACCCTAAATCATCATCCATTGGATCTGGATAAGCCATGAGCAAATGAATCCAGAGCAGGATGGCAGCTGGAAACTCCACATAGACCTCAATTAAGGGAATGGGGGGAGGAGTTGAGTTGGGAGAAGAGAGGGGCTGATATTGGGATGTAAAGTGAATAAATAAATTAATGAAAACAAAAAGGTTCTTTCGAGTGCACATCTTCCCTGCCTGGATTTTAACTTAGTCAAACTTGTATCTTATACCCTAGTTGTGGGGAAAGCAGCTTGTAAGGAGTTCTTTGTGCTTTTCTTATGAGTTATTCTAGCCAACTCTGGTCTCTAGGAACCCAAATTTACAATAGATACCAAAAGCAGAGATGGGCTTATAGGATCCCCACCCCCCCAAATTCTCACACAAATGGTAACAGTTATAAGCTATGGTTTTGTAATTATTAATAGCCACAAGTTAATGTGTAACAAGTTGATAATTTGAGTGGCTGGCATGAAGATAGTGTTGGTAACTGTCCTTTAAAAGGAAGGACTTGATGTTTTAAACACATAGTAAGTTCTTTGAGTTCTGAGGTATTCATTCCTTCCTCCGTCCATTTTTTCTTCCCCTCTCTCCCTTATTCAGTGAATACCTTACTATGTAATTGAAAGGGTATAACCCTCTATTGAGATGATTTCTAGATGTTGATGAGATGTAATACCAATGACAAACAAAGAAATCCATTAAGGAATGCATTCAAAGTCCATAATGAGTTACATAATCAAAACATTTTATTATTATTACTAATGGGTTCAGCTTTCTCTTTTAATCTAATCTGAAATGTTGTTAAAGATGTTACTTCCCAGAACATCTATTTTGATTTTGGCAGATCCCTAATTTCTTGGTCTCTGGGACTACACATAGGAAACTGAGGGCCATAATAGTCAGTTGTGTTTAAACAACACGGTGGTGATGTTGATATTCTGCATGGACCAAGATGGTTGACACTGGACATCCAGGTGGTGCTGGGAGTCAGCACAAAATGAGTGACACCAGATGTCTGGGGAACCCAAGAGTAAGCGATGACGTAATTTGTTATATAATGACCTCCCTCAGAATGCCACCTTTATATTGGTTTGTTTAACTATGGTATTGAGGTCAAAGATCAGAGGTCAGAGGGTTTATCCTTGCCAGCCTGCCTGTGTCTGTCTGCCTATAGACAGATGTGCCGACCTCTGAGAGTCCTGTATGCTGATGTGCATGTGTATCTCTTCCTACTTGCCTGTATGTGCTGACGTGTGCCTGGGTTCCTGCCAGTATCTGCCAGCCTATTGGCCTGTGTGCTAGTGAATAAAGTATGTCTTATCAGCCTAAGATGCTTCCCAGTTTCTTCAGCCTCCAGTCTTCCTGTGACTTCCTCTTGCTGGCTTCAGTTTGGACCTCACACTACAGCTGCCTTAAGGGGATGACAGAGCAAGAGCAGCTTTGAACTGCATGTTCTTGCAGCAAAGAATTAATAAACTTTTGGATTTATCTTTTAGAAGTGACTTCAATTACAGCTGCCTTGACTGTCTTTGTTGTTGTTAGTAAAGCACCAGGGGGATTTGGCTGCTGTACATGTGGGGTGCAAAGCTCCAGAGAAAGCAAAAATTGGACTTTGTAATCTTGAGGCTTTTAGGCAGGAGGAGGATTATGAAGCAGCTGGCAAGAATCAAATATTCATTAGTTTAGTTTGTAGCAACATTCAAATGTTTAGATGGTTTCTCATCTAGGGTAGCTCAAGCTTTGCCCCAGAGACATGCTAATTTGCAGATCATATTGGGCTGGGAGGACTGCGCAAGTTGTCGGTAAATTAGTCATTTCTGAGATTTTTTCTTCATTCTAACGTAAGCTACATATTATACTGTATGCTATCCAATGTATAGGGGAAAGTGGAGGCAATATTTAAAAAAAAATTAAAATGTATATCTTTGAGTATGTCTTAAAAAAACAAACAAAACAGTGCTCTCAAACAATGTGTACCTTTGCATCTGAGAATACTCATTTGAACTCAGTGCACTAATCTTCCAGGCCATTTTCAATCTTGGCCTGACATGACACCTCAGGCTCTCCCTTCTTAATCCTCAAAACTCATTAATGTAGTTTGGCAAGATATAATAGTATATGGTGCTTGCTGCAAGTAAAGCATCGAAAGTCACAAGGTAGACAGCAGCAGAGTTTAAACACAGTACTCATTTCCCTTCCCATAAAAACCACAGTACCAAACTTGAATACGTACGAACATTCTATAGTAGGGTTGTTGAAAATGTGCATGTCCTGGTGAGACACCTGGAAGTCTCGGCTCACTGTGCCAGCCACAAGGAAGGGGATACAGTTTAACAGTTCCACCTGGCCATCCTGAATAACCTGTCTGCAGCAAGGGAAGAGCAACATTACAGGAATAATGTGGAATTTTTCTGACAGCACCAAGAGTGGTTATTTGTGTATCTCCCAAACATTTTGCAGGATTGCAAGGAAGTCAGTATGCAGTGTTGAATTTGTGGCATCAAATAAAATAGAGTTGGTTTTCCTATGAAGAAAATGGCATTTTCTTTCCTGCTATCTGCTTGATTCCACTGTTGGAAGAGGAGGCCAGCTTTCTGTCCTAGAAGGTTTAGGTTGATGTCTAACTTTGCTGTCAACGTCCCAAGGGGTGGCATTTATTTTCCATGTTCATGCTGAATCATAAAAGAATGTGAAACTAATTAGAGTAAATTAAAGCTTCCACCCTGAAGCCCTGAAGTGTTTCTTTCAGTGGAAAATCCACCGATAACCCTCCCAGGCCACTGATAAAAATGCTGGGCCCACCCTTTTCCTGGTCTTGTTTAGTCTTACTGACTGCAATCAAGCTTTGCAAGGAGTCACTGGGAAACAAGAGCCTTTTAACTTCTCTAAAGGCCTATTGCCCCTTGCAAGAAATATCTAAGCAAGTCAAAGGGCAGAATGGGGGAAGGGCGAGAGGGAAGAGGGGAGAGGGAAGAAGGAAGAGGAGAAGAGGGGAGAGAGGAGAGAAGGGAGAGGAGAGAAAGAAGAAAAAAAGAAAGAAGAGAGAGGAGAGAGGACCTTTGGCTCCTTAGAATCTATTTCTGGATGACAGCAGTTCTACAGCCTTTGATGCACTATGCTGTTGAAATTGGAAGCCAGCACCACTCTGAGTATCAAGTGAAACTGAACTTTTTGGCTTGAGCCCACACCATCTCTTTTTCAACGTCAGATTTTGCTGGTCCTGATGGGAATGGCTTTCTTTCTACAGTGAGTGCTAGGTTTACAGTGGTAGAAGGGAACTCCATGTTGTATGGGGGCTCCCAGGAACTGTGACTGTGCCGGGGAAAGAATAAAACCATCTGATGAAGTAGGTTTTATTTACATCAACAGATAGTTGCCACGCAGATGAATTTTCTGTACCCCAGCAAAGATGACATATTAGGAACTTTCCTTTGCCATCTTCTGAAGTAAATGATTGTGTTTAATTTTCTCAGCAGGAAAATGAAGGGCTTGGATGAGATTAAGAGCCATCAGACTTTTTCTCAAAAGTATTTCAGGCTTTACAGACCCAGTCTCCTTCACAATTGGTGAACATTACTGTTGAAACACAAAATTAGCCATAGAAAATAAACAGATAAATAAATAAATGAGTGTCACTCTGTGGTGCTACTGCTACACACAAAATTAACCATAGGCAATGAATAAGTAAATGAATGTGTGTCACTCTGCCCTGATAGTTGGGCATATTTATCCTAGACGGTATAGCTTGCCTTCTGCAGAAGGCAAACATTTTTTTCCCCAATGACTCCAATTTGTCATTTTATTCAAGCAAATTAAAATCTAGTTGTCTCTTGGTCAATCTCTCTAATGTAGGCCCATTTCCAATTCTGCCTATCAAAAGCCTCTGGAATTAGAAATAATAGTAACATTTACTGAAAAACCTGTGCTGTGAATTTGGTAAATGCCTTTAAAAATCATGTGTATTTTTATGTGTGGGAGGATGAAGAGTGTTAGCATAGAAGTGCACACAGAGGCCAGAGGAGAATGGTGGGGCCAGTAGAGTCACAGGTGGTTCTGAGCTGGCCAATGTAGGTGTCAGGAACTAATTTGGATCCACTGGAAGAGTGGCAAGTGCGCTTAACTGCCAATCCATCTCTCTAGTCCCTTAAAAACTCTTAATTTTTTTTATTGTGTGTGGTGTGTGTGTGTGTGCGTGTGGCAATTGTACTGGCTGGTTTTATGTGTCAGCTTGACACAAGCTGGGGTTACCACAGAGAAAGGAGCTTCAGCTGAGGAAATGCCTCCATGAGACCCACCTGTAAGGCATTTTCTCAATTAGTGGTCAGTGGGGGAAGGCTCATTGTGAGAGTGCCTTCCCTGGGCTGGTAGACCTGGGTTCTATAAGAAGGCAAACTGAGCAAGTCAGGGAAGCAATCCAGTAAGCAGCATCTCTCCATGGCCTCTGCATCAGCTCTTGCCTCCGGGTGCCTTTTCTGTGTGAGTTCTAGTCCTGACTTCCTTTGGTGATAAACAACAATGTATAAGCTGAATAAACCCTTTCCTCCCCAGCTTGTTTCTTGGTCATGATGTTTTGTGCAGGAATAGAAACCTTGACTAAGACAGCAATTTTGGGGGTTTGAGTGTTTCTCCTCTTCCAGGGTGAGACCCATGGATGGAAGCTATGAGGAGACCTATGGTGGTTAGGATTGGTGGAAGGTACCGTTACCTGTTGAGCCAGCTGGCCAGTTTTCCATAAAAGTCCTTTAAACACTCCCTGAGTCTTCTCATAGAAGTCTAAAATGGCAATATCATAACTACCATTAATAGATAAAAAGAAATGAAGAGCTTGGGAAATAAAGCACATGACTGTAGTAAGTGGTTCCATTCTTATCTAGCTATTATAACAAAATACCACATACTGTGTGATTTATAAACCACAAAATTCCACTGATTACACTTTTAGAGAGGATGAAGTCCAATATCAAGGTTTCAGTAGCTGTAGTATCTGGTTGGGTCTCCTGCGTCACAGAAGGTGTTCTGTGGCAGTGTATTTGCATGCCAGAATAGGCAAGGAGCTTCATCAAATCTCTTTTCTAAGGGAGACACTCTTATTCAGGAGGACAGAGCTCTCATGAACTACATTTCCTGAAAACCCTATTTTTTATCACTTTGAAAGTAGGTTTTGAATGTGTGAATTTGAAGGGGCACGAGTATTTAGACCATCATAGTGTTGCCTGTCTTGAGTCAAGTGTAGGAGCATCAGCTTCAAGAATTCAGTTCTTATTCCCCTTCCTCCTTCTCCTTCTCTTCCTCCTCTTTTTTCTCCTCTCCTATTCCTCATCCTCTTCCTTTTCTTCCCAACCCCTCCTTTTTCTTCTTTTGGGACAGGGTGTCTACCAGGGTATCTGGCTGTCCTAGATCTCACCAGGCTGGCTTTGAATTCACCTGCCTTTCTACCTTCCCAGTGCTGGGATTAAAGGCGTACACCACTATGCATCACTAAGGGTCCAATTCTTAAACACTGTGCTCTCTACAGATTTCCATGAAGATAAAAGATTTTGCATACCAGTCAGGTAATGTGTGGGCTGACCACTTACTGAAGAATGTCAAGAGAACAAGAATGAAGGAGAAAGGGATTAAAACAGGAAAAGGAAATTATGGGCAGGAGAGGTTTTAAAAAGTGTAATATCAAACTGATCAGATGAATACTAAGAAAAACACACCGGACTTGAAAGATAAACAGTATCTCAGAACTGTGCTGGCTGGAGCCACAATAAGAGCATCAGCAGAAGAATGAATAAAGCCAACACAGAACTGTCACTTCAGAAAATTGGCCAATCTAGTGGAGACAAATGGTCCAGTTACTTCCAACTTTTCCCGTTCTCATGTTGTCTCTGTACAGAGAGGAAAGACTCACTCAACTCTCATCAGTGGACGACTATGTGGTTTGGCAAGATTGCCCCAAGTGAATGATCAGGACTCAGTCCTGTTAGAGGGACAAAAGTTTCTTTTGTGAAAGCAATTAATACTCTTCATCTTAGTGTGTGACAGGGCCAGCACTAAGGGGACTTGCCTTGTGGTTTAGGATGGTTTGAATATGCTTGGCCCAGAGAGTGGCACTATTGAGAGGTGTGGCCTTGTTGGGTCACTGTGTGTCACTGTGGGCATGGACTTTAATACTCTTGTCCTAGCTGCCTGGGAGTCAGTCTAGGGGCCTTCAGATGGAAATGTAGAACTCTCAGCTACTCCTTCACCATGCCTGCTTGGTTGCTGCTGTACTCTGGCCTTGATGATAATGGGCTGAACCTCCGAACCTGTAAGCCAGCCCCAATTAAATGTTGGCCTTATGAAAGTTGCCTTGGTCATAATGTTTGTTCATAGCAGTAAAACCCTAACTAAGACAGAAGTTGGTAACAGGGACTGGGATATTGCTGTGATAAGCCTGATCATGCTTTGGGTTGGAAGAATGTGGATTGTGGGACTTTGGATTTGGAAAAGTAGTGGAATCTTTTAAGTGGGGCTTACTGGGCTATTCTAGTAGGAATATAGAAGGTTTTGTTGCTAAGAGTGATTTGAACTGTGCAGACCTGGCCCAAGAGGTTTTAGTGAAATATTTCAGTATGTGGCCTAGAGACTGTTTTTGTGGTATTTTGGTGAAGAATTCGGCTTCTTTTTGCCACTGTCTAAAGAGTCTGCTTGAGGCTAAGGTGAAGAGATGAATTGCTTTGATAAAGGAAGTATCAAAACAACCTGGTGTAAATTCTGTTGTGTGGTCACTAAAGTTCACTCTTATGAAGAACATTTTAATGAAAAGGAGCAAGCTGAGAAAGGGAAAATAAAACATATATGGTTCAAGTATTAAAGGAGCATCAGGAGGTAGAACGGAGCTGAATCCTATGTTCTAAGAGATAGCAGATTAAGGGAGTGAGATTTTGAGGCAAGATCCCACCCAGCTAAATTTAGGTCTAGGTATGGTGCTACGCACCTTTAATCCCAGGAGATAAAGCCAAGCAGATTTCTGAGATCAAGGGTAGCCTGGGACAGAGCAAATTCTAGATGAAGAAAAGCTTAAATCCAGGCATGGTGGCACACACCTTTAATCCCGGGAGACAGAGCTGTGTAATTCTCTGAGAGTTCAAGGTCAATTGTACAGAGCAAGTTCCAGGACAGTTAAGGTTAGGCAGTGAGGGAGCTGGAAACAGAAAGCTGATGATAGTATAATAGAACAAGGGGTCATGTTACAGCTCCAGCAAGCAGCAGAACTCTGAAGCTTTATCATTTTGGCTCTGGCTTTATAGTCAAGAAGAAAATAAGACCACTGGGATAATTAGTGCTGGTTAGCTGGAGCTAAGAAAATAGCAATGATTAAGAGCCCAGTATCACTGAGGTGAAATATTCTGGGAAATATTTTCTGAGAGCACAAAGAAACTGTGTTCCAGAGATAGCCAAGGTTGTACCTCGTGCTGCAGCTGGACTTGGTATTGTATGAGAATCACCCAGGTGGTACTGGTTTTGAAGGTATGAAGGAGTCATTGAGAGCAGCTGAGGCTTGGCATTGTGAGAAGCCAGGAAAAGCCATTGGTGAAGGTGTAGCTTCAGTTGCAGATGATGGCCCAGGACTGAAGGGGTCATGCAAAGAAGTTGAGGCTTAGCATCGTGAAGGGAGCCTATGAGAGGCTATCGGTGAAACCTAGTTGCAGTGGTGGACCCCAGTATATTGGAGATGCTGGTACCATGGGATGATCACCAAGAACAGCAGCAGCAGTGGAATGAAGTCACTTGGATAGAGTCTAGAGTGCTACAGAAGGCAGAGCTGGAGATATGATCCAAGCCCTTTGGAGGGTCCCAGAGGATTGTTAGAACATGAAGCTGTAACACTGAAGTTGCCTTGGAGACCCCAAGATGTTTGAGATGCCAGGGCCATGGAAAGTCTGCTAAGGAAAGCTGCTAACAGGGAGTGGAACCAGCCCTGGAGAAAGATGTTTGCTGCAGTCAACAAAGACGAGAAAGGAGTTGGAGATCTGAAGACTGCTTTGACATCAGACTGGACATGTGGAGTTTGGAGTTTGCCCAGCTGCTTTCCAGTCTTACTTTGGGGATTAAAGTTAAGTGATTAGATGAATCTCAAAAGAGACTTTAAACTTTGGACTTTTAGCATTGTTGAGGCTGCTATAGACTATGGGGGCTTTTGAAGTTGGACTAAATGTATTTTTTATTATGCTATGTTTAGGTATGGCTCCCATAGACTTGTGTGTTTGAACAAGCCTATGGGGGCCAGGGAGTGGAATGGGATGGTTTGAGTATGCTTGGCCCAGGGAATAGCACAATTAGCAAGTGTGTCCTTGTTGGAGTATGTGTGTCACTCTGGGTGTCAGCTTTAATACCCCTGTCCTAGCTGCCTGGAAACCATTCTTAGAGGCCTTCAACTCTGTTGTTCCTTCACCATGGATACTGCTGTACTCCGGCCTTGATGATAATGGACTGAACCTCTGAACCTGTAAGCTAATCACAATTAAATGTTGCCCGTATAATAGTTGCTTTGGTCATGGTGTTTGTTCACGGCAGTAAAACCCTAGCTAAGACATGGCTGAAAGCCATGTTTCAACATACTTGTTTTACATGTTTGTTTGTTTATTTTCAAATAGCCGCTTCTTGGAAGTCAGGGCCACAGCTCATTTTGTAAACATGTATAGTTTCTGAGTTAGCAAGCAGAACTTTGGTGATATTTGCTTTTTTTATAAAGCAGGGTAAATGGATTGGTTATGATACAGCTCAAAGCCATTGCTACAGCTGAAGGGAAATATCTTTAAGATCGAGAAAAAGAGTATAAAGTGAACCATGTTCACTTCAGTCCTTACTTTAGAAAGCACCGGTGGCTACATCCTGAGTTCCATGTTTCTACAAAAGCTTTCCATATAAAACCCTATACCTTAGAAGTTTTGGGATCTCCATGTTTATCCAGAAGGGAATCTCCTAAGCAAGTTAGAGATTTTTTTTCTGTCATCTTGTTACAAATTGGAGTCTCCTGGAAAGAAGGGACCTCAATCTAGGAATTGCCCTCAAAAGATTAGTCAGGTTACAAATCTGTGAGGGAATTTTCTTTATTAGTGTCTCATATTGGAGGGTCCAGGCCACAGTGGGCAGTCCCACCCCTTTCTCTACATTGTATAATAAAAAGCAATCTGGGTGGTTCCATGATGATTAGCATGCAGAGATTTGTCTCCATAAGTAAAGACAAATGTGAAATGATAGAAAAATAAAAAGCAGACAAGCTGACCATGTCATAGAAAGCCAGCCAACACGTAGCTTTCCTTGTTTTCTGCTCCAGTTCCTACCTCCATATTCCTTCTCTGACTTCTCAGGATAACTGACTATAACTTGTAAGCCTAATTAATCCTTTCCTCTCAGTTTGCTTTTGATCAAGATATTTATCCTAGTAAGAAAGAAGCAAAGTAAGACACCTTCTTTTGTAAAAGAAATCTCTAAGTTAAACAATTGTTTAAAACCCTATAACCTATAGTCTATATAGATTCATTATATAGAATTTAAGAACAATGCACAGTTCCTTCTTTTTTATTGGATATTTTCTTTATTTACATTTCAAATGTTATCCCTTTTCCCAGTCCTCCCCCATCCCCAAAATCCTCTATCCCACCCCCCTTCCCTGCTTCTATGAATGTGTTCCCCCCACCTACCCACCCACTCCCACCTCCCTGCCCTCACATTCACTGGGGCATCGAGCCTTCACAGGACCAACGGCCTTTTCTGCCACTGATGCCCGGCAAGGCCATCCTCTGCTACATATGCAGCTGGAGCCATGGTTCCCTACATGTGTACTTCTTGGTTGATGGATCAATGCACTCACTGTTCTAAAAGTGTTACCACATGGGCACTTTAAGATTAAATGATGGAGGATATAGAACTTCCAAGAGAAGTGGAAAGCTTCTGTCCCTTTTCTAGGCAGCTAAAGTAGCATAGTGAAATGAAGAAAACCTCGGAAAGCCGGTAGCCCAATACAGTGAGTGATAGCCTCCACCACCAATCCTTCTCCACCACCATCAGTCCCAAATGTCAAATAAACACGACCCAGCCTCCAATGAGGAGCAAATGTTTTTACTGGTAACTCAACATAACATGCCATGATTCTCCAATATCAAATGTTTGCATTTTCATGTTGATAACAATCATTTGTAGCTTGCTGAAAGAATTATTAGGTGGGACAAAATATCTGAATAATCTGTATAATCTAGGCTTGTATAATTCTTTATTGTATAATCTAAGCTTGGCTATTATTATAATTAATGTAATTTGGTCACCTAACAAACACATTGGTGACCATTCTAACCTTTGCATGGCAAGAGACACAGTACTTTCTGCTTTTAGGTTACCTTTTCTTCTACATGTATCTCTTTTAATTGATCCTTAAAGGGAACATAAACACTTAAATGATATTTTTATGCATTCACAATTAGCTTCTTGTGGGAATGAGAATATGGTTATTGATTCATCCTCTTGGTCCTTTATCTATAAAACATTTGTTTGGTTCTAAACCCAAAGAACTTTTCACTGGTGCTGATCCCTCTCGGGGCCAATAGTTATCTTCTTGTAGAGATGCAGGATTGTTGCTGGCCGTTTGATGCCCTTGTTTTCAGTGTGGGTTGGAGACCAATGTTCTAGGAAACATTGGCTTAGAGTGTGTTTGACCTCAGCTCACTGCACCTGAAAGCAGACTTCTAACAAGAGATTTTCGAGCAAATATTCTTTTGATTGACATGACTTTGGGCTTTAGCTTCCGGTTTTCTCATTAAAAGGTGTGTGGTAAACTCATGACATGACATGGTAAACTCACGACAAAACTTTCCAAGCTACTTAATAATTTTGTGGCAGTCGTAGCTCGCTGTGCTTGGAGATATTGGAATCATCACCAGGAGTGACCAAGTCATCCCATGTTTTATTATTTCTAGGATGTTATGAAAAGGAAGAAAACAGATTCCAGAATGCACAGCAAGGCCTGTCATCAACCCCAGAGTAAAGACTACTTCTGTTACTTTGTTAGAGTTCTTAGGGTAAATTTTACTTTTTTTGATGAGCTGTTTATTATTCTCTCCAATATTTTGCATGAAAACTTATAAAATATAAATATGCTAGACTTGTGATTGCTACTCGATACTAATTTTCTCTAGAGTTTCATTTGTACTAAATGTATAAAATTGGTAATTATATGCATGGGTATTTAATTAATTAAAAACCTGATTACCGAGTCTTATTTATTTTGAAAAACAGAAATTTATTTCAAGTGTTTGACTATATTGGTACATAGTTCTTCTCAGGATGTTGCTAGGACATGCTAGGCAAAAATAATAATGCTACTTGCCTAAAATACATTTCTTATTTTTTAATGTGGGAGTAATCACGCATGTGATTATAAGAAGTAATTAGAATCAGCATGCTTTGAACAAAACTTCCTATAACCCAACCTACAGACGTATTTAAATTATAGGTCATGGGGTCAAGTATTTTTAAAGATTTATTTATTTTTATTTTCTGTGTATGAGTGTGTTGCTTACATGTAAGGGTGCTACGTGAGTGCCTGGTACCTGCAGAGGCCAGAAGAGGGCACTGGATCCTCTGGAACTGTCATGAATGACATTTATTAGCCATTATCCAAGTGTCCCAACCCACAGTTCTTAAACTGATCGTACTTGGAGACAGAATCTTTATAGTATACTGTACTTGGAGACAAGTCTTCACAGAGATAAGTAAGTTACAATGGATATTTTTTTTTTTTCGAGACAGGGTTTCTCTGTGTAGCCCTAGCTGTCCTGGAACTTGCTCTGTAGACCAAGCTAGCCCCAAACTCATGGGGATTCACCTGTCTCTGCCTCCTGAGTGCTGAGATTAAAGGTATGTGCCACCACTACCCAGCTCTAAAATGAGGATGTTAAGAAAAGTACTAATCATATTTGACAGAAGAATTCCTAAGAGAATATGATAGAGACACATAGAAGAATGATCCCAGGAAAACATGGAGAAGATGACACTCTACCAAGCAGGAAAAGCCTGAGAAGACACCAACCTTACCAACACATCGACCCCAGAGTTTGTAGCCTCTGGGACTATGAGAAAATGCATTTCTGCAATGTGAGCTATGTAGTCTGTAATTGTTTGTTAAAGTATAATCATGGCTAGTTGGAACATTAACAGCCATTACCATAGAAACTCAAAGACCAATTCTGTATCTTCTGCAAGGCTTATGCCTTTCAGATGCTGGTAATCTACTTCCTGCTAGTCAGTTTCGTTGTCATCTTGTGTTAAACTTTACTCTTCGTCAGGTAGATAGAAGTGTGTGTGTGTGTGTGTGTGTGTGTGTGTTACAATGGATGCTGAATGCTTGATGTGCTTCCAATCATATGAACTCTGAATCTCTTCCTCTGCCAGTGCACTGCTGAGGAAGGGACAGAAACAGGATTGTGCATTCACACATGTGCACCTGTGTATATAAGATGTGGGAGGCTCCTATGAATTGAATGGGTGTTAGAATGTAGTGTTTTGGAACCAGAAGGAGCCTAACAGCTTCACAGTTCTATTTGACCTTGCATGCTGTTCAGCTTCTCAGGCCTAGTGGCAGTCTGTACCTTCTTAGTATGTTCACAAGGATTGATGGGTGAGACCATTTAGAACAGTGTCTATTATGTCGTGTTAGGGGAGGGCTAAATCTACACTCCATAGCATCCCCGTGCAAGTTAAAGAAACGAGACAACAGATTTGGTGGGCTTGGTGTTGCTTGTTTAGAAACAGTGTCTCACTCTGCAGCCCAGGGTTGGTCTTGAACAGGCAGTCATCCTAACTGAAGTCAAACAATAGATTGAAGCAATACATGTAGTGTTGAGAAGTCGAGCAGGCATTAAACACCTGCTTCATTGTTCTAAGAATCTCAGTGAGTGTTAAGGTTCTGTTCGCAAACAAGGGATTGAAAGTGTGTGAACTGTATGGCTCTGACCGGTCGGCCAGCTTCAAGGCTCACAAACACTTGGAGAACAGAGAGGTCAGAGCACAATGTAGAGCTTCCAATTGCCAACCTTTGCAAACTCTACATCAGACATTGGCTCACTTTGCCATAGAGATAAAGCATGCTTTTGTCTTGCCTTTACCTCTTACACAGGGGAAAACCAGGCTTCATACAACCTGGGGCTTGGTAGGTAAAGAGTGGCAGAAGAAACTGGATGTCAGCAAGGCATTGGCAAAGAAACGATCTGTTGTCATTGTTACTCATGTGAACGTGTTTCATTTTTCATAAGGATATGGTTATCAGCCTTCTGCAAGCGAATGAGGAAAGAGTGAATCTCTACTGGCTCCTTCCTGATCTTTTTGAATATCTTTCCTGTGACCTTAGGTAGCCGTTCTCAACTTGTGGGCCATGACCTTTTTGGAGGCTGCATGTCAGATAGCCTGCTTGTTAGATATTTACAATTCGATCCATAACTAGCAAAATTGCAGTTAGGAAGTAGCAATGAAATAATGGTTGGTTGGAGGTCAGCACAACATGGACAGCTGTATAGAAGGGTCTCAGCATTAGGAGGGTTGAGAACCGCCACCTTAGAGCATGCCTCTGCTTCTCAGCTCTTCTGTCCTTACTAAGTCTAGTGTCTCCTCATCAATAGCAGAAATTTGAAATCAAAGTAAATTTGTGCCATTTAAGAAATTATAACTTCATCTTGATAATAATTGTACAGATTTCTACCAATAGGTTATGGCTATGCCATAAATCCTAGCTAATCCTCCCTATTCCCACAAAACCATTACGTTTCTCTAGAAAGACAGCCCAATATTTACCACCTTAGTCCCCAAGCCCAGGGAATAGGGGTGCTGACTCTTCATTACCGTCTTCAAGCTGACTATGGGCATTGAGATATTAGAAGAGGAGTGGGGGAATGAGTGAATTGATAAGCCTCTGATGCTGTGTTTTCACTGCATCCAGATGGAATTCCAGGACCTCAGAGGTTTGAGCAGGTCTGCTTAGCTTGCTTGTTGAGTAGATACACCAAGGCTGTGCATTCTGCAATATACAGTTCTCAAAACAAATTTTAGTATCAAGATAATATTTTTTAGAGGGCTGACATTTTATTAAAGATGTTGGTTCTAACAGCTTTTCTTTTTTTCCCCCTCTTTTATTGGATATAATATTTACATTTCAAATTTTATCACCTTACCCCATTACCCCCACCACCCAGGAACCCCTTATCCCTTTCCCCCTCCTCCTGCTTCTATGAGGGTGTGCACCCACCTACCCCCCACTCCCACCTTCCCACCCTCAGACCACCCCCCGCCCCACTCGGTGTTCAGCCTTCATGGGACCAAAGATCTTCTCTCCCACCTATGCCCAACAAGGCCATCCTCCCCTACCTATACAGCTGGAGTCATGTGTCCCTCCCTATGTGCTCCTAGGCTGGTGGTTTAGACCCTGGGGAGCTCTGGCTGGTTGGTATTGTTACTCTCCTCATGGGGCCACGAACCCTTCAGCTCCTTCAGTCTTCTCTCTGACTTCAAGGCTGAAGATTTTCAAGTCATGCATGCAGGATCCACACACATTTCAGCCCTCTCTTCAGGGGTTGCAGGATTCCAATGAGGCTGAGAATAACTGCAGAAGAAAAGCGTGAACTTCTCAAAACCGACCAGATGGTGGCAGCATAGAACGCACAAGAAAAGCCAGGACCAAGAGTGGCTCTGGAACATGAAACTACTAATTATTGATGAGAACACCACCAGGAGAACTGGTTAAGAACATGCAGTTCAGTTTCAGAAATACCTGCTTTTGGCCTTGTTTCCATGCTCACTGGCAGCGTGAACTTGGGCAAGCCGATTAATTTCTTTAAGCCTCATTTCCTCATCTACGCAATGAGGATGGCAATAATTACAGGAAGGTTTTAGGATTATGGGAGAAAATGTATGTGATACACTTAGTATCTATGCCTAGGAAACAAGTAGTTCAAGGACAGCCAGGCAGCCAGCCAGCCAGACAGATAGATACATGTGATGAGTAGTTTTATGTCAATTTGACACAAGCTTATGGCATCTGAGAGGAGGGAACCACAATTAAGAAGATGTCTCCATAAAATCAGGCTATAGGCAAGCCTGTAGGGCATTTTCTTGATTAATGATTGATGGTGGAGGGTCCAGCTCATTTTGAGTGGGACCGTTCATGACCATCTGGTCCTGGATTCTACAAGAAAACGGGCTGCACAAGCTGGTAAACAGCACTCCTTCACGACCTCTGCAGCTGCTCCTGCCTCCAGGTTCCTGCCCGGTTTTCCTGTCCTGACATCTTTTGATGATGAACAGTGATGTGGAATTATACAGCCTCTCTGACTTGATTTTTGTCATGATGTTTCATCACAGCATTAGGAATCCTTTCCAAGATAGACAGACAGACAGACAGATAGACAGACAGACAGGTTTTTATTTTTATTGTTTTTGGAGACATTGTCTCCTACTGAACCTGGTGCTTTCTAATTGAGCTAGCTTAACTGACCAGAAAATCTATTTTTTACTTATTTACTGTTGGAGTTACAGGTGTGTTCTCCCATACTTGGCTTTTAAAAATTGTATTTTATATTTTATTTTTAGTGTGTGTGTGTGTGTGTGTGTGTGTGTGTGTGCTTGTGTGTGCTCCTGCGTGCATGCACCAGCCTTTCTGGCTGGCTGTTTGTGTATGGACATATGAGTGCTGATACCTACAGGGGCCAAAAGGGGGCACCAGATCCCTTGGAGCTGGAGTTAGGGGTGATTGTAAGCCACTTGATATGGGTGCTGGGAACCTAACTTGGGCCCTCTGCAAAAGCAGTAACTTTTTAAGTTACTGAGTCATTTCTCCTGTTTTATCACTTCATGACTTTTTGTAGTGTGCATGCTGAGGATCAAAGTCATGTCTTCATGATTATGCAACAAGTACTTAATCGACGGAGCCATCTCCCCAACCCTGAGCATTGTATTTCTCAGGAATAGCTGTTTTAACATTTCCTAAACCGAGAGTGGATACCTAGAGCAAGGTAATGACAGCTTTGCAAGCCTGTACTCTGGCAAAGGAGGCTCCTTATCTGCAGAGCTTAGAAATGCTTCTAAATGCTAACTGAATTCAGTCTTCTCTTCTCAACCACCATGCGCTGGCAATGCCAAACATTAACAGTGACACAGTGATAAAATATTTTTCCTTATAGGAATTGGGTTCTTTAAAAAAAAAAAAACTGAGGACTTCATTATCAGCTAAGCATTTTAGATTGACGCCTTTGGCTTTTATACTTTGCCATTGAATCCCTCTGTCCAGTTCAATTGCACAGATTGTTCAGTGGAGGTACACTGCATATTCTTGCCTTTCCATGCCTGATCATATTTTGCCACACAGTTCCTATGACCTGAAATACCTTATAACCTTCTTTTCCAGTTACCTAGATCTTACTTTTCTTTCCAGGGACCAGTATTTTTTTTTTTAAAGCTACACTTTTCTGGGAAACTTTCGCCATCTGCTGATTCCACAGGGAGATCTCCCGTGTGAATGTAGCTATTTTGGCCTCTGGCATCTGGTGTCTTGAGTGAAGCATATTGCCTCTTCCTCCCTATATGAAGGAGGAACTCATTCACAGAGTTGGGGTTTATTTCCATAATCTAGAGCAACTTTAGGTTTTGGTATCATCTGTACACTTGGTGCTCATATGTGCTTAAATCTTATGATATTCTGTCTCACGGAGTACATGTGACTGCTGGGTGGATGCTTTCTATTTTGAACTGGGTCACACATGTACACATACTCTGTATAATTTAAATTATATTATTAGTGTTATATACTTTAAACCGCATATATGTTGTGTCATTAACATTAGGCATTTTTTATTTTTGTGTATGTTGGTTGTGTAAGTGGTCTGTGTATGGGCATATATGTGTCTATAGGTGCTCACATATGTGTTCATGCTTATGCAGGACCCAAATTGAGGTTGGATATCTTTCCTTGACTGCCTGCCACTTTTACTTTTTTGAGATTGTATCTCACTAAACACGAAGTTTATCCATTTGGTTAGGTTGACTGGCCAATGAACTTTGGGGAGCTGCTTGTCTTCTCCCAACTGTCTCTCCAAGACTGGGGTTACAGACATATATCATCCTGTCTGGCATGCTTTATATGGACTCTGGGAATCCAAACTCAGGGTCTCATGCTTGTGGAGGAGGCACTTTACCGATGGATCTGTCTCCCTAGGTCTAATATTAGGTATTTAAAAAAGAAGAAATATAATTTCTTTGTAAGGTAAGATACAAATGGTTGGAGCTTCTTTCTCATGTTCCAGATTAGTGTGCAAAGTCCCAATTAAACTCTAGACATTTCACCAAAGCTAATTTTAGTGGAATCTGGAATTCTATCTATCTATCTATCTATCTATCTATCTATCTATCTATCCATCCATCCATCCATGTATCTCAACCTAATGTATGTAATGGCTGCTCTTTTCATGGGAAAACATCAACCATGACAAATACAAGGTATTTGAATTCAATTGTTAGAATTAGGTTTACATCCTACCTAACTACCCAACTACTAGGTTACGTTGGGCATTTGAGCATTAAAGCACATCGGCCTGAAGGCCTCCTTTCTGTGGTCTAGCTTCTGTATTACTAGAAAGGCACTATGAAAACTGCCAAGAGAGGGAAGTGGTTAATATTTCTACAAACAAATATTATGAGCTACAATGGCCAATAAAGCATGATACCCTGAAGTGCATAAATGGTACTCATAAGTGGTAAGCAACAGTATCTAACTGGATATGTTGTTAGGGTCTACCCAACAGAGTAAAATGGAGGCTGGTGCTAGAAACTTAGTCAAATTCCTGGGACTACTAAGGTCATAGGTTTTGGAAGGGAATCTACTGCTGTTACTTTGCTGTGCCAGCATAATTTCTAACTACATTCTATATCTTATCCTTATACCCATACATAAATATTGCTACTACTCTCATCAAAGAAACTTCTTTTTCTGACAAATAGAGATCAGCACAGAAAACCACCACTAAACACAACGTAGTGATCAATAGATTGTTGGGATCCTAGTCTCAATGGATACATATATATCACAGCTTCTTTGTCTGTGGTTCAGGGAACATCGTGGAAAAAGGGGCAGGAAACTGTAAGGGACAGAATACCAAGAAGTCTGCCATGGACCAGTCTTTCATAGAAATAGCTGCACAAACAAGGCGTGACCGACAGCAATGGCAGTAAATGTACTAGTGTAGAAGTAAAGAAAATCTCATGGGGTCCTATTCTGTGCTGGCTGGTTTATGTCAACTTGATACAAGCTAGAGTCATCTGGGGAAAAGAGACTCTCAACTGAAAAGATGCTTCCATAAGATTTTCCTATGGTCAAGTCTGTAGTGCATTTTCTTAATTAGTGATTGGTTTGGGAGTTCTCAGCCCATTGTAGGCCATGTCACCCCTGGGATGATGGTCCTAGGTGATATAAGAGAGGAGGCTGAGCAGGTCATGGAGAGTAAGCACTCTTCCATGGGCTCTGTACCAGTTCTTACCTCTATGTTCCTCCTTGAGTTCCCTCCCAGATTTCTACAGTTGATGGATTTATAAGCTGAAAGCTAAAAAAAAAAAAAAAAATGCCCCCCCCCCCAGTTGATCATGGTGTTTTATCACAGGAATAGAAATACTAACCAAGACACACTGTGGTGGTTTGAATATGCTTGGCCCAGAGAGTGGCACTATTTAGAGGCGTGGCTTTGTTGAAGTGGGTGTGGCCTTGTTGGAGAAAGTGTGTCACTATGGGTATGAGCTTTAAGACCCTTGTCCTAGCTGCTTAGAAACAAGTCTTTTCCTGTCTGCCTTTGGATGAAGATGTAGAACTCTCAGCTTTCCCAGCCCCACATCTGCCTGGATGATGCCATGCTCCTGCCTTGATAATGGACTGAATCTCTGAACCTATAAGCCAGCCCCAATTAAATGTTGTCCTTTATAAGAGTTGCCTTGGTCATGGTGTCTCTTCACAGCAGTAAAACCCTAAGACACCCACTAAGACCAAGAACTGCAGGCAGGCTTCTAATGACTGCTGAGAGAGGGAGAATTAGCCTCATCCAAGGATGAGACACCTAATTGGTTATCAAGTACAAAATGGTCATCCCTGAAGGCATATACACACAAACAAAAACAGACTCAGAAGGTTGTATTTATGTATTTATGCAGACATACACATGCATTTATGCAAATATACATGCATATTTGTGTATGTAACAACAGTAAAGAAAAAGGCTATCAGTCTGAGAGCAGAGGAGCATAGGAACTGGAGGGTGGGGACTTGAGAACTGAATTGAGGATAGGGAAGGAGAAAAGTAATGGAATTTCTTTTAATTAAAATGTATAAAAATTAACAAACTACACTTTAAAAGGAAACAAAGAAAAGACAGGAAGGAGGAAAGAAACAAAAGGAGTGCATCTCTTTTCTGGTTTATAAAGATTATAGAATTTCATCTGGATATTAAGGAAATGTGCAAAGAATAATTTTTAAAAAGCCACTCAGTGTCCTTATGGTCCACGAAATAGCCACTACGTTATTCAAGTCCCTTGTAAAAATCCTTGCCATATCTTATTATTAGAGGCACAGTCTTTCTCTACAAGTACAGGGATCTCCAGAGTTCTGTGATTTCACTGAGTGGAATCATAGAATTTTTTTTCATTTATTTATTCAAGTTTGGAGAGAGATGCAATATTATAATGAAGTCTTAGATGTGTAAGCTAAAATAAACATTTTGTTCCTCAAATTTCTTTTTGTCAGAATGTTTTATCACAGCAACAGAAAACAAACTAGAACAGAAGGAAAAGTACAAATGTTGAGAAATTCTGCTTTGGTACCCTCTTTAATCCATGTGATTCAGAATGTATTTTATGACAAATAGCTTTTGTAAGAACATGTACTGGTAAGTTTTGTGTCAACTTTACAACTGAGGAAAGTCTCCATTGGTTTGCTTGTATGAAAGTCTGTATGTGCATTTTCTTGATTCCTAATTGATAGAGGAAGATCAAGTTTACTGGGGGCAGTATCTCAAGGTACTTATGAAAGTTAGTATGAATTGTCAATTTGACATAATCTAGACACCATGGGAAGGTGGTCCTGGACAGTATGAGAAAACCTGTAGAGCAAGACGTGATGAACAAGCAAGTAACAAGCAGCATTCTTCCATGGCCTCTGCTTTAGCTCCCACTTACAGGTCCCTGACTTGAGTTCCTGACCCAACTTCCTTTCATGATGACAGAGATCAAAACGTAAGCCAAATAAACCCTGTCCTCTCTTAGTGGCTTTTGTTTATGGCATTTATTACAGCAATAGACACTCAACTGGGACAGAACCTCACCATCAGCTTCCATGTTGGGTCATATTTCCAATCATCTTTCTTGTTTATCAAAAACATTCTTACTGCAGAGGTATTATCTGTCTCCCTAGAATACTCAGATAAAGTGCCAGTGATGCCTGAATTAGCTTCTCTGAAGGCAGTTATGAGAGAGAAAAACTGTCCTGATACTCAGACTGAGTGAATGGCTTCACTGTTGCTTGGAAAGATGAATACTATTGGTAAGAAATAGTATGATTTTTTAAAAAATTTGGACCCAAGCATATTTATAACATTTATTTGTATTTGGGAACAAATGGATAAAATATGCCTTATGATGATAGAAATGACTTTCTAATTGTAGTTCAAGAACTACTCATTACAGATAAAAACAAAGATGAGATTCTATCAGACAAGTAACCTACAAATGGTCGATTTTTCATTTAATTTTCTACAAAACAATTCCTCAAACATTATGTTAGTACTTCTGTCTCTTGTATTTCCTTCATATCCTTAAAAACTGTTAATTTCTGAATCTTCACATATATTATACCATGTAACAAGACCAAGAAAGAAACATTAACTATGATAACTTAAACCATATAGCAACATCTTTGGCTTTTGAATTTGAGAAATACAGAAGAGTCATCATAAAGATGATATGGTACCATACAGTGTCATGAAAAAGAATCAAGGTTTCTGTCTTTGTGGTCCCTTTCTTCTGCATCTTCTCCATTTGAAGGTCAACCAGATGGTTCCATTTCCTGGGAAAATAAGAGAAGACAAAGCAGAAAACTATAGAAGGTACTTGTAGTATTTAGTTTTAACTGTCAATTTGACATAAACTAGAGTCACCTGGGAAGAGAGATTCAATGAGGAATTGTCTGAATAGGAAGGTCCAAGGGCAGTTTGAGGATGGGGTGTTGTCTTGCTTATGTTAATTTATATGGGAAGATCCAACCTAAAAGTGGATGGTGCCATTCCCTACACTCAAGTCCTGGACTGCTTAAAGAAGGAGAAAGTGGTTATGAGAAAGCATGCATGCATCCATTCTCTCTCTACTCTTGAGTGTAGATATGACTAGTTCCTCTAAGTTCCTGACCTCTGTGACCTGTAATTGTGAGCTTTCTTCCCTAAGTTGTCTTGTCAGGGTGTTTTGTTAGAGCAAGAAGAAAGAAAACTAAGACAGTGTGCCCCTTGCTACTTCCCCACTTCCAAAGTATAATTCTCCGTCACATTGTCATACTTATATGCAAAAAGAACCTGAAAATATTCTTCTGACTTATTGAGTGCCCATCTAAAATGTGGGCTCTCTGGCACTAAAGGCAGAGGATTGGCAAACAGCCATTCTTTTATGCCACATATCACAAGTATGCATGTTCTTTAAAAAATGGGTAATAAATGAATATCTCATGTATTTTAAAGATATGATGAATAACGTGGCTACATATCATTCAGCCATTCAGAAATATAAATAATATAAATATAAATATAAATATAAATATAAATAGAAATTCAGTTGTATTAGAAAGAAGCTTCAGTGGCCTGGAGACTCCAGTGCTTCTGAATGCACTGGATTTACATTCTAATGTAGTTTTACTATGTTATATATTATATATATTATATATGTATAATATATATTATATTCTCTCAATATAATTAAATATATCAATATATATTTGATAAATATATACATATGTTATATATAATACAATTAAAATGAATTCATAGTCATTTTGGATATAAGCCCATAATCTTTCCTCAGAAAAGTTAAGATAAAAGGCATAGGGGCTCCTTGAATTTCACTACATTGTATGTCTCAGTAGACTCTATAAGCATTTCAGTAAATGCACCAATTTTGTCTTACACTTGCCTTATCAGCTTTATATCATGTTGGGTACATTCATTCCAAATCTTAGAGGTAAAAAATTTAAAACCTTAAACCATCAAATGTGTCAATAAGAATCTTTCTCAGTTAAAGTGTTAACATAGTCATTTGGTGGGGACTATATCCAGTTACATGTTATTTGTTCTTCTCTAGATATCAAACTGAAGTTTAAGAGTCTAGAACCCAGGTTTCCTTTTGTTAATTAGATGCCAATTTTAAGCATAGGAATTCCAGAAGAATCAGCTAAAAAGTATCACTTTCAGCAAATGTTTTTTTACTGCTTTGTAAATGGAATGAATGCAGGACTTCTCAGCAGAAAACACACATGCATCAATTTATATTATAAACTCTCCTGGCCCATTCCTCTCTCAAACTATTGTCCCATCCTTTCATTTTCTTCCTAGAGAAAAGGAAAATTTGAAATAACAGCCCATATTTCCCATGTTCAAACCTTCCTTCTCCTGGTCTTTTTCCTCTCCTCCACTTAGGGTTATACCATCATTCCAGAGAGTCAGTGATTTAACAGAAACTCAGGACCATTTCTTACTAAAACTTAACTGGAAGTATATAAAAGTTGCTAAATATCAGTGTTAGTATGTATCAGTAAATGGTTTCAATACATGTTCAAGCAAATTAAATATATTAACTTTTTATGCTATATATGTTTTCTGAGTTTTATATCCTATACTGTTTGCAGTCACTCCAGCTCTGTTAAGAAAACCTTGTAATTCATAGTAATTACAGGCACTGGTACCAGCTTTTCCCGTTCACATTAAAATACTCTCCTGGGGGCTGTATCTGTGATGGTTAATTTCAATGATTACTTTATCATCTTAGGAGATGGCTGGAAGATTCTCAGACACACTTCTGGGTATCTCTATGAAGGCATAACCAAAAGTGACTGGCATGTGGCATGGCCCATGAGGGAAATATCAGCACTATTCTAGAGGGTGGAGGCCTGGGTTGATAGGACAAGGAGAAGTCAGGCAGTTCATACAAACTCCGATCCTTCTGAACAAGTGTATCATAGATGATGTCTCACTCATACCAGTCAGTGACTCTCCAAATTTAACCCAAACATGGCAATGAGAATTTCCTGCCATTTTACAGAGAAATGTTAATGTAGCTCAGTGTTTGCCTAGCATGAATGATGCCCTGTGTTCATTTCCTAGCACTGTATAAGACTAGGCATAGTGATGAACATTGGACTTATAATACTGCATTTAAGAGATAGAGGCAAAAGGATCAGGAGTTCAAGGCCAGTCTTATGTACACAGTGACAGTTCAAGGCTAGCCTGTACTACATGAGAACTGTATATATATATATATATATATATATATATATATATATATATATATATATCTGTATATATCATATGTGTATATATATATACATGAGAACTATGTATATATATGTATATATATATCAAGACTGAAGTATGATACAAAAACTGAGGGCTCACTTTTACTTTTAAAAATATATTTATAATAAATATTTAATTATATATATATATATATATATATATATATATATATATATATATATATATATGTATTACTTCAGTCTTGTTAAATTTTAGCATCCTTATTTCTGGAGTTTTCTTCTTGTTTTCAGCAATTTCCTTCAGAGCCAGTAGAGGAGGGACTATTTTTCAGAGGCTAAATTTTGAAGTTGTAACAAGAAAGGTAACACTAGCCTTTCCAACTTAATTCTAAAAATAAATAAATCTGAGTCACTAGAATAAATCACTAGTAGGAGTTTTCTGCTTTGACTGCCTGCTAATGATTCTGAAGCACAGAAAAACAGCAGACTAGGCTATCTGTCACATGGAAGTTGTTTCTCTTAATGCAGTCAATTTAGAGCAAATGATCCTAATCACCTCTCCGGAGTGTGAAAACCTTGTGATCTGGGTGATAGCTCTTTTACATTGGTTAGAGAAGAGCAGTGGGGAGAGAATCTCAAGCTGTTCCCTGTGGAGGTCACAAAGGATGAGGAGGAACTCTGGGTGGAAGCAGATGCCTTCTGAAAGCAGGAGAGACTACAGAGGACATGGATGTGAAGCGGGATCTGCTTCCACAGGACGACCGCATTTGTGGGTGCCAAGCAGTCATGCAAAAGGATGGCGATTGCCTAACATACTTGAGAACTGTAACCAGCCACTTTGATCTTACAGAAATTTTTGTGAAGAATAAAGTGTATTGACATTGTGAGGGTGAGGTTTGAGAGTGTCTCTCCTACTCGCTCTCCTGCTAACTGGCTGAGTTCCTTAGAAATCCATGAAATACAGCATGAAATACAGGTAAAGTCAAAGAAGTCCTTTTTAGCTGAAAATAATCCATAAATCTACTGGTAATAAATAATAATTTCTCCTTAAACATGAGATATAAGAAATTCACACAGGGGCTAGGGAGATGAATCAGACAATGTCATCTCAGCACTGTGCAGGGGAAGGTGGGTGGATCCCTAGTGCACACTCATCACTCAGTCTGTCTGAAGTGGAGAACACCAGATCATGTGGGATACCTTATTCCATAACCTAAGATGGAGTGAATTGAATAGATGTTTGAAACCCACCCCTAACCTTTATACACATACGTCTGTACACCTACATACACATGTGAACACATCTACCACCCCACATGACACATTTCATGGACATTTTCTTGATAGAAAAAGTTAAATATTATTTAAGTCTTTCCAAATCAATACTAGCTGGCTGCTGAATTCAAGCTCAAGGCCCAGCTCTTCAGATGTTTCTGGAATAGGAGTCAGAGGGGTTCCTCCCTTCCAGACACTCCAGCTTTCCCTGTCACAGGATGATGTACAGGAGTAGACACTTTTCACCCGGGGAGGCTTGTCTTTTCTTGAGGATTTTGGATTTATTTAGTTCAGGAAAATGAGAGCAATTCTAGCCTTTATTTGTGGTTATCTTCACAGTTGCCCCTGTTCTCCCTGGATCCGTGTGACACTTTTAAAGTGCCTACATCTATTTCAGATCTTCTGTACAGTGAAGAAAATCACTAGAGCCAAGAGACAATGTATAGAATGGGGAAAAAGTATTTTCAAACTGTGTGTTTGTCAAAGGTATCTAGGAGATAAGGAATCTAGGAGAGATAAGGAAACCCCACAACTCAAAATTGGGCAACAGACCTAAGTAGACATTTTCTGAGGCATACAAATATTTTTCAGGTATATGAAAAATTGTTTCATATCAGTAATCATCATGTAAGTGTGAATCAAAATCCTAGCCAACAACACTTTAGTAAGAATGGCTGGTATCAGGAAGACTCAACTCTGTAAATACTGGGCAGGATGTAGACATAAGAGAATATTTGTTCACTGCTGGCATAATATAATTTAATGTGGAATTACGGAAAACAATGTGGAAAATTGGAACTACTAAATGAGTTACAATCCTATCTTTGGGTGTATACATATTGGAAGTAAAATCAGCATTCTACAGAGATACTGTGCTGGTATATTTATTGAAACACTATTCACAATGCTCCAAACTGGAAACAAACATAATCTCTATCCACTGAAAAACAGAAATAGAGAATCTACTACACTCACAATAGAATGCTATTCAGTCACTAAAAGATTGATATTCTCTCATTTGTGACAATTAGGAGATCATAACAGTCAGACTAGCACAGAAGATAAGTACTGCATCTGTCACTGAGATGCGGGTGCAGAAAGTACTGGTCTCAAAGAGATAAGAAAAGAATGATGGTGACCAGAAAGTAGGAATAGTGGGGTGGAAAGATGATGATGGGTAGGGGGGTGATGAATGGATATTAAATTTCAGTTAGAGAAGGAAGTAGTTCTGGTGTGCTTCTGATGAGAGGTGACCTGGGATATTAGACAAGCTCAAAGGAAGGACTTTAGAAAGTTTTTAATCATAAAGGGGCGAAAGGCGAAGGTATCTGCAATGATATATTATTTAAGTTTTATATAAAGCTCTTTTGTTTTAAGCATCAATGAAAATTTAATTTAGAAAAGGATTAATAAGTAGAGCATCTATGTGTTCAGGTAGTACCTCTCTTCAAGAATCCTTTGACAAAACTCTAGTGGCCTCCACTTCTCTAGGAACCCAAGCCACTGTCCACATCTTAGACTCTATTCTTTCTGTGATGCTATGAATGGGAGATTGGTGTCTGGTAGTTCATAAAAACTCATCTTTGTCTACCTCCCTGTCACTAGTGAATCGTGCAACCACAAGGCTTTAATTGCTGTTCCACTGGATCCTCAAGACCATAATATCCATCCTGTTCTACTTTGGACAGTGCAGCTTAAGAATGAATCTGAATCTCCAGCAAATGTATTCTCCATGTTCTCACAGTCTCCAACCCTTCTTATTTCTGATAACACAGCAGAACATCTGCTCCCCATTGCTACTTTTTCACTTTTGGGTTAAGAACACCATCCCTAGAATCACACCATCTAAATCTGAGCTCTACTCTCATTAGGCTATGGGGGGAGGGGTTGCTAAAGTTACATGATACACGATACTTCTGTATTTTACTTTCTCTGTGTGTATACGGCAAGAAATTGAAGACATCTAGTAAGGATATTATAAACTCAGCAGACATGTCATATTTGCAAGCTCATCTAGGGAGTAATGAGCATAATAGATTTACTGCTATTGCTGCTGGTACTAATCACTTTATTACTGACCTGTTTCTCAGGCATTTCAATGAGATATGTTTCAGCATAAGAAATTGTAGTGAGATTTTTTTCAGACTTATCCCATATCCTCAAACACTTCAGAAATATTTTTGATCTCACCATAAAATTACTTATCCTAGCACCGAATGAAAAGGTCTGTTTTATTTTTGACATGAGACTGGCAAATTTTTGTCACCCTATTAAACTTTGACAGGTCAGATAAATCTCTCTGTATTTGGATTCTGAAGTCTGTACACATTTCTTTATTCCGTTCCTTTCTTAATGCTTTACCAAGTAAATGTCCTCCAAACATTGAGTAATTGGTAAAAATTTCCCCTATTTCCAGAAACTAAATTGTGACTTTTAACTTGATATCCCTTGTAACTGAAAGTAATTTGAGTTGTTTCTTAAGATCTCAGCTTACCCTGTTAGCTGGCTTGCCAGTCTTTCATTTTTCCTTGGTGAGTCAAAAATAATTTTCACTTGGAGAATGAAATTTGGCTATTTCCACTTTACAGAATAGTTTTGAGTGTGTGGTCTTTGAATTGCTGATGGTTTAAGATCCTTCACACGTGCTATTTTTATATGTGACCTTTACATTGTTTTGAAATGCAAACTTCTAATGAGGAAGGTTTCGTTTCAATGTCCACATTGGCTTGTTTCACCAGCTCTTTGTCCTATGGGCAAAGAATGAAAATAAGTGATCCTTTGATTGCCTGTCAGCAGGAATTTTATTACCATGGTGTCTGACCACGTCCCTTGGGTGGAAACAGCAGCCATAAGCTGGGGCTTTATTTATTGTTAGGGCATTTTGTATGTGTTTAAAAAGAACTGTGCCTGTAAGCTTGGCAAGGGTACATGTGGAGACCAGGAGACCTTACTTTCAAAGCTGTCAGGACGACTCTGTGATAGAATGGATGGATCCAAATATTGCTTCTTGTATATTGTCTTCTTGGTAAACAGACCTACAGGGACACAGGAATGACTCGCGTTCATAACTATACTTTTAGGCCTTGGACTTACTCCTATGTGTTGGCTGATTTTTAAAATGAGACCTGAGGGAATGGGACTGAAGAGTTTAGGCAAGAGAAGCCTTGTTTCTCTGATTTTTAGAGTGATAACTTTGTTAAACTGGACCAGAGACTACATTTAGCATCATGGCTACAGCTCCCGAGGATTGAGGGCTAGAGCTAGAAAGAGAAGAAGTGCAAAACACTGTCCTAAGAATGGTTGTCAGTACTTTATAGGATGCTACTTAAATATTTCTCAGTCTAGCTTAAATTAATTTGACTGTGATAAATTTAAGATACATAAAATGACAAAGGTTTGCACTAAAGTCACAAAAATTAAGATCGGCAAAAACGGTGCTTTTTCAACTTCTGGGTGAAGATTGGCAGAGTCTCTTCAAGGCCTCCTTGATTTTTCACCTGGGTTAGCCCTAGATGAACCTGGAAGGTCATTTGACTAGACTAGAGGAGAACAAAGGGACAAGGGGCTCACAATGGCACAGTCTTTTTGTTAGATGCCTGAAGTGGGTGGTCTCCAGTCCAAGAAGGACCGGGAGCCTCAGTCTCCTCACAGGCTGTAGTAGTTACAGGGCAGACAAAGGGAAATGGGTTAGGGGCTGAAACTTTTCCTATTTTGTCCTGTGGTTGACTGTGGTTTGGGACACAAGGTGAGTGGCAGGTAAAGGAGTGTACAAAGATCTCTAAACATCTCTCTAGTTAGTGGGTGACTGCAGTTTACAGGGTAGGTGGTGCAAGAATCTGAAAAAAAAAGTCAAATTATTTTAGTTTTGTTATTGTCACAGTTGTACCAAAATGGAGGAGCTTTGCAATGTCACTTGGCAATGGCCTACCGTCTCCTTTGTCAAGAGAACTTTGTGGTTTTAGGAATTGTCTTCCAAGCACAACATATTTACAGTCATAAAGGTAGCAGTTTGAAACCATTTTGTGTCTCTAGGTGCTTATTTTGTACATTTCCATTCAGTTCCAAGTCTCAGAACTCCTGTGATATTCAACTTGCCAAACATCCTGTATTGGAATCATTTATCAAACCCTGGCTCGAACTGAAAAGGAACGAACTAAAGTGATGAGTTTAATATAATTCACAACCATTGGAGGGTGGCTCTCTCTCCACCTCCCTTACATCCCCAGGTTTTGAGATCTCACAGCCATCAGAGACTTCTACAAACTGTTTCAATTAGGTTCAGTTAGGCATGAGGGGAAAAGAAATTATCGAAAGACATGAGATAAGCAATCTGCTTTTTCTCCCCTGACCTACAAAAGTTCTCTTGAGATTGAAACTTCTTTCCTTAACAGATTCTTCCTAGAGTCCTCAGACAGCCTAACCTGTGTGGAAAAGGACTTGCTTTTAGTGACAGGGACGTCTACATTAATGATTTGAAAGCAGGCCAGAGGCTGTGGAGGCATGAGCTTGCATTATCTAATAAGCAATGAGGAAATGTGTGTGTACCTATTGATTTCTTTTAGAAAACAAAACCAACAACAATAAATAAATAAATAAATAAATAAAGAAAGAAAGAAAGAAAGAAAATGGTCTTTAATGTTTCAGGGAGTGATGGAGCTTGGAGATGTATGTAGTACTCTGGGGTTGACACCACTTCTCCACTGTGATTATTGTTTGGACAGAAGTATGTTAGAAATCCAGGATATTCTTTAACATGACTGTATATGGAATATCCAATATTCAGACAGAAACACAATCAATAGCCTGCTCTGAAGTTCAACTGTAGCAGAAATAGAAAACCCACCCTCATAATCATGATATCAACATAGAGATGTTGATCTCTCTCTCTCTCTCTCTCTCTCTCTCTCTCTCTCTCTCTCTCTCTCTCTCTCTCCAGGGAAATGTTTTCTTTGCTTTGTTTCAAGCATCAGTGGTCTTTCTGATTCAGCTGTTGTACAGAGCCACGGAGGAGGTGGAGACGGAAAGCGGGTGGGAGAGCCGCTGGAGCTGGCATGAGGTTACTGAACAGATGCAAAGGCATTTTAAATGTAGGCCTTTAATGCCTTTTTGGAAAGCATGTACAGATTCTTGACCCATCATCTGCAGTGAAGAGCCAAAGTGCTCTTGGGAAGGCGAATGCAGTTGTATTAATGGGCCCCGCACCTCACATTCCAGTGTTAGAAACAAGTGAGTTCTTAAGATCACAGGCCTAGAGAAAGGCCCCCTGACTAGAGATCTCAAATGTAGCTACACCCAGGGATCAGAAGCAGGGAGCAACCTGTGGAGGTTCAGCTTGACAATATCATCCTTGTTCTCCTGGAATATAGATTCCTATTCATGCCATCCTGCTCCTACTCTATCCTGTGATTTGTAGGAAAAACATGCATTAGATGTGCATGCATTGCCATCTCTTTGTGCCTGCATAGCCACCTCTATTGACATTTCATAGACCAGAACAGATTGGACTTATTTTCATTCTGCAATCACTTTCAAGTGTTTGAACTCTCTTAGCAGCTGGGAGACAATATTTATTCTTAATCAGCAACTGATTTCACAAACCTGATGCCATGTAATATACGTGGCTGTTTATTAAAACACACAGAGATGCCTGAGTGATGCAGTAGAATTTCAACAGGAAGAGATCAGTGTGCTTTGGGATCTTGGGACAGGTCAGGTTCTGTGGAATTACAGAGAGATGGCTTTCTTGGCAGTTCAAGAGGAGGGCAAGGATTTCCATTTCTGGGAGGAAAACTGCTGGTGTTCTATGAAGTAGTGGTGGTGGTGATGATGCAGAGAGATAAAGGTGATGGCGGTGCTCGGAGCAGAGAGTCAGTGCAACAGAAGGATGGGAAGACTGTTAGGTTGCGATCATTTACATATGAGTTTCACAGTGCATCCAGTCACCATCCACAAATTCTACTTGTCATTATAGTATTAGGGAATCACAGAGGAAAACCTTTGTACTTTTACAGTATAGCACAATGATCCTTGGAGTTTTACTTGCACACTTCTAGATTTCTGGTCTGAAAAAAATCTAAGTAATGTGGAGCCAAGACTCTTAACAGCTATTGGCAGTTGATGGCTACTGAGGGAGGGAGCATGAGGGTTTGTTTGCTTGTTTTGTTTTGTTTTTTTTCAGAAGTGCATCCCCTTAAAGACTACCCATGTTTCAGTAGATGGCTCTACATCTGTGCATACTGTCAGCCCTAAGTAGACTCAATGGGTTAAAGTTGGAGCACATGAAACAGAGAGGGAAAAATATTGTAGAATTGGGGCATAGTAGAGAGAGGAACTGGAGGGGAGAGCATGGGGGTGAATTTGATCAAAATATGCAGGCATGAAATTTTCAAACATAAAAAAGAATATAGGATTCTTACTCCCTGTAGTGAAAACACTTCTCAGACCCATAAATATAATGAACAGATATGAGGGACTAAAAATGCCCTTAAATTTTTTTTGTGTGTAAATTGATTATCAGTGGCAGAGAAGGTAAATCAGAGATGCTGAGTTACTGCCCAAATTATATAGTAACTACTAGCACCCTTTGGGCTTCTCTCCTTATACATAGGAAGTTTATTTACTGTGGCTTCAATCACAGTGTCTACAAAGGTCTCAGATACCGACCTGCAGCCCGGTTGTTCTGGAACATTATCTAGTCATCAGTCTGGTGGCTGGTTTACAGCTTTTCCAGCCACTTCATGTTCTACAATTTAGCATCTTCCTTCCAGTATATGTTTCTCTCGATTTGCCTCTGAGATTAGCAAGTAGGCCGCACCCTCCACCTACTGATCCAAACTACAAATGACAAGCCTAGGCTGGGTGGCCCTGCCATCCCATCACTTGGGAGGCTGAAGCAGGAGGATTATGAGTTTATGTCCTGCCTGGGCTACATAATACCTTATCTCAAAACAAAAGACATAAAGAAAAACTTACTTTCTTCACCCAAACCAACCAACCCAAACTAAACAACAGCAGCAAGAACAAAAACCTAACCCCAAACTACAGTTTTCTTTTGATAAAAACCAATTCTATACATATATCCCTTGGGCAATCCTCATTTCTAACCAACAGTTAAGGATAGCATTGCCTCTTATAAAATGTATCAATATTTGATTCATAATATAATTTTTTCCACAATATCAATAAAATCTTAAAGTAGAAATATTATTTAATTCGCAATTCCATGGATCAGTCAGGAAATGTTTGAGGTCTACAATAGCTCAGCTAATCTTATTGGGCTTCTGTGTGTGTCTGTTGCCTGGTGGCTCAGTGATCTGCCATGTTCTCATATATAGTGGCCAGTAAGTAGACTGCACCTGATCTCCTTCCATGTGGTCACCTTGCACTTAGCTTGGGCTCATCCACAGGATGGCACCACAGTTTCAAATTCAGGAAGAGAGAACAGGCCAAATTCTTTTCAAGAATTTGTGTTATTTATTTATTTATTTATTTATTTATTTATTTTTTATCGTGTCACCACAGGCAGGTGCCATGGTGGAGCACACTGCTGTAAACTATTGTCTTTCTCACTCTTGAGTTGAGGAAAACTCTTCCTAATTTTGTTGTCTTTCCCCTTCCTGGCAGGATAAACTTACTGATCTATTAGTGTCAGCAAACATATCCCCTCTTTAGGTTGACTACCCTGAACTTTAGAACTTGTACAGATTTAAGCTTTCCTATGAAACGCAAAGCTTTGTGGGCCAGGGACCATGTCTATTTCTCCTAGCACCAAGAATGTATGTAATACAGTATCTGGGACACAAGAAATACTGGTTAGAAACAAATTGCAGTTCCCTGTATGACTCAGAACCTCAATATTCTGTACCCAATTATTTATATTCTATTTATTCACCATATTTTTCTCTATATTTAACATTCTGCTTATCATTAAGACCATCTTTTATGACCACACTCTGAGCCAATAGCACTTCCTTCTAATCATCTTCATGCAGGGAGAAGAACACGTGTGCTTACAGATGTGGATTCTTGTTCAAAGGTTAAGTATAGATGACACAGTTGTGTGTCAACTCATTTTACTTGCCTCCTGTATTAGGGTTTTACTGCTGTGAACAGACACCATGACTAAGTCAACTCATATAAGGACACCATTTAATTGGGGCTGGCTTACAGATTCAGAGGTTTAGTCCACTATCATCAAGGCGGAAACATGGCAGCATCCAGACTGGCATGGTTCAGGAGATGCTGAGAGCTGAGAGTTCTACATCTGTATCTGAAGGCCCCGAGAAAAATACTGGCTTCCTGGCAGCTAGGATGAAAATCTTAAGGCCCATACCCAATGACATATCTACTCTAATAAGGCCACACCTACTTTAACAGGGCCACATCTACTCCAACAGGGCCACACCTTCTAATAGTGCCACTCTTTGGACTCAGCATATGCAAACCATATCAACTCCCATCCTCCTTTCAGAGGGTACTAAGCAAGTGAATGAGTGAAAGGTGTCCACATCAGGTTTCACTATGCTTGGGGGATTTTCCAGTGTCTGATAGTCTTGCCCACTTCGCTTTGGCTGTAGCTATTTTGGAGACCGTTCAAAAGTCCTGGAACATGTGTCAGGAAGCATGGCTCCTAGATTCATCTTTCTTGTGGGACATTTGAAGTCCAGCTTGCACTCTGCAGATGTAATATCAGGGGAAACTGCCACAGAAAAGCTCAGAAAAGAATAAGCAAACATAAACAAACAATATAACAATGCACGGAAGGCTTTTTTGAATACTAGAAGTATTTGTTCAGTCAAATATTTCTCAAATAAAAAAGTTATTTTCATTGTCCTTGGAGAATAAATACTATGTGATTTGAATAAATCTAGTTAGTTTGGTCCCCGTGGAATGATTTATAGCTTCATTTCCCTTGCCTTCTGCAATTGATCAATTTTCCTTCCTACAGGAAAGAGATATTTATGATATTATAATTAATAAGACAGCTATAGAGCCAATGTACTTTAAATAAAGAAAAATGTTGCCTCCTACAACACACTAGTCAGTCATCAAATGTTCATCAAGTACTTACATTCCAGATCTTTCTGTAGGGTCAACAAAACAAAGCAAAAGCTGGTCCTTTTTCCCTGATTAATCACACAACGTAGAGGGATGACAGACAGAAAGGTGAGATCATCATCCGGAGTAAACAAGACTGCCTTTCCACAGATGGCATGGTAATTAATTGTGTCTGGAGGGTTCACAGAAGTGCAGATATATACCCTGAGCATGAAAGGGTGGGTACGATTTCACCAAAGGGAGAAGACACAAAGGGTGTTTCAGTTAGCTGTCTACTTAGAATCTGTATCAGGAGAGTCACTTCCTCAGTACGGTAATGATAAGTGACAGGAGGCGGATGCCAGAGGCACAGAAAGCAGCTGTAATTGCTTCTTTTCTTTTCTCTTCTGCATTAAAGAAGACAAGCCAAATTCATAAAACAAAACAGCATCAAGAACAAAGAACCATGACAAAGAGCAAAAGTCTGGCTGGAGAAATAACAGTCCATAACTCTGCATACATGCTATAAACCTAATGAAGCTCCTACCTGAGCTTAGGATGCTTGGGTTTTCACACTAGGCATGTGGACCTATGAATTCAGAAGGACAAAGCGAGTGGACAGTGACTGACAGTGTATTTGGGCAAAGGTATATTCACACACTTGAGCAGCCATTCACTAACTAAGCAGGAAAATGAGAAAATGCTTTGCTTCCAATTATAATTTTGTGGTAACCAAAAAGGCCTATTATTCCTCTATACTCACCCTCAACTGCCAAGGGATCAATGTGATACTTTTTTAAGGGTATACATCTGTGTAAGATAAATTGAAAAGGCATTTTTAAAGGCTAAGGACACACCATTTTGTACACACACACACACACACACACACACACATACACAAAGAGGCACATAGACACAGACACATAATACAAGTTCATTTCCTTTATTTGGAAATTGTAAATTAAAGGCTCAAATGTAGGCTGGACATGGTGGTTTATAATCTCAGCTTTCATAGGCTGAGATAGGAAAAATGCAGGTTAGAGGCAAGCTTGGCCTACAAAGGGAGGCCCTGTATTGTGTATATATTCAAAGAGAGACCCTATGTTGTGTGTATATCCAACACACAACATATAGAAGAATGCTTTTGTAAGTGAAAGGGGGGGGCAAGCTAGGTGTACCCCTGGACTGTCCCAGGCATAATTAGATGCATGGTGCTACTCACTGGAGGAACCAGCTCAACAGTTCAATAGGATACGACAATGGTCTTTGTCCCCCTCTGAGGAGAATCTGGGGCTTCTGAATTTGGCACACTAGAAGTCATTGGTTTAGGCAGAAGTTACTATCTAGATAGGGTAGGAATCAATACAGTATTGTGGTTAAGAACATTGACTCATCTCAAATGCTGGCTAAGTAACTGTGTGACCTTGGACAAATTACATCACCTCTCTGTTTTGAAGCCTCCTTTTGTGTAAATTGGAAACAATTGTTGGTTGCTATGAAAATTAGATGACTTAATAAGTGAGAAGTGCTACCAGTAGTAGATAATAAGTAGGGCTTACTGTATTATATAGTTATTTCTTATTTTTATAGTTATACCATTTTATAGAGTACAAAAAAACCAAGCCTTCCTCCCAACTGAACAACAGGAACAAGAACAATAGCCCACCTCACACCCTCAATTTTACCTGCTATTTACGTTTATTTAAGAATAGCCAAGAACTGATGTTGACATTTAGTGGAGCTGGAAATCTCATTTCCCAGAAAGAAGTGCCTGCTGGATGGTGATAGTTAGTACAGATTGACAATGGAAGGTTCTAGAATGAGCTAGATACAAATCTCTGGGCATGTCAGACCCACTCTAACTGTGGGTGGCACACTCCATGGGCTGGGCTCCTACACAAGGTAAAGAGCTGAACACTAACCTCATCCCCCTCTATTATCTGACCGTAAATGTGACTGACAGTATTCTCGCACTGCTTCCAGGCATTCCCTGTCCAGGTGGCCTGTACCCTTGAACTGTGAGCCCAAGTAATCCTTCATCCCCCAAGCTGCTTTTGTCTGAAACTTTTGCTTACAGCAATGAGAAAAGTAACTATCAAGGAGGCTTTCTGTAGGAACAGGTAAGGGAAGACTTGACTATTTTGGTCTAAAGTTTGAAATTCTCAAGGCTGGGTCAGACCTTATTGGACTTATTGCTTAGATAGATGTATTTTTAAGGCAAGTGAATTCTAGTACTCTCCCTAACCCTAATCCTCTAACCATAACCCTCTAACCCTAAGCCTAAGTCTAAGCCTAACCCTAACCCTAAATAAAGTTGAAAAAAAGTAGCCACTTAAAATAGCTAGAAAAATTCCACAGAGGTCCATATTTAGATTCTTTGAGTTATGATAATGGCGGGCATCTGTCATTATCACAAGAAATAATACTATGATTATTATAATAAATAATAATAAATGGAGTTAAAATTCTTGAGCCCAGTAGATGCTAAGGTCCTGCCCTAGTTCTGCCCTAATTGCTTCATAAGTATTAACTCATTTAATCTTTGTGACAAAGATTTGAAGTGCTATTTGATAGATGATGTTTTGAGAGGTTAAAAAAAATATGTATTCATTTCTGCCTTTCCGGAGGGCCATATACACCAGGCATGTAGTATTTATTGAATCAAATTGATTTGTAGGCTTATTAACAGTTTCTAGCAGGATTTATGTGGTTAATTTTTTTTTAAAGCAGGAAGAGGAGTTGAGAGTTTATTTAGAGGAAAAACATTTACAGCTGCCTTGTCTATATTTGTCCTTGGTATTTTGATTTCTGCAGAACCATGAGAGTTAGTAATTATGAACAACACTTCAAATAACCTTTGAAGCAGCATCTGAGGTGAGGATGGAAATGCTGAATGAGATTTAAGATTCTGGAAATCAGCCTGACAAGTGAAATAAGACATTTAAAATAAACCAATTGTACCTGGCTCTGGAAAGCATTATTGTGGATATTTTTTTTTTCCTACAAAGATTTGTTTCCTAATTGTGTTTACCTCCAGACAGTATTGTAATTGCTTTTCTCTTCCAAGCATATAACAGCTGATGAAGGCGGGGCGGTAGCAACATTACTGGGCAGTTCTGAAGGAGTAGATAATCCAAGCAAAAGTAGTCAGCAGCCAATACTTTGCTTGCAATAAGAAAGTGTGTGAAGAAATAAGAGGGAGCCAAGCATTAAAACAGATAGCGGGAAAGACAGACATGGCAGAGAATACAGCAAAAATACTTCAGAGTAGCCATTATCCGTGCCAGTCATGGAGGTAAAAATGGCAGTTAGTTTTTATAAGCAGCACTTTGTGATTGGTTGAAAAGGATGACATTGTATTCTAGTGCCCTGAGTCAGTCACAGAAAATAAGAAGGAACAATATTCTTGAGCAATGTATCCTGACTGTTCATATTTAAAATCTAAAGGGTCAGGCTCATGAAATGATGAGGGAGAGAGTAAATGCTTTTCTAAATACTGAAGTGATAAAATGGGCCATTTCTATTTCTTTCTCACTGCGTCTCAGTTTGGTTATTTAAATATAAACCTAGCCATAATCTTACTGAGCTTGGTGTCTTCTCTCTTTTTTTTCCCATGTGTATGATACATGTGTGGGTGAGGTGAGGGGTCACGTGTGTATGCCACACTGTGTAGAGGTCAGAGGACAACCTCAAGTGTTGGTCTTTGCCTTTAACTTCGTATGAGACAGTCTCTTTATTGTTTGGCAGTGAGCATCCAGGGATTCTCCTGTCTCTACTGCCATCTTGCTCTAGGAGCACAGGGAATTACAGATATGTCTACAGTACACAGCACCCAGGTTTAGCATGAGTTCTGGAGGTTTGAAGCCAGGTCCTCATGTGTGCACAGCAAATACTTTATTCACTGAGTCATCTTCCTAGTTCCAAAGTTGTTAGTCACAAGATTCTGCTCAGAAAACACTCATTAAGCAGTGACTATGGGAATGGTAGCTAAGAGGAGAGGAAACAATGGAATACTAAAAAAGCAATCACACGCACACACAAATTGTCATATAATTATAAGTATTTAAAAATCATAGTATTTCTCAGAATAGCAAAAATGTCTTGATCTAGAAACGTGTCTGTTTGGAAAAGGAGAGAAAAAAGGAAAAGGAAGAAGAGATAGAGGATGATGATGATGATGAAGAGAATGAGAAAGAGGAGGTGAAGGAGGAGGAGAAGGAGGAAGATGAGGAGGAGGGTGATGAGGAAGAGGAGGGGAGGAATAAGAGGAGGGGAAAGAAATTCTCTTTGAAGATGTTGTACTTTAGAACACAGATAGGATACAGAGAAATAGGTAAGGCAAGGCAAGCGATGAGAAGGCCAAGGTTTGGTGAAGTTAGGTACAAAATAAATGTCCACTTGAGTATTGGGTATGTAGATCAGTTGGTAGAGGGCTTGCCTTGCATGCACAAAGTCTGATGGATAAAGACTTTTAACAAAAAAAAAAAAAAAAAGCAGAAAATCAGACATGTTGACACATGTCTGTAATCCTAACAATGCAAGCAGGAGCAGGAATTAAAAGTTATCATCGGCTCTGTAGTGAGTTTGAAGACAGATCAGGCTACACCCCCCCACCTCAAAAAAGAAACAAAAAGAAACAACAACAACAACAACAAAAACAAACAAACAAAAAACAAAAAGAAAGAACAGAAAAGGAACCATTGACTATTTCTGGCCTGGCTGAATGGAGGGGATAAAATGAAGACAGGAACATCACAAAGTAACAACAGTGAGACTGACTCAAGTTTTCTTTTAGTGTTTTCCTGTTTAAGCTAGCAAGTGGGATGTGTTACAGAATCATGGCTCTCAAGTAGAGGGCTCTGGATGGATCAGCATAAGCCTGATGTCCTGAGTGCCATCTCCCTAACTCACTAATTGTGTAGGTGAGAACTGATCCACATGGCTGTCCTCTGGCCTACACATGGGAATCATGACACATGTGCTCGTAATTATACACAGAATAAAAATTTTACAATTAAAAATTTCTACAAGTGGGATGGGTGTATTACCTTTATTTTTTTTAAGATGCCAAGACAGACAAAGTTCTGTGAATTGAGGTAGAAGGTGGTGACCATGAGATGTCAATTGTTCTTCACAGTAGACCAAGTCAACCTCCTGCTGGACACACAGGTAAGGCATAAACCACCTTCTGAGGATGCTAGAAATTAAGCAGTACAAGAAACAACTCCTCTAAAACTCAGATGGCAGATGGAGGGAGTAGTTTACTGCTCTCCCAGCAGCAAATTCTAAAGCTACACTATTTATGGCTGCATTTGTTGGTACGTTCAGAGTTTTTCCCCAGTGTTGGGGATAAGGGAGTCTAACAACGTTTTTTTTTTGGGGGGGGTTGTTTTGTTTTTGTGCTTAACGCTGGGTTCTGCAAATAGCCTCTGAAGGAGTCTGACATTAAAAGTAAAGATGATTTAAAACTTTATGCTTAAATAAAACCACACACACACACACACACACACACACACACACACACACACACACACACGAACACTGTGTGGGAGGCTGTACTCCCAGGTTTGGGGGCGGTTTAGAAGAGCCTTTCATGATGCTCACAGCTTGTGAGATCACGTGGTATGAATTCTCAGGCAGGGGAGTCTTTGGCAGCTCAACTTATATAATCTCATTTTCTTCAGAGCAGAAGATTTTATATGCAGGTTTTAATATCACATTAAGATGTAAAGAATTGCTCTTTAATTATGAGAACAATTCAGACCTTCCCTGTAGTTGCCTTCCTAGAGACAGCTTCCTTATGGGAGGATTTAATGCCACACTAGGTAATAGAGAGTTGTCATTCATGTAGAAATATGTGTGGGTTTATATTTAGCTGTGGATCTTACATAGGAATATGCATTCCATGATTTCTATTTTCATAAAATTAGATTAAGTGAGCAAATACCAACTGTATAAGTCTGTATGGATAATGGTTGCATTAACAGACAAAATACTTACAAAATCAAAAGAAATAAACATACTATTTTCCTTCCAATTCTTAATTATTGATTAGTAAATTATGATCTACTAATACAATAACTTCTGAATATCACTCCATCAGGATCCCAGAGTATCTGAGTTCTATTTTAGATCATCTGGGTACTAAAGGGAATATACAAAATTTAGTAATGGGACTTAACCAGGTAATGTTTATTTAGCAGCCTTTTTGTGTCAGTCAATATTCCTAGGATTTTCTAGGTTTTGTTGATATTTCATTGACGTTTGAAGTGACCCTTTGAAATAGGTGCTATTCTTAGCTTCATTTTACAGATGAGAAAAATAGTACAAAAATTAGACAAGGTCAATTAGCTTGTAACTTTAGCCAGGCTTGGAACCTGATTTTCTCACAAATTTGTAACATGAGAAAGCAAAACAACTATATATATATATATATATATATATATATATATATATATATATATATATATATTTGTATAAACAGCATTTTTAATAGAGAAACACAAAAATGCACACTACATGTTTCTTTATTGGGAATTCTGTTTACATTTATACCTCATTTTTAAACTGGATTATTTGGTTTTTGGGATATCTAGTTTCTTGGGTTATTTATATATTTTGGATATTAGTCCTCTGTTGGATGTAGAGTTGGTAAAAATCTTTTCCTATTCTTTAGTCTGCTGCTTTATCCAAATGATGGTGTCTTATGCCTTATAGAAGATTTTTACTTCATGAAGTCCCATTTATTAACTGTAAATCTTAGTGCCTGTGCTAATAATGTTCTTCTCAGAAAGCTTTCTCCTGTTCAAAGCTATGCCCCTCTTTCTCTCATCAGGTTCAGTGTATCCGGTTTCATGTTGATGTCTTTGATGTATTTGGATTCAAGTTTTGTGAAAGGTGTTAAGTTTGGATCTATTTGCAGTCTTCTACATGCAGGCATCCAGTTTGCTCAGCACCATTTGCTGAAGATGCTGTCTTTTTTTTTCCAGTGTGTATTTGTGACTTCTTTATCCATAATCAAGTGTCTATATGTATATTTGTGTTTGGGGCTTCACTTCAATTCCATTGATCAACCTGTGTGTTTTTATGCCAATTCCATGCAGTTTTTATTACTATTGCTCTGCAGTAGAACTTGAAATCTGGAATGGTGAGACCTCTAGCAGTTCTTCTTTTGTACAGGATTGTTTCGGTTATCCTGGGTTGTTGTTTTTCTATATAAAGTTGAGAACTTCCCTTTCAAGGTCTGTAAAGAATTGTGCTGGAATTTTGATGGACATTGCATTGAATCTGTAGATTGATTTTGGAAGGGAGCCCCCTCCCCCTTTTAAACTGTGTTACTCCTATTGATTCACGAGCATGGGAGATCTTTCTATTTTCTGATATCTTTCTCAATTTCTTTTTTCAAATACTTAACATTTTTATCTTATAAGTCTTCCATTTGTTTGGTTAGAGTAACCTCAAGATATTTTATATTATTTGAGGTGTTTTTCTATTATTTCTGTCTCTGTCCATTCATCAATTGTATACAGGAGGGCTACTGATTTGTCTGAGTTACTTATGAATCCAGCTACTTTGATAAAAGTGTTTATCAGCTTTCAGAGTTTCCTGGTGGCTGTTTTAGGGCTACTTATGATACTATTATTTCATCTGGAAATAACAATACTTTGACTACTTCCTTTTCCCCTTGGTCTCCTTCAGGGTTTCTTACTGCTCTAGCTAAGACTTCAAGTACTATATTGAATAAGTATTGGTAGAGTGAACAACTTTGTCTTTTTTCAGACCTTAATGGAACTTCTTAGAGTTTCTCTACATTTAATTTTAAGTTGCCTATAGGCTTGGTGTAAATTGCCTTTATTATACTTAGGTATGTACCTTTTATCTGTAGTCTTTTCAGGACTTTTATCATGAAGGGGTGTTGAATTTTGTTAAAGGCCCTTTCTGCATCTAATGAGATGATCATGTGTGGGCCTTTAATTTTAGTTTGTTTACATGATGGGTTACATTTATGAATTTTCATATAACCAATCACCTCTGCATCACTGTGAAGAAGCCTACTTGTTCATGGTAAATGCCTAAATACAAGATGCTCTCTTAGTTTTCTAATCTCCCAAAGTGAGAAAGGTTTCAAATGTTTTTGAAGAAATATTTATGTAGCTACATTGATACATTCTGTTTCAAGTATATTTGAGTTTAGTCCTTTTTTGTTTTAGAGAGTATTTCTTTCCTAAGATATACTTTGAAAAATGTCATTGTATGTACTCTATATGAATATTATTCCTCCTTTTCATCTTTTAAGTGTCTGGACATATTGTTAAATATTTCTTAATTTCAAATCCAGTGGTCTGTTCTTCAGACCTCATCTCTCAGATAATTTCAGATCCTATCCACTTTCTTTGGAAACATTGAACTTTCATGGTTTCCTGAACAATGTTCCCCCCCCCCTTCTTTTGTCTTACTTTTTTCTTGTTAATTTGCTTTAACTTAATTCTTATTTTTTAAATTAAAATTAAAAAATTTATATGGATGGGTACTTTGTCTGCAAGTGTGTGCACCACATGCATGCAGTTCCAGAGGCCAGAAGGGGCATTATACACCTGTAACTATGCTTATAGATCACTGGGTGCTGGGAGTTGAACTCAGATCTTCTGCAAGAGCAGCCATTACTTTTAACCACTCAGCCATATTTCTAGTCCATTATTTGTATTTTCAAGTGTGTGTGTGTGTGTGTGTGTGTGTGTGTGTGTGTGTGTTTATCCATACAAACCCAATGCCTTGAGAACAGAAGATACGGGACCTCCTGGAGCTGGAATCACAGGTAACTGCTAGCTGCTTGTCCTGAGTGCCAGCACCTGACCTGCTCTTAAGTGGCACATGTCCTACTGCTGTGTCATCTTTCCAGCCTCTGTCTTTATTTGAATCTTAAAAGCTAGTGACATTTATGATTCCATCCATCACTGTCTTCACTTCTGCCTCCTTGCTAAATCTTGGAGTTAGCATGCTTACTGGGTGCTGAACATGGATTTTCCCTTGACGACAGTTTGTCTTCATCTATTTCACAGGACAGAAGAGTCAACTTTGGAATGCTGGAATGAAGACTTGGACTCCTGCTCTCTCTGATTACCAGGGTCAAGTTTAGAGTCATGGAAATGGTTCAAAAGCTGTATCTGTTGTAGATAACCAGGAAATTCACATTAACAAACATAGTGTGAGTTGTAGCAAATAAATAATGTAAATATAGGGTGAATATTTTCCTGTTTTAATGGAGATACTATCTTTCTTAGTTATTTTTCTATGGCTGTGATAAAATAGCTGTATACAAACAATTGAAGGAAGGAGATGTTTATTTTGGTTCATAATTCCAGAGTACAGTTCACCAGGGCCAGAAAGCCAAGCCAGCATCATAAAGGCGCAGTGGTAGGAGCAGGAAGATGCATTTTGGATACATTCACACTTAAGAAGCAGAGGATGATAAATACATGTTGCTGCTCAGTTTCCTTTCTGTGTTTATGCATGTAGGATTCCATTCAGAAAATGGTACCTTGCATAGCAGGAGAGTATCCTCACCTCAAGTACTAATCAAGGTAACTCCTGTAGGCATGCCCAGAAACCATGTTCAAAGTGACTCTAGATCTCCTTAAGTTGGTAGCTGAGATTAAGCATCATACTATCCACACTTAAACATAAGGTGCACTTACTGTAATAACAACGACACCTAATATTAGGATGTGCAACTTCGGTACCTACCCAAATCAGTGTTCTATTGCTGTAAAGAGACAACATGACCACAGGAGCTCTTATAAAGGGAAACATTTAATTGGAGCTGATTTACAGTTTCAGAGGTTTAGTCCATTATCATCATGGTAGGAAATCTGGCAGCATGGTGACATACTGCAGACATGGTGTTGGAGAAGGAGCTGAGAGTTCTACATCTTGATCTACAGGCAGCAGAAAGAGACTGTGAGCCACACTGGGCACAGCTTGAGCATGGGAGACCTCAAAGCCCACCCCCACAGTGACACACTTTCTTCAAGGACACATCTCTCCACAAAGCCACACCTCCTAATAGTGCCACTCCCTATGGGCCAAGCATTCACATTCATGAGTCTATGGGGGCTATTTCTATTTAAACCACCATGGTTCCTAATGATAAAAGATGTTTTTCTAGATATTAAGGTCTTAAGAATGTTGTATCATTTGAGAACCTCATAGAAGCACCATTGGGTATTAGAGGTTAGTAGAACAACTCTTGTTCATCTAGTTCATCATGTTCTTTCAGGATGAAGTGTCACCAAGGGCTACTCTTCTTATGTATAACAGCACTGCTTGTCCACCTTTGAAGTATTTTTGGTTACCTTTGAATGTCATTTTCTATTTAGGGAAACTTCAAATGTTTTCCTTCCTCTTTTGCCATTTCCCCAAATGGCATGCTAGCTCTCTTTTTATTTTTCTAACATTTAAAATTGAAGATTAAATTAAACTTTAAACAAGATTAAATTTCAAATTGAAATTCATTAAAACAAATCTGAATTTTAAATGAAGATGAAATTCAATTAAATAAAAGGCTTAAATGAAATTAAATGTTGATTTAAAATTTAAATTCATCCAAAAAAGAAACAGAATTAGTTAAAAGGAGTTAACTCCTTAAAAGAAGTTAGATTATCTTGCCTTGATTTGAAGCAATTTAGAAATTTGATTCTCTGTGAACACATAATAACAGTGAAAAGAAATGGCTGCCAGGGACCAAAATGAAGATGTGAAAGATGGGCACAAATTGAATTGTTTAATACAGTAAGTGATTTCAGATGAGTGTTACAGTCATCTTTATACAAAACAGTATCTTGAGAAACAACTCAAGTTAGTATGAATGGTTATTCCCATGTGAAAACTAAGAATTCATTTGCTACTTGTGGACTATGTCATATGCAGGCACCACATGAAAATATTCCTTATAAAATCCTCACAATTATTTTTGCTATCTCAGTGTCTTTGATGAGTTGCTACTTAGGGAATGACCATTTGATCAAGTTATTTTTTTTTTTTTGGTGATTTTATTTGCTTGTCTGCTATCACAAAACTTCCTTAAAGAGTATTCTAGTATTTAGCTTTGTGTTAAATAGATGATCTGGCCCCCTCCATTTTTTGCATGTGTATATGGTGCATTTGTGTGTGTGTACATACAGGTGTGGGTATTGGTGCACAGCACACACAAGTGAAGCATATGAAGGCCAGTGGTGATGCTTCCTCCAACTTTGATCATTCTCCATTCTGTATCTTGAGGAAAGTCTTCTCACCTGAACTCAGATTCAGATACTCTAGCCAGCCAACCTTGTCAGCAGTCTCCCCAGCTCAGATCTCAACTGTATCCTCATCCATGTGCAGCAAGTGGTGTAAGCACTGAGCAATCTCCTCATCCCTCCTGCAGTATTTAGTGGAATGACTGTTCACTCCTTTATAACTCCTGTGTCTTAATCACCTCTGGCTGAGATAATTTGTTTCCCAGACCTACATATCTATTCCTGGATGCCTCAGAAACTCCTTACAGTCAAGATCCTCAAGATTAGTAGGCAGTCTTCTCACCGCTCCCTTACTCCACCATTTATAGAATCTGGTAGTCCTCGGAGGTCTTTTAAGGATATGGCACCATGATCCATCCAACCAGATAAGACCTGTCTTATCTTGACGAGAAATACTTGACATTTTTTTCTCCAACTCTAAACTAAGTCTGTCACCTGTCACTGATTTTTCTACTCATTTTTTTCCAGTCATCTTCATTATTTGTCCCCATGGTCAACAATCTAGTCCATGCCACCACCATCTTTTGTGGAACCAGGTACAATCATCTATTTTATTATTTACTTTATAGGCAGGAAAGATCAAACTTTCACATTTCAAAGTGTAGAATGAACATTGGCACCAAATCAGTACACCGTAAATGTATGAAAATGAAAAAAGCCATCATTCTTTGTCTCATTTATTCTGTTTTCTTAATATTTAGGTAGTTAATACTTTTAAAAGCAAGCAGGCATGTTACTTACTCCCTTACCAAAACCCTTCTAATGGCTCACTATTACTTTTAACACTTAAATCCACACCATGGCCTCTAGGTTTTGGTCTCTACAAACTTTACTATGTTCTTTGGTTATGGCCTCTAATTTTTCCGGGCCTGGAATGTTCCAGGCCACTGCACTCTCTAGAGTTTTTCTTATGGACTCTTGCCTGTGTGTCTCTCCATGCCCAGTCCAGCATCCATTGTCTATGGAACTCTTTTTCTTAGAAAAAAAAAAAGGAAAACATTATTTTTAGAGCAGTTTGATGTTCTCTGCAACGCTGAGAGGATAACGAGTCTCCCTGTCTTCTCCCTACTTAGAGAGCTCTACCTGCCCCTTGTTTTCTTTTGCTATTGACTCTAAGTCCCACATTCTCTTACTTCAAACATAATCTACTACATTCGATAGAGCCCTGCTAATTAAGGTCGAAGTGTACCATTGTCTGGATAGCCTTCTAAGCTCTGTGCAAAATGGGAGACTTCCTTTACCGTCAGGGCTTTTCCTTTTCTGACCTTATCCGGGGATCCCGAACCCCCTATATCCTCTACCAGGGGATTGCCATAGAGCTTTGGTGAGATTACAAGTTCAGTTTGCTTTCTCCTGATAAGAGCTTGTGAGCAAGCACCTGCGATTCCTGGAATGACTCTCCATGTAGACAAGACACTCATCGGACCTTAAAACTCTAGCCAATGATTTTCATTTACCCCGAAAACTCCCTGCCACTCTCTAAGGCCCATATATACCCCAGGTTCACTCGGAGTAAAGTGTTTGTGTACAAGTCTACCCTGGATAAAGAAATATGCACAAGCTAAGATCGTCGAGACTCAGAGAGCTGTTTCCTCGAAGATCATCGGAGAAGGCCTTTGCTTAAAAGAGCTGTAACACCAAGGTCCTCCCAGAGGGTTTTCTTCTGCCCCACCTCCATCTTGGCCCCTGCACTCGCTCCTAGCGGGAACAGGATCCAGCAGAACTCCACCTGTTCCAGACTGCTTCATCCTTTCAGCCTAGTGTGCAGCTGTGTCTAGACATCCTAAGCGAGAGGAAGTAGAGGACATGGAACCACAAATGGACCCCAAAATGCACCATGTAAGCATACATGTAATATATAATATATAATACATACTCCATGTAAGCAACATCTTTGTTGATTCTGCTTGTTATTTTCTTCCCAAGAGCTAATCCAGTGTCCGACGTCCTAGTTGTCTTCGAGGAATACTCGCCATTTTGTTTGAATGGCATATATCATAAAATCCTGTGCGGTCTCTGGGTAAAATACAGATAACCACCATTACAGGGGTTTAAAGGCTTAAAACAAAAGGTATCTCATTTTTGCCTGAGCCATTCAGTATTGCGTGCTTACGACTACCTTTGTCCAACCAACCGCTCTTAAACCAAGCCACGGACATTGCACTCAGTTCATAAGCAACTGCAATTATTTTGTTAGTAATTAAAAAAAGTAAATCTATATTTCCCCATTATAGCACGTTTATGCTCAAATCTGCAAAGCTTGTTTTCCTGAACCTGGGATTGCGACAACTGTGATGTATGTTTGCCACAAGGGGGCAGAGGCAGATAAACATTCTGTTCGGCTGGTCTATTTTGAAGATAGTCTTTGACAAAACATTTCTTTTTTTCTTCCTTCAGTCTCCCTTTTCATTTGTTATTCAGTTTAAAGTACTCCATGTAGGCCCCCTTCCTGCAGCGTATGTCTTTCAAAGCACAGGCAGTTTGCATAAAATTGAAGTACGAAATGATTTGTCATTTCAGCACATTAAGTAATTCAACAATGACACGAGCCTGCAGTACATTGTTCACTGGGAAGCATCATAGCTACATTCCATTTTTGCTTTATTCTCACTGCCCCTCTGTCCATACACATATGTCTACACATGGGTGCATGTATGTTGGCTGGAGGAAAAGGAGCCCATTTAGAAGGCAGAATCATTTAGGGAATTTTAGGGAATTAATGTTACAGAAACGACAACTGATTTTTCATAGAATACATTTTTTTTTTTTTTTTTTTGCAAAGCAGGCATACCTAATATTTTCCTGTCTGTTGTGAAGTAAACATCTTCACCCTCATCCTAAGTGAGAGAAACATGTGGTATCTATTTTTAGCCTTGTCTTTATAAGTAGTTTGGATGGAATTTACGTTAGTGATCTAAATATTTGACTGACCCCGTTTTATTCACTATTTTGCTATTTTCTTCTCTGTAACCGAAGAGAAAGCCCATTAAATTTGAAGTTGAATTTTAAAAATGTTAAGCTTAGAGATAATGATAATGAGATAGTTTATGTGTGAACAGATGCCTTAGTTGGGGAGAAGTTTAGAAGAAGAAGTTATTTTTGGAAAAAAAATTAACAGCAGGGAGCATGCGTGGAGTTGCTGACTGGAAACAGGGTCCCTGGAAAGGACCGGAGATGAATCAGCTGCCGTGGATGTCAGACATTCAAGATACTGCATAGTCTCCACCCAAGTTTCTGTTGCTCATTTTTCCTGGTATGTCCACCCCTTCCAGCCTACATTCTATTTTCCTATTTCCTCCTTGGAAAAGAATCGTGCTTTTACACACCTCTGTGCCTTTGCCTTTGCTGGTTTTGTAGCTCTGGGGTAATTCCTCCTGACATTTTCATTTGTCTCCAGGAAGTGTAAATAAGTGGGCGTATCTGACATTCTCCCTCATCTTAAACTTATGGAAGATCCTATTAATAGATTATATGATTAGCTTCATTTTCCAAAAATCTACTCTTCATGTCCTCATCAGAGATCTCTGGAAGATTTCAAATCCCAATGCCAATTAATTACAGTTGGTATATGAGATGTTTGGCATTTTGGCGACTAAGCCCAATTGGTAGCTGAAGTAAGACTAGGATTGGGCAGCTTTGGAGAACATAGTTTTTATTTGAATATGAATGAATATAACTATATAAATATGTTTATATATAGTTAGATACATAACTATATATTAGATATACATAACTTATACATAAGTTAGATATATAACTATATATAGTTAACTATATGTAGTTACATGTGACTATACATAGTTATTATATTTCTAATATATACTGTACTCCTATAAATAAATATAGAGGAACAGAATGACATTTTGTCCAAATTTGGCTGTAAAAGGATAAGTCATTTAGTCTGAAGGTAAGAAAATTAAATAACTTAAAGTATCATATAATCTTATTACATAAGATTACACAATGCATATGTAGGTAAAGCTGAATTGGAATATTAATTAATATTAAGCACCATGGGAGAGATGTGTTTATTTTGTTTCTCACTGTACCCCAACATTCAGTCAAGGGGCCATGATATGATAGGTTCTCTGTAATGGTGTCTGACAATGAGTAATGGTCAATGGCAAATATTATATTTCATGCCATAGCATTTCTCCATAACATGAGATAAACTTGAACTGTAAGTTTGTTACTGTTCTGTATGAAGGGTCCCAGAGAATTGAATGGGAAGTTATCCTTGAATAACAACTTCTTATAAGGCATCAACACAAAGACACAAGCAGGAGGACATGGAGAAACCCACAAGTGGATTTTCTGGTCTGTTTTGTTCTCAAAGCATTGAAGAATCATGTAACTCAAAGAAAAATGGAAAGTGTTATCATGTGTCAATTTGAGTACTCAGGTCAGTAAGTCACAGGTTAATTCCTCTTTGCAGTGGAATCCTAAACTAAATACCTAAGACTAAAAAGTCTAATTCTTCTGGCCCTGAAAATCAAGAGTGATTTAAAGTCTTAAAGCTTTAATTCTATCACAATATGATAGAGGTATGAGGATGGGAGGTGGAGGTTTGATGATGGGAATTCAAGGTCATCCTTTATCTTGATTGTATAGCAAGTTCAAGACAGCATGGGCTACATGAGGCCCTGTCCAGAAAGAGACAGAGTAAGGTGGCATGAGCCAGAGAGAGCAAGAGTAAGGCATTGAGTGAGTGAGAGAGGGAGGAGTGGAGGAGGGATAACTGTGAATTAGTCAAGTGCTTGGAAGCTAATTACTGGTACATGCTACATGGAGTCTCCCTTAGACTTTCTGGGCCTGAGTCGTTCATTAGACCATTGTGCCATGACAGCAGAGTTGTGTTTCGTGCTACACTACTCATTGGCTACACATGGAAGTGCACACCCAAAGTCTGAGTGGTGAAAGTCAGAGACTGAGTTTGTAAATCTATGTAAAACACGTAATTGAAATTTACATTTCAGTAGGTACATGTGCCCAGAGGCTACTGAGTTAAAAAGCACGGGGGGGGGGTGGGGGGGGCTAGAAGAATAAATGTTTAATGAAGGTGCTGGAGTTTTTGAGATGAGCTGCTGCTGACTTAAATCAAGATAGCAATGGGAACTAGGGAGACGTTGAAGAGCCATAGCAGGGAGATTTTTCACAATGTATTGAGCTGAGCATACCCTCTATGTTGGGCTCCAAGCAGGGAGTTTCCTGGCTATTTCAGGGACTGCTTACAACAACTCTGCAAGTGAAGATTTTTATCTCACAGTGAAAGCAAAACATCAAACATCAAAATGTCCGCAGCAGAAATCTGGTTCAGATATATTCATTATTTTGATAGTTTGCTCTAAAATTTGAGTATGTAAAAGAATTATGGGTGTAGTTATGAAATTGTAATCTGAGCCAAGGGTTAGAATAGATGAATGAATGAATGAATGCTGAATTTAAATATTTGTCTGGAACACTGTTCCTCATGGATAAGACTAGGAATAACTCTATTGTATTTTTTATATTTTTTTTGAGACAGGGTCTTACTATGTAGGACTGATTGGCCTAGAATTCACTATGTAGAACAGGCTGGCATGAAACTCACAGAGATCCACTTACCTCTGCCTCCTGAGTCAGGATCAAAGACATGTGTCACCATGCCTGGTTTGATTTCATTTTTGAAAAAGCGTCTCAACTTTCTTGTTTAAGTCCCAAAAGGTCTGAGATTATACGTATGTGCCACCATGCTCAGCTCACAGACATTCCTTGAAGTATCACAAAGGTAAGGTCAGGTGGTCCAAGCTGGTAAAGAAATGATGAAGAAACAAATACTGTTTCAGCACCAGTTGCTAGCCTTGCTGAAGAGTTGCCTTGGTTATAGTGTCTGTTCACAGCAGTAAAACCCAAACTAAGACACTCCCATAGGCTCATATGCTTGAAATCTTGGTCCACAGTTAGACTTGTTTGGGAAGAATTAGGAGATATGGCTTTGTTAGAGGAGGTTTCAAAGGGTTCATCATTCCCAGTGTGCTCTCTCTGCCTCTTAGTTACTAATCAAGAAGAGGACTCTCAGCTGTTCCTGCTGCTATACCTTTGCTCCACCATTATGGACTCTAACCCTTTGAAACCATAAGCCCAATTAAAAACCTTCTTTTATAAGTTGCCTGGGTCATGGCATTTTATCACAATAATAGAAAACTGACTAAGACAGGTGATTTTCTGTATAGAAATATATATTTTTCTCTTAATTTACTGAGATGGCAGTAGTGGTGTCTACAGCACCTAGCTGATCATGGATCTGGAACTGGACATAATGTTAATGATTGGCAGGACAGCAAATGGAAAGCTCATTCATCTACTGGACATGAAGTATAGCTGTTTTTTCTCTGTGCCACCTTTCTCTATGTACATGCTAACCAAGCTCTCTACCTATTTATCTTTCTATGTCTTTATGCATTTTTGTCAACACATCAAATGCATACAAACCCCATAACCAGTTTGTGACATAATCATTTTACTTTACTATTATTTTAGCAAATTATTTTATTTTTGTGCTCCTTCTTAGTTCAGAAAACATTTGTTTCATACTTCAAAGATGTTTTCAGAACAAAGTAGAAAAAATTCTTTGAAACAAACCCTTTGCTTTTGTGTTAGATGCTTTCTTTCTTTCTTTCTTTCTTTCTTTCTTTCTTTCTTTCTTTCTTTCTTTTTCTTTTTTACAGCAAGTGGGGAAATGGGGACCAAAGAGTATCTTTAGAGTCATAGAAGGAAAATTGTATTCTTTAGACTGAGGCCAAGGCAGAAGATACTGAATCTGTAGAACAACTCTGGACTGCTTGGTAACACTCTTGAGAAATGGCAAGACTCAATGGGCTGGTCCCAAGCCATAGCAGTCCCATATCTAGTGAAGATTCTCAATTCTATTTCTAATTGTTGAGTAGTGGTTTCTTTCATGTTTAAATGTTCTATCCTGAAGAGAGGCTGCCAAGACCCAGGAAGTAAACAATTTACAAATCTTGAGAGGTCCCTGAAATTTACCAGATTAACAAGCCTTACTCCTTTACTTTTCACCCTCTACCCTCCCACTCTTTCCTTAACTTTATATAAGCAGCAAAGACCACTTAGTAGAGGAGATTGACGGTAAGCCTTGTAGAAAGCCCCAGGGCTGGAGCTTTCATGTATCATTACATGTGTCGGTGTGATCTTTTCAGTGATGCACCTGCATTTGATTCAACCTTCTTCCAACAAATAATCCCTCATCCATACACCTGCAAATAACCCCAAGAAACTAATGGGCTTGCCATCTTGGACTTCGGTAGACTTTTTACATTGGTCACTCACTGGATTCCTGACTGGGCTAAGTAGCTTTTTGTGTTGTGTCTACAAGAAAAAGTCTCACATAACACAACCAGAACAGAAAGGTGTTTTGGGCCATGGGAGAGAATGATAGCCTGGAAAATGGCCTTCTCCATTTCCAAAGCAACTGGTATGAGCTGAGGAGGGAAGAGCCTTTTGGCAGTACAGATCTTTGGAAGAACGTGATTCTCCACTTCGATTAGTTATGACACTAAGGAAGGGGAAGAGTGGATGCTAAGAATAACTGGGATTAGAATTCTCTCCAGATTGGTGGGGTTTTGATTCAAATGGATTAAGAGAGGATTTGACTGAAATTAATGTAAGGAAAATAAAACTTTTATTTCTTGTACTTCGCATCTGGATTTGTGGATTAAGGTTTCAACCTGTTGATATTCTAGCAAGGAGAGCAGATGTTAAGCAAATAATTATTGCTCTATAAAAGGAGAACTCAGGGTGTTTGGGAAATATAGAGGAGTGAAGGCTGGTTTGGAGTATGTTTGTGAGCTGGACAGATTAGGAAAGATCTAGTTCTCTCAGGGGACTGACTTTCAGCTGCTACCTACAGAATAAATAAGTTAGCTGATTAGTTTTTGTCAAAGACACCAGACTAGTATAGCCAAAGCATGTCTGTAGTACTAATTCTTGATTGATGATTGATGTGGAAGGACCTAGCCTACTGTGGGTATTGCCACTTCTTGGGTAAGTGGAACTGGGTTGTATTATGAAAGCAGGCTGAGCAAGCCATACGTAGTGTTTCTCAATAGTCTGCTTCCTGCCTTCAGGTTCCTGCCTTGAACTCCTGCCTTCATTTCTCTCAATGACGGACTATAACCTGAATGCTGAAAAAACCCAACAAACTACCACCACCACCAACTGATGCAATATTAAAAATCAATCTACCCTATTGCCAGCTATGCTCTATTAAGGAGGTCTTCCCACCCCCATAGTTCCCATGAGGCAGCTGCCCAACTAGTGGTTTGCTTACTGTGGAACCTACTCACATTCCCAGTCATCTGTCCCCTGTGGCTAGCTGTCACAAATCCCCATAACCCAGTAAAATCAAAACTCTAGTGGCTTGTAATTTATCAGTCAGATTTATATCAGTAAATTCTCAATCCATAAAACACCCACACAATGAACTCAGAGCCAATTGATATTGATAGAAGCTGCCCACCTAGATTGGACAAATTGTCCTATATTATTCTGTCCCCTCTATGATATTCATAGCTACCTATGGCTGTTTAAAGCCACATGGATCGGGTTTGTCCTCTCTTACCTCCATCTTTTCTGTCCTCCTGTCCCCTATCTGTCCTGTCTCTAAAACTCTCAGCCCACCTTCTTTTCCGCTGTCCAATCACAGGCTCTAGCCTTATCTCGTGCTTGGCTTCACCTGCTTCTAGACAGGAATCCACAACCAACAGCAACAACCAAACCAAACCAAACCAAATCAAAACAAAAATATCCAAAAACTCCTTTCCTCTTCCAAGCTACATCTTATTGTTTCATCAAAACAACAGAAAACAAACTGAAATACTTAGTTAATGGGGTGTTGGTGAATAGCGCATGTTGAAAACAGTATGTTGGAATGTCTTGACATGGAAAATTGTTTGGACCAGCCAGTGTGGACAAGGGGAAAGGGTCAAAGGGTAGAGCTCAGATCGAGGCAGCCTCATTAGTCCTCATTAAGTAATGACTTATAAGGGAATGTGGAAAACCACTGAAGGATTTTAAAATTGAGTGTGATAAAGGTTGGAGTTTTCTAGAGTTAATTATGACTTCAGGTTGGGGAACAACTTAAATAGTGACAAATAGGATTTAGAAGACCAATTAGTATATAATTGGCTTTATAAACACAAGTGGTTAGACTAGATTGTATCAGGAAGGATGGCAAGAAGGTTGGAAAGAAGATATTTTTAGGAGTTAGAATCAATAGAGCCAATGACTAACATTGTTGTAGAGGACATGAGATGGAGGCCTGAAGAATTGGAAGGCTTGCTGAATTTCTGGCTGGAACAACAAGACAGAAGAACTGGAATTATGGAATTAAGAAGCCTAAATATATGTATATTAGCACAATGAGTTTGAAACAAATTGTCTGTCCAGATAAGGCTGCTGTCTCCTTAGAAATAGATAGCCTTGTGGGGCTATCAGGATGCAGGTGATGGCGGATGACTGAGTACTGCATGACAGTGATGGGAAAGAGACTGGAGTTTCTACATATGGGTGGGAGTTTTAAGCAAGCCCAAGGGCAGTGATACTCAACCTTCCTTATGCTGTCATTCTTTAATACAGTTCCTCATGTATGGTAACCTCCCAACCATAAAATTATTTTTGTTGCTACTTCATAACTGTAATTTGGCTACTGTTATAAATTGTACTGTAAAACATTTGTGTTTTTCTGATGGTCTTAGGTGATCCCTGTGAAAAGGTCATTCAGTCCCCAAAGGAGTCATGAGCACCTTAGGGGAATGGGAAGTTCCTTGGGCAGAGTCTGTCAGAGTTTGTTCAAGGTTTATTCTGACATTCCCTTATAAGACTAAGGTAGTTAACAGAAACTATGGGCATACCATCAAGCTGCTATGAAGATACTTCAGTCCACACATTTCCACAAATGCTCAGCAAACAATCCTTGTGTAGAAACTACAACCCAGGTGAATAACTGTGTAGTTAGAATAGTCTTCAAGTCTAGATTGTAATGACAGTGGTTGATGGTGTAGGTACCCCTCCCTACACCCTGTATTTCAGAAGCTCTTATTACCAACTAAGGTGGGCACTTGTTTTCTGGCATAAATGCCACAAAGTTTCTATTGGACTGAAGAATTATCTATCATTAGTCTTGACTCTGAGCAAGGGATCACAATAGAGCTTAAGTATTCATGGAATCATATTGTATCTCAAAAAAGTAAGGTAAAAATGTAACAATTGCTTCAGGAACGTGGATAAGCAGTAAGAGGTTATCAGGGTAGCATTTTCTTCAGTAGCAATCATTACCTGGGTACCAGTGCTTCGACAGACTGTGGTATCTGTTTACTTGAAGCATTTCGTATTTGGATAATAACATTTATCTTACTCTGTTTTACAGTAAGTTTAAATGGTAACTTTTCTTTAATTTGAATGAGCACCAAACTTTAAATAGGAGGCAGGAACGAGTTAAAGTATGTCTATGTGTCTATCACAGCTGGCAACATTTGGGCTAAATTTGCATACAAAATTTCCTGTAGCTCAGAGAAAGATTTGGCTAGGGGAGATTTTTTTTTTTAAGTGGTAAGAGGAAAAGAGTGTAAACAATGGAGCCTATTGTTCCCAAGCAATATGGTCTCCCTGGTGGTCTTGTTTCTGACCACTCTTCCTGCCTGGAGCATCAGCTGAGCACAATGCTTCAAGTGGGCAGAAATGGGTACCAATTGTAGCCAGAGAGGACAGCTTGACTTTGTCAGGCTGCAAACATAACAGGCTTTATCAACCATCAAGTGATGGACAGCCTAGCCTGTTCAGTAAATAGTCACAGAAATTCACCGGGAAAGTGTGCTGATTTTCAAAGGAGTCCTAAGGTCTGTTAGCTCATGTGTCTGGCTTTGTCCTTTGAGTAGTTGTGCACAGTTTCTTTTCCATTGTTGTGATAAAATACTTTGAAAAAATGCAACTTAACAGAGGAAAGGTTTATATTGGTTTGCAGTTCTAGAAGGATGGATCGAATTCATCATGGGAGACAGGATGCAGGAGCAAGAAGCTGGATGATCACATTGCATCAGCACCTCAGCAAACTGCGGGTGAACATCTAGTGGGGTCCCTGAAAGTCCAAAACCATGTCCTCAGGGATATACTTTCAGCAACAAGGCTCTGCCTCAAAAAGGTTTCATAACTGTCCCAAACAGCACCATCAGCTAGGGTTCAAGTGTTCTGACACAAGAGCATATGGGGCACATCTTATTATCACCTAACCATAACAGGATGTGTGGATGAGATGATGAGCAAAGAAGCCTGGCTTCCTGCAAGCACTGTCTGAATGTTAGCTGTTATCATTATGGGCCAGGGTGGTTAATAAGCCCAGAGATGAGGTAGGGCCAATCAGGTCATTTAAACAGTGGCTACCTAAAGGAAAGTAACCTTGTTCAATGTCAGGCATCTTACTAGGTGTTTATATGTTATCTCTCTTCAAACATCATATACCTTTACATGGAGTTAGTAACACATCTGTATTAGTCATTTTTATGTTGCTATGATAAAGCACCATGGTGGAAAGCAACTTAAAGAAGAAAGGGTCTATTTTCCCTTATGGTTCCAGTGGACTCGAGACCACAGAAGTGCAGAGTACATGGCAGCAGAATCAGGAAGATCATATTTCATCTGTACACAGGAAGTTCAGAGGAAAAGACCTGGGAGTGGGGCAGGGCTATGAACCCTCAAAGTTTGCTCTCAGACACATACACCTTCAAGCAAAGCTGCACTTCCTTTAGGTCTACAACCTCCCCAAAGAGCACCACCTACTGGGACCAGATGTTCAAATGTATGTGTCTATGTGGGACATTTCTCATTCAAACCACCACAAAATTTACGTCACAAAGTGTTATGGTTTTGATCTTAAATGTCCTTGAAAAGCCATGTGTTAAAGGATGGCGCCACCTTGTGGCACTGTTGGCAGGTGATGTAATCTTTAGGGGGTGGGACCTAGTGGAAGTTTGGTCTCTGGGGTCATGTCCTTGAAGGGATTATTGAGTATGTGCTTTGTCTCTCTATTTTCTTTCTGGCTACTGAATTCTGGGACAGTTTTCTCTGCCATATACTTCCTGTTATGATGTATGATGTTCTGGCTTACCACAGGTTCAATGTGATATTGCTAAGTGATGCTGTAGTGTAACCTCCGAAAGTGTGATGTATTATGAAGAGTGTATATATATACACTCTTACATATATATATATATGTAAGCAGCTGACCTGACAGACCTGACGGCTGAAAGGCACCGCAGGTTTGTCAGCTTGAAAAGAGGCTCAAAGTGGCTGCCCGTTTTTACTCTCGGTGCTGCTGACTGAAAGAGGCTGCGGCTGCCAGCCGAGAGAAGCAGCACCCCAGCCTCAAAGCGACTGATAGCACTGACATTCGTCAGCCGCTCTGAGGCACCATCCAAGATGGCGGCTACTCAGGTTCAGGTAAAACTAAGTGCATGCGCAGTGCACTTAGGAATTTGACTCCAGCCCCTCCCAAACGGGGCATGCAAATGAGGTACAACTAGGGTACCACGAACCTGGCCAATCACCCCCGCCCGGCCGAGGTATGCTAATGAATATGCTAATGAGTCATTGCAAATTGACCAATCGGACACCTCCATGTGCTTTGCCACGCCCAGGGCTGGGGGTATATAAGCAGCCCGTTCTGGGCATTCGAGTCAGTCTCTCCCAGAAACCTAAAAGAGCGCTTCCAATAAAGGCTGTTGAGAAGAATCCGGTTTGTCGCGTCTTCCTTGCTTTTTTATTTTTAAGCTGTTTATGTCATTTATTTTGTCATAGCCATGAAAAGCGGACACACATAGAGAGAAATTTGGACACAGAGATATTAAACTAATTTGCCCAATGATACAGCCTGTCAGTAGTAGATTAAAATCTGTCTTTTATAGATGCTTCCAAGAGTTAGTCTTTTAAGCTGCTAAGAGATCTATGTTAGAGAGACATAGATTGGTGAGGACAATGTTTGGACTTTGAAACCTAAGGAGAGAAGAATATTGATGTGTAAATTCAAGGTCTCAGTTCTGTGTGCTCTGAACACAACCTACAGACCCCAACAGCCTTTCCCTGACTAAACTATGTTTGTGGAATTGGGTCTTGTTTTAGTTTATTTGTTGTGATGAACACCATGACCAAAAGAAATTTGGGGGAGGAAAGGTTTACTAGGCTTCTAGTTACAGGTCATACTCCATCATTAAGAGACATCAAGGCAGGAACTCAAGGCAGGAACCTGGATACAGAAAGTGGAAGAACACCACATTCTGGGTCTGATTCATTCACCACTCAGCTTTCTTAGCCATTGAAGGCCTACATGCCTAGGGGTGGTGTTGCCCACATCAATTATCAATCAAAACATTCTCTCTCAGTGACAGCCACAAACCAGTTTTGACCTAATCTGGTTCTCATTTGAATTTTCCTTTTCCCAGCTAGATCTAGGTTTTGTCACCTTGACAATAAAAACTAACCACCACAAGGTTTTATTTAGATGCCCTTGGCCATGAGACTACTCACATCTTGAGTGTTGAGGCCGCCCCTCCCGCCCCCAGCCCCAGCCATAGCTGTAGCCATTTTGTTCCATGCCTGCCAGCTATTTGATATTGTTGCTTTAGTATGCCTGCCAGTCATTGACACAGAGAGATAACTTGATTCAGAGCAAGGTCATGCTGATCACACACCCTGTGATGTTATGTATATTCTAAGGTGTGTTAATCTTAGGAAATTAAATATCCATAAGTTCCACTTAGGACCAATCAGAGGAAAGGTCAGTTAGAACTGTTCTGTCTAGCTAGCCAATGCAGCTGGAGTCAGAGCCACAACACAGCACTTCCCGCAGCTTCAAATGATCTCCTTGTGGTTTTTCCCTTTATAAGCCAGCCCTAAGAAATGTTTGGGGTCATAGCATCAGCTCCTGATTTCCGAGCTACAGCCCTGACCAACCATAGGGCTGTACATTCAATAAACCATCTCTGTCTGACTGAGATCAGTGTTCATGTGGTTTGGGGGTGACTCCTGGACCCTAACACTGAGAACATGAAAATGATGGTTTTTTTGTATGTTCAAAGCCTTGTACAGTGTCTGCCACTCAGTAGGTAGTCACACACTTGTTGAATGAATTAGTTCATCAATTCAATCCCAGGAATACTTGGTATAGCACACAGGTTTGGAAATGATACCCAGCCAAGCACAAGGCGAATTGGTCACAAGACAGCAGCAGCCTTTCTCCAGTGGAGTAGCTTGCACTTTAATTATCTGTTTTTATCACCTACTTAAACAGAGGGTTCTGTTCATTAGATGATGGACAGATCCATTTATGTTTTCCTCTGTGTCCCATAAATCCTCAGAGCAATGCCTTCCACAGAATAGAAGTCCACAACTTTATATATATATACTCAGATAATAATTTGCAATGCCTAATCTTGGTTGTCACTATTGGGAAGATAGCACCTTGACTGAGCAGCTGCCTCCATTAGACTGTCCAGGGGACACATCTATGAGACATTTTCTTGATTGGTAGTTGATGTAGGAGAGTCCAGCTCACTGTGGCAGTACCATTCTTAGGCAGGTGGATGTGGTCTGTAAGAAAGGTAGCTGAACATGATCCTGGAAGCAAGTCAGTAAGAAACATTCCTTTGTGATCTGTTACAGTTCCTGCCTCCAGATTCTTGCCTTGGACTGTAACTTGGAAGATGAAATACACCCTTTCCTTCCCAAGTTAGTTTTGGTCAGTATTTTATCATAGTAATGGAAAAGAAAATTACAACCAAGCTTAAAATAATGTATGATATTCTATCTTTTCATAGGAATTAATATTCCTACAGTTATTAAATTGTGGTACCTTAATTCCTTTGAGTTAAAGCTCTGGTTCATGTTTAAGTCAGATTAATAATCTGGATATAAGGCGACGAGTGGAAACAATTCTAGGTTAGTTCTAGGAGGAATATTGTACCTAATGTAGATACAGTTCAATCCACAATATTATGGTTTTAAAGACTTGAGCCTCATCCTATTGCTGGGCATGGAGCCTATCCTGAAGTATAGTTAATATAACCAGTGACACTCCTTTAGAGAAAACTACTTTTTTCTTTGAAAGTGAGTGTTAAGTTCTTGCTTAGGGCTGGGAGCCCGCATCCACTTCTTGCTCAGTGCAGGGGGCACCATCTGGCTTGAACCTATGCAGACCCTGGTGTGCTGTTGCTGTCTCTGAAGTCCTATGTACATCAGTTCTATTTTGTCTGGGGGATTTTCTGGGAAAAACACCTCTAGGGTCAGACCACTAACTTCAAGCTCAATGAGACAAAAGAACCAGGAGCAGAAGGGGTAAGAAGAGGTGGAGGAAGCTGGAGGTTCCTATCAACTTGCACTAATTTAAGATCTGGATTAAAGAGCAGAGCTCAAGCTTGCTGAACTCACGCTGCCATCTGTGGTTCTGATGTGGCATTTGGGAGGATGAAAACACAGGTTGGAAGATTACCAAAACAAAGAAAAAAGAAGCCCAGAATTCAGGGATTTTCCTTCTGTGGCTAAAAGGCTGAGTTACTTTGGAAACATTTGGATTCCTTTTTTGCCTGTCTGTGCTGCAAAGCATCACTTCTAAAATACAGATAGAACCTTTTATATTGGAGGTGACCTTTGTGATCCAACCAGAGCTCAATTCCCAAGCTTCTCCAAGAGTCAAATCCTGAAGAAATATAAACATTGATAATTATCGATTTTTTTTAATGAAAGGGAGACAAAGGTAAATTAATACTCCATTTACATGGGTGATTGCTTAATGAGATCTCAGGTGTTCTTGCTAGCCCCAGTTACCATGGGAATTATTTAATGGTGAGAGGGAGTTCAGAGTACCGAAGGAGACTGTGCACTTTTGGAGCACCCGCAGAGAGAAGCAAAGCAAGAATTACCTGCATCTTGAATAGGATCCCACTTTGGGCCTGGAACCCACTAAAAGGGATTCATCAAGTAATTGCTGGGAATTGACCTCAGGGTCTCTGGAAAAGAGATCAATGCTTTGTTACATGCACATGTGCACTTATGCTTCTCAGAAAGTTTTCTAGAAAGTGTGCTGAGGTCCAAAGACAGCATGATTGTTTTATTAATTTTCTAGTGTTGGAGACAGAGACTTTGGGGTCTTGGACACACTGGGTAAGTGTGGAGATTGAACCTGGGGGTCTTGGACACACTGGATGAGTGTGGAGATTGGACCTGGGGGTCTTGGACACACTGGGTAAGTGTGGAGATTGGACCTGGAGGTCTTGGACACACTGGGTGAGTGTGGAGATTGAACCTGGGGGTCTTGGACACACTGGGTGAGTGTGGAGATTGGACCTGGAGGTCTTGGACACACTGGGTGAGTGTGGAGATTGAACCTGGGGGTCTTGGACACACTGGGTGAGTGTGGAGATTGAACCTGGGGGTCTTGGACACACTGGGTGAGTACTTTGCCACTGAACTGCATCCCTTTCCCTGATTGCCCTTCAATTTTAGATTGCGCTTTTACTTTGTATCCTTTATAGAAGTAATTCTGATATGAGCCAGTGTGCCGGTGATGGTTAATTTCCATTGATACCTTGACTGGATTTAGAATCGACTAGTAGATACATCTCTGGGTATGTCTGTGAGGGTGTTTTCAAAGAGGTTTACTGAGGAGACAAGACACACCGTGGACATGAGTAGCATCATCCTGTAGACTGAGGATAAAGAGAAAGTGATCTGAGTACTAACATTCGTTTCTCTCTGCTTCCTAACTGCTGATGCAATGTGACCAGTCATTTCACATTCCTGCTGCCATGCCTTCCCTAGAATGAAGGACTGTCTCCCTCAAACTGTGAGCCAATGTTTTCGGGATGAGTTTTTCAGGTATTTTTGTCACAACAATAAGTAACTAATGCAGTGGCCCCAAATCACTTTTTCTGACATCAAAGGGAAATTATGCAATACAAAAACATCCTAACGTGATACTATCTCATATAAATTTCGTGGATTATAAAAGGGGTTTACCTTTAACTTTATGTGAGGGAAACAGAGGGAAAATCTGTTTTGTGCCAGTCTCCTGGCTATAGGCATAGCTTAGAGTATATCATATATCACAGGAAATATAGCTGTCTCCACTTCATATGCAACACATACCTTGCCTGAGTTATTTGCACTAAATGAATGCATTCAGCATTACCTTCACTTAATCACAGTTGCTTGGGGGCAAGAGTACTGAAGAGAGAGAACTTGGAATTGAGAGGTGGAGGCTTTGGGTTCTAATGTTGGCTTTATCACATATATACATACACACACATCACATACTCACATATGTGTATACATACATATCACATACACACATATGTGTACACGTACACACACACACACACACACACACACACACACACACATCACAAAGTTTCTTGCCAGTTATCAAATATTTCCATGCCCCACTTTTCACATCTGTACGACAAGAACAGTATCAGCTAATACACATGAAGTTGTGAAAATTAGACCCTCAGCAATGCAAGTTCTTTTACCCTTTACCATTCTATTACACAACCTATCGTCTTTCATAGGAGGTACGGTCATAGCAAAGCCTCTTTGGACATGGTGCACCAAGTGGAGTAACTCCCATGGTCAAGATGATCTTTTCTTAATAGTAACAATATCCTAATTTTTATCTAAGAAAAAACACCTCTTGTTATTATTTGAAATGAATCAGATACTAAGGCCATCACATGCATATTTCATTAGTGATTGGTTTAAGTGACCCAGTTGAGCCTTTTGACTCAGGTGTATGGTGCAGGCCAAGAAGTTTTATCCTGACCATGAATGGGCAAAATCAGAAAGCTAAATCATCCATGCTTTCTCCATGTGCCTTCTCTTCCTCTTCTCCCCTTCCTACTTCTCTCTCTCTTTCTTTCTCTTTCTTTCAGCTACTGGATTTAGCATGCCTAAAACTAAATCCAGCAAGCTCTACAGCTTTGTTTTTGTTTTATTTAATTTTTAATCAAACGAGCCAGGAATATTTTTAGGTTGAATTTACTTCTAATCCAGTTGAATGGATTTCACCTAATGCCTCCAAGGAAGTAGGTCAACCTGAGTCTGGGATAAGATTGAATTTGGAGTTTGATTATTTTTACTTGCAGACTTATTTCTCTGGATATCCCATTGGCTTCATTGTTTCTTGACTGTGTGTAGTACAAAATAACCTAGGATATTACATAGTTATTCTTTGATGGGAGTTATAATCTCAGAAGCACAAGAAGGCCTTAGAGCCCCAAGAAAAAATATCACAGAGAACATTCCTGAAAGAATAAGCACAAAAGTAAGCCACTGTATAGGAAGGCGGCACTGTAGTTACCTAACAGGCTGACAGTACACACCCAGTTTGGACTTGCTGAGCAATCCCACAGTCCAGAGTGGGTTGCCCCTCATGGATGGGTAGCAGTGGGCAGAGGCAAAGGGAGCATACCATTGTAGCTTTTACTGACTTAACCAAATGGGTAATTAGAAAGACAGAGATGGTTATTCCTTTGAGGTAAATACTGAGCTATTGAAAGATAGAAGACAACTTGGGAGACCGTTTTTAACCTTCATGTTCACAGTGCACAGGAGGAGAGGAGAGACTCAGAGACTCATGGGAATCACGAATCTGGCTTAGCCTCTTCAAATCTGCATACTTTTTACTCCACTGTGTGAACTTGATATTGGTACCTGATCTCAAAGCATGTCATTATTTTGGTTCTTTTTGAGAGACACTCCACAAAGTTGAGACCAAAGTTCTAATACAAGTGAGAGACTGCTTATTGTTACTATTATTGCCAGCAACCTGCATGGGCTAAATCAAGTGACCTTGGAGATCAAGGGTACTTGGAAGGTTTGCCTGTCCTCTTAAAACACTTGTTTCACTCCTGGGGAGTAACACACGAGGTGATTTAGCCAGTGTCAGAATTACTGGATAGACTGTTTTAATTTCTGCTTCTTTACATTTTTTTCTCTTTATTCTCTAAACTTTCTCAGGGGTGAGCTCTCTTTTTTTCATCATGTGCCTTCTTTCTAAGGAGAATTTCATTCAGATTAGTTGTCTATAAGTTGATGACACCCTAATTTATATCTCCAGGTGGCTTTTCATCTCTACTAGATGTCTAATAGGCATTTCACATTCATGCTTCCCAAAGCATAATCTAGTCTTTCACTCAAATGCTATCATTTAGTTAATATCCATCTTTTTAATTCTTTTGGCTTCTCAGATTAAAATACTAGAGTTAGGCTGATCCATGGGCTGTAAATGTGTGATATGTAGTCTACCTTACCAATTCTTTAAAATGTATATGGAATTTGACCATTAATCACCACCTTCATAAATTCCATCATGGTCTAAACCACCATCACCATCTACCTGAATCACTACAAGGGCTTCCGGTCAGTGGAAGTCTGCCCTTATTCTTTGGCACCCAGGGTAAACAAACTGAATGACCTTGCTTGAGTGAAGTCTTCTTCTTTTTCTGCTCAATGATCTCTGGTGGTCCTCACCTCAGAATGATGACCATCTGGAAGAAGTTTTCAGAGCGGATTTTTGCCAAGACCTGAAATTATGCCAAGGTCTGACAACTGAGATGACACCTTTGAACAGGGATCCTGGCTTTACTTGTGAGCCTGGCTGCTCTACAAAGCATCTAAACTCAGGGCTGTTGGCACATGGCATTGTCCCATAGGTTTGCCTGCCTTTTGTGCCACTGGCCTTGATACCCTTGGTTCTCTGGGTTCACTGGTGTGCTTTCAATAATCTGGCTGCCCTTGGGAGTGGAGGGCCTCTACCTACTTAGCAAACTGGATCAGGTGCAGGATTTGAAATGGTGGGAAGATACCAAGAAACAAAGTCTCCATTGTAAGTTTTTATTTGTGGTAGGAGTGGCTGCTAGCCATCTTTTCTTGTACCAATGCAGTAGGCACAATAGTTTTATTGATGAAGTTTGGGAATCTCTAGAGACCCTGACATATAGATCATGAGAGCTTGGTACTAGCTTTAGTGCGCACTTCTGGGATATTTTATTACTCCTTAGTGCTTAGAATCAGATATTGAGGGACAGGACTTGGGACTTCAAATACTGGTAGCAATCTAATAGATTTCCACAGATCCTTTGAGTTTATTAATGGAAGATAAGGAAGTATTATCAGCAAATAATATGGTCTACCATGGTGTGATGTGTTCATCAAGGGAGATAATATTCAGCTGCTGATTAATTCAATCATGAATAGTTTATTTAGCAAACAAATATTTCCCAAGTGTTCAGAATACCAGACACTAGAGGATGTGGGCTCTGCCTTTCCAGGTTCTTTCGTTAACTATTAAAGGAGTAGAGAGAATGGAAGCAATGTGGAAGCAATAGTGGCCCATTACGTCCCAAGATCAGAATTAAGTCCACTTTTTGAGAAATGGTCTTTCAAACCTGTGGACTGTTGGGAAGAGGAGCAGAGGTGTTGATGCCTGAAATAACTAGGATCAGATTTTATTTTTGAGTCATTTAAACAGAATGGAAACATTTTCAAGTAAATTAAAATCATTTAGTCTTCAAATGATAACCCATGAGGCTCTAAATAAGAATCACTTCATCTTATCTCCATATAAGTTTATATTATTTTACTTATTATTGATTTATATGCAACTTAATTCATGATAATTTAAAGTGAGATCAAGGAAATTCATGAAATATACACGAGAATAAGTAACTAATAGCTATTGCTAACCCAGAAAATACAAAATTAGAAAATACATTGCATAGAAAGTATAGGAAACATTAATGAAAAATTATTTTCAAGGAGAGACAGATACAATTGTAACAGAAAGAAATTGCACTGAGTTGCCTTGGTGTCTGAGGGAGATGGTTTGTTTCCATAGTTTCCTGTAGGAACTTGAAGATAACAAGACTCATTGAAAGCAAATTTCCCATCGAAGAGTTTATCTGCCTCCCACTCCCAGGAGTAAATGTCTGTATTTTCTCTTTATGCTTTATCCTCACTTGGATACCTTTAGTCAAGTTACTGCAGCCATTACATACATGGAAAAGTAGAATGGTCTGCAGAGAAAATCACACCATTATTTCCAAATGTGCACATGCAGACATATAATAACTTTGGTGTTTGAAAGAGTTGTCAGTATATAAGAACTTAGGCAGCACAGTTTGCATGTGTGTGTGTGTGGTATGTTTTTATGTGTGCAGGAATGAGGGTGTATGCGCTTGTGTGTGGAGGCCAGAACACAACTTTGGATTTCGTTTCTTAGGTACTATTTGACCCCCAACTCCTTTTTTGGTAGGGTCTCCTATTTGCCTAAAGCTTACCTAGCAGGTTAAGCTGTCTGGTAAGTGAACTTCAGGGATCCATGTATCTTCTGGAGTGGGAGGGGCACCATATTATTTATTAGTTATAATAAATATTCTTATTATTTAATATGTAGTTGCCTTAATAGTCTTACACTACACAGTCATATTTATAGTTTTCACGGTTGTGATACTTAATTCAGGTATAAATCTCATTCAATGACGGGATATCAAAAAGTTTGGTAAAACACTACTTTTGGATATGTCTGCATGTGTGGGGTAGAGACTGAGTGGGGAAGATTTGCTCTCGTTGTGAAAGACCAGCATGCAATTGACCTAGAGTCCAAAAGAACAAAAAGGCGTAGGAAGTTGCCATGAGTTTCCAGGAGGTAGGACATTCTTCTTCCACTGCCCAAATGCTAGAGCTCTGGGTTTTCTGACTTTTGATCGTTGGGCTTTTCACCCCTTCAGTTTACTGGCCTTCTGCATCAGATTGAGAGAAACATTGCCATTTCACTCATTCAAGGCTCTGGGACTTGAACTGAGCTACGCTATTAGTATCCCAGGGTTTATAGCTTGCAGGTTGTCTGTCCTGTGACTTAGCCTCTAGTAAGTAGTCATGTGGGCTAATTTTCTTAATAAATACTTATTTAAATATATATCCACATAAGTGTTTCTGAACTCATGACAGGATTTAACTTAAAGGACCTGATTAATAAATTGAGAACATGATGAGCTGAGACTGCCTTTATTATGCATAAACCTACTGAATGTTGTAGCTTAGCAATACACTGTGATCATGTGGCTGACTGAGAGTCCTCATTGGCTTCCAGTGTCTAGAATAACAAGAGACTAACTTAAGCCATCTATCTAACAAGGGAAACAATTAAAATTCAAAGACTGAAATAGTATACACTATTTCACATCATTATAAAACTGAACACTCTGAAGTCCAACCTTTCTGAGCTGAGGGCTTCATAATCCACCTATTGTTTTTTTTTATATATTTTGATAAGACTTTGACTAATACAAACATTATTAACAAGAATGGAATTCTTACCCATAGGGGAAATTATACAGGTGTAAAGAGACCATAATATGATAGTTACCTTCACTTGGATTTCGAAGGATGCTGGAGACATGCCACTGGGTAGAACCATTGTAAAGAGTTGAGAGGCAGGGTGAACTCTGAGGCCGCAGGACTAGAGAGCTACCAGTACTCATTGCTATCCTAAGAATTATGCATGAGCTGAGTTTGCTAAGGCATTGATGGCCCAACTGTAGCTTTAATATGCTCAGAAGTTGAGGCTTGGTGTTAAAGGTGATTACTACTAAACTTTAGGAGATACTGTAGTTTCTTGTGTTGGATTTTAGACTTTCTTCTTTACTACTACTTTTTTTTTTTTAATGAAAGAGATTCCTATTGCCATCTGTGGTGGTTTGAATGAGAATGACTCCCATAGGCTTATATGTTTGACTGCTTGGTCTGCAGCTCATGGCACTGTTTGGGAAGGATTAGGAGGTATAGTCTTGTTGGAGGAGATGAGTCACTGGGGGTACAATTCGAGCTTTCAAAAGTACATGCCATTTCCAATTAGTCCCCTTTTCTCTGTGTCCTACTCCTGTGTCAGATATAAGCCCTTAGCTACTGTTCTAGCACCACGCCTGCCTGCCACCACCCTCCATGCTATGATGATCATGCACTAACCCTCTGAAACTACAAGCAAGCCCTACATTAAAAACTTTCCTTTATAAGTTGCCTTGGTCGCGATGTCTCCTCATGGCACTAGAACTGTAAGTAACTAAGCCACCATTCTTTGACATGCTATTCTGGGAACATTTGTTGGTTTTGGATTTATAGGCTTACATCTGGAGAGGAATTTGGTTCAGGATGAATTTTAGCCTTGACCATCACCCTCCTCTAACTTAGAGGAAACTAGTCTTTGTCTTTTGAGTCCTGTTAGATAGTTAGAGTTTGGTAGGTAATTGGTTGGAATGAATACATTTTGTATGTGAGCAGGGCAAGTATGGGGAATGGGTGGAACTCTAGAGCTTGGCTGTCCTTTTTAAAGCAGTTGCTTAGATTTAATTCCCGTTGTGGTAGTATTAGAAGGTGAGACCTGCACTGATTACTTGCTATAACAGACTACTTTAAAAGAATTAATTTAAAGAAGGAAGGGTTTATTCTGGCCTATAGTTCAAGGGGATACATTTCACATGGGAAAGTAGGGCAGCATGAGAGGGAGGCTGGATGGTCTTGTTGTATCCACAGTCAAGAAGCAGAGATCAATGGATGATTGCGCTTAAATCATTATGTCTATAATGATTTGATTAATTAAAAAGTTTTAATCTTAGGAGAGTTTGGGTTTAAGGGGAAAATATATACTCATAGTGCATACAACTCTCATGATTTGTATTGTATATTTGCTAAAATTAGGGAAATGTTAGTAACACATCTCTACTAACTGAAGTTCATACTTTGTAGAAATTGCCTTTGTTTCTTTCCAGTCCTTTTTCCGTTCCAAGTTTGTTTCTAGGGCACTGGATTATAGTTATCTGTCATGTGCTTTAGATTCTCTTGAGTGGCACAGTCTCTCAGGTTTTCTTTGTTTTTAATGACATTAGTAGTTATAGAGTAACAGTCAACAGCGAGCTCTTCTATAGGATTTTGAAATTTTTACTATGATTTTGGAAAGATGAACCACAAAGGCAAATTTCCATTTTCATTTCATTTTTTAAATGATTCATCAAGGTATGGCAGCAAATGCCTGGGGTCCCAGCTACTGGAGAGTCTGAGTCAGGAGAAGAACAAGTTCTAGACTAGCCTGGGATACTTGGAAGACCTTGTTTGGGGAATAGGAGTGAATACTATATATTGAGTTGTTATCATTCATAAGAACCTGTATTAGCTGGCCAAGGTGGTTCACCTCGGGCTTCTCCACTGTAAAGTTATTCTTTGTGTCCCCTACCCCATTTTTATTTCCCTTTTCCTCATAGTTGTCACTTGAAAGCAAGATAATCTATGTGGCCAGACTCCTCTGTGTCTGTCACTTGAGTGGAGAAGCTAATCTTCAGTCTCTTGGAAAAGGAGTACAGAAGGTACATAACTTAGTTGGGGTTCTACTCCAGAGGATAACTGTTGCTTTTTTTCCATTTATTTATTCAGTCAATCATCTATTTATATTAACTTGAACTCATGAATATTTATTTTATACTTGAGCTTATAATGAAATACTGTTTAAATTGCATCATTAGTCAAATTCTCTCATCTTTGGCCATTGGGAATTCTTGGTTGATTCCTGTGTCCCTTTGACATTTCTTGTGGAGTGTGTGTGTGTGTGTGTGTGTGTGTGTCTGGGGGGAGGAGATGGAGACAGGGAGGGAGGGAGGGAGGGAGAATTCCTTACTAATTGGCCATATAAGATGCTCAAGGAGAATCTTGTGTATTTCCTGTGAGTTTTTCTAACCTGACTTACTTCTTTTGTTAGAATGGTATTAAATACACAGATCTGCAGGCAAGTGAGCTTGCTGCTGCTGGCTGTTGTTGCTTCTGGGCCTTGTCAGCAGATAGAACCATGATGTATTTGTTTATGATAATTTCTGTATTTATACAGGTGCATAAATATTTCTCCATGTCATCTGATCTATGTTTTGCTAACGTGAGTAGTGATGTCTTCCACTTTAATCCACTCTTACAAAAATCACCTGGTGTCCTCTTGCTTTTTCCTGAGTCCTTGCTCCAGCAGTGAGGAAAGTGGGGCTCAGCACCCACTTGCTGAGTTGTTCATTTCCATCATGCATGCATAGCTGTATCAGATGTGATGACTAATACCCTCATATGAAACAAATTTAACACCTAGGGCATATTGCTTCAATACTTTTTCTTTAGTCATAAGTCTTATAGACTCATTTCTAAAGTCGCAGTGACAAGCAACCTGCCAAATTCCCACTTCTTTCAGTGGGGCTGTTCCAACCTTGGGAGTTCAGTCAGATTGCTTGGTCATATTTTGCATTCTATCCTGTGATTCCACCCTGTGAAATAACTTCTTACATTTACATTCATTCTTTGTTCAATGAAGTTTTGTTGGTCTTCAAGAGTGTTATCACATATTGATGGTGGCAGTGTCAGGAATAGTTTCATGCCTCACCTACATAATCCCTCTCCAGGTCCTCTCCCTTTCTTCCATAGCGACCACTTTTCTTTTAATGCTTTCTGTCAATTTAAAAGAAGGCATTGAGTTGCTATTCATAGAAATATTGACACACAGGATTTTGTGTAGATGGGAATTTTCAAATAAGTTGCTTAAATACCCAGGAGAGTAGTTGCCAGGCACTGTAGGTAGTTATGTTTAGTAAGAAACTGATGTGCTTCACTCTCCAGAAGCTGTGCTGTGAAGAAGCATTGGCACTGTGTACCTGACAGTAATCCACACCATCATTTTAACAAAACAGCCATTTTCATAGGGCAGTGGAGGCATGCATGACTTCGGACTACAAATGTAATTTTTATTCTCATTCCTTTGCAAGGAAGCCATGGATGCCTTTCATGTTTCTTCCTTTGTTTTTGGTGTCTTTGGTGTGTATGTAGTTTGAAAATGATGTGTCTCGGAAGAACATTTCTACATTTGTTTATTGCTTTGGCACTTATCCTGCTTCATGTTCTTTGAGTGTCTTGGATTTGTAGTTTGTTGCCTGCCACTAATTTTGGAACATTATTATCTGCTAATTGTTTACATGTTTGATTCCTTCCCTCCCTCGCCTCCATACTGCTGTTAAAATTCAAATTACTTACTTGTTACATTTACTGAAAGTGTCTATCATTCTGGGGTGTTCCAGCCTGTCCTTAATACATATCATTTGCACAGAGTGCAGGTTTCACTACATTTCCATACATGCATATATTGTAGTTTGATCATATTCACTGTGTAACACATTGTTACAGCTCTAGCCCCTCCAACTTTTATTCTTTATTTGTCTACTTCCCTATTTTCTCTTTCTCTTTTTGGATCTCTACTTACCCTTTTAGCTCTATGCTCTGCCCCACTTTTTTCTAGCTTTTACCTCAAGGAAAAAAAATTACATGTGATACTTAACTTTTGTAGGGTGGGCTTGTTTCACTTAAATGTAATAATATCAGATCCATCCATTTTCTGCAAATGATATAGCATTCTTTCTCTTCATGACTGAGTAAAATGATGTTATATATATATATATATATATATATATATATATATATATATATATAAAATTTTCCTTATGCATTCTTTTCTTGCTGTACCTAGTCTGATTCTATATCTTATCTATTGTGAATACTACTGCAATAAGCATGTGTATGCAGGCATCTCCATTATATGCTGCTTTGAGTTCATTGGGGGTATAAACATAGAAATGGTTCGACTCAATTATATGAAAGTTTGATGTTTAAACTGTAGAGAAGACTCATTTTAATTCCCACCAGTAGTAAGTGTCCCATCTCTATCCTTTCCAGTATTTGCTATTGTCTGTTTACTTGATGATAGCCAATCTGACAAGAGTGAGATGGGATATTAATATAGTTTTGTTTTTCCCCTATGGTTGAGGACGTCAAACATCTTTTAAATATCAGTCAGTTGTACTTCTTCATTTACAAGATTTCTGCACATTTCCACTGGCCATTTATTGATTGCACTATTTTTCCCTTTTATTGAGTTCTTTGTATAACTGTATACTACTTCCCTCTTAGAAGCCTATCTGACAATGACTTTTCTCCCATTCTGTAAGTTTCCTCTCCATTCACTTCCTTTGCTGTGCTGAAGCTTCTTAATTTGGTGACATATTATCTGTCAGCACTTTTTATCTTGAACTAATACAGTCCTATCCAGAGAGCTTCTAACTATGTAGAGATCTTGAAATGTTTCCCTCTAGCAGTTTCAAAGTTTCAGCTCTCAGATTAAGGTGCCCAATCTACATTGAGTTGATGTTCCAGCTGGGTGAGGAACTTATCAGGGTATATGGCTCAAGATAGCTGCAAGGATGATAGCTGCCTTCTGTCGGCTCCCCACACAGGACCACTCATTAAAAGGTTGCCGGTTTTTGTCATTATTTTATCTGATTTCATCTTTGCATTTAAGTGTGGGGACTCTCTGCTGACACTGGTTTAAGCCTACTGATATTTTCTTTGCCTGTATTTTACAAGATGATGAATCCATGAGAAGCATTCTTTATTTCTGTTGCAGCTTTAGACAAAATCTCCAGCGGTTGCTTTTGATTCGTTCTTCGTTCATATTTTCTATCTCTTCTCCTGTTTGTTTGTGGTTTGAAGTAGTCTCACCACATAGTCCAGGCTGCTTTTGATCCCAAGAGTCTCTTGTTGTCTACTCATTTACCTTAATCTCTGAACACCTTTTCAGTCTACTGCACAGCAGTGTTGTCTGAGAACCGCTTGCTAGCAGACTGCACCACTGCAGTGCTATAGCATCCTTACCTAGGCCCAGTGCTACCCATCTGTTCTAAAGGCTGTTTGCTTTTACCAGTAGAGTGCTTAGCATATTAATTAGAGTTATTTAAAATTCCCTACTGATAATCAAAAAATCTGTATGCTATTTGAAATTTGGTTGTGATACATGCTATGTTTTTCTTGTTTCAGCATGTGTTTGGATGTTTTGTTAAAAAAGACAATTCTTTGCTGTTATTATTGTTAATGTTAATGATGATGATGATGATGATGATGATAAAAAATGTTCTTCGAAGTGGTAGGAACTGAGACCATAGGACTTTATTCTGAAGTTCAAGTGAACATGGTCAAGTTTTTCTCTAAGGTATGTAGAAGGGAAACTTTACATATAGTGATTACATTTCAGTCCTTCTGTGGACCTGATTTCTGGGTTATGACTATAGGCATTTCTTAGCTTCTTTACTCCCATGAGAGACAGAGTAATGATACTGGGAGCCGAGAGTAGGAGTCAGATCATCTTTTATGTATGTAAATACGTTTGTAAAAGCTAATCATTATATATTGAACATACTAAGCTTTTGCCAAAAAATGACTAATATTTCCAGAAATAAGGAAATGTTTCAAACTATTCAACTGTTACTGGTACATTTAGATTATCTTCCTGTTGTTTAAAGAAGAAGATGCAGAAAGCAGTTGGATTTGGGCATCCTCCTGTACTGGCATGACTTACTTTAGTTCTCTCTCTCTCTCTCTCTCTCTCTCTCTCTCTCTCTCTCTCTCTCTCTCATTAAAATATAATTACAGCAACCTACTTTTTCCCCTTTCTCTCTCTGGTCCTTCCCATGTATCTATCTGCTCCTAACTCCTTTTTAAATTCATGGCCTTTCCCCCTTTTTACACACACACACACACACACACACACACACACACACACACACACACAGAGAGAGACATACACACTCACCCACACAGACACACACAGACATACACACACATACACACACACATACAGACATCACACACATACATACAGACACACACAGAACCTTGCCCATTATGTTTAGTGTTACTTATATGTATATGATTTCAGGGCTCCCCTCTCTGTATTAGATAATCAGTTAGGAGCTCATCCTTGGGGAAGACTATTTCTTCCTCTCAGCATTCTTTAGTTGTTTTAATTCTTTGTCGAAGAGTGGGGCCTTATGAGATCTCCCTCTTCCACATTAGCAGAGCTATTGGTGTTGTCCTTGTTCAAGTCTTGTTGCAGAGCCATATTATTGGTGTATTACGGATGGAATTTCCACATCACTTCTAATTAAAGAGCAGATTTTCTATTTCTCTGACTCTTACAATCTTTCTGCCCCATCTTCCACAGTGTTCCCTAGGAGTTAGGTATAAGAGTTGTACTGTAGGTGCATTGACTGCGGCTGGGCACCTCAGGATCACTTTCCCCTCATTTTTACTGGCTATGTTTTCTATAATATACCCTTTCTGTTACAAAGAGACGAGTCTTCGATGACGGGAGAGAACTACTCTTATCTATGAGTATAAGGATAGCTATTTAGAATGCAGTAAGGAAGTATGCAGTAAGAAAGTATGCTAGTTTAGTAAACCTCACCTGCCCCGAGTTGGCTTGGTTTCTAGTACCAGGCATTATTTTCCTCCGATTAAATGAGCTATAAGTCTATTTAGAGAATTATTGATCACTGCTAAGATATTAGTGCAACTATTGCACCCTGAGAGTTACTGTACTATGGTGGTTATTGTTGGGGCTCATAGGCATCACAATTGGGTAGGATTATTGCTTCTCCTCAGAAATTTGCACAGCATCTTGGAAGCTAATCTGCAAAGAGGAGGCTTTTAGGTCAGACTCAGCTGGAAGATTTTTGAGATATTTCTTATCTACTTTTATTTTTTGAGAACTCTGTTCAGATTTGTATCCCACTTAAAAAACCCATGTCATTCCTTTTTTTTAAAAAATCTTTTTATTGTTTTAGTTCTTTATATATTCTGGATATGTATCACCTGTCAGATATATGTCTGGCAAACATTCTCTCCCACTCTGTGGGCTTCCTCTTTCTTCAACTGATTGTTTTCTTAGATGTTCAGAAGCAATTAAGTTTGGTGAAGTTCCGTTAGTTAACCACTGCTCTTAATTCCTCATCAAATGGAATCCTAGACTTTTGTTTCTTCATTAGAAACTTTCGGTGACAATAACAAAGCTTAAAGGAGTGTTTTGGCCTTACTAGTGTTTTAACTCACTTCTGATGAGGTGCAGAGAAATACCAACTGAGCTGTTTTACTAGAATGTCCAGCTGCCCTGGTTTGAAGGAGCTTGAGGATTTCGTGGGTTGTAAGACTGTCCCAGCAGTCCCAGTAGGCAAACTGAGAAGGCATCTGGCAAATTTGAAAGTATCAGTCATCATAGAAAATAAAAAAAAAATCCTTTGTTAAAAAATTAACTGTTGACAAGAAATGAAGACTTGTACCCTTCACACTTATTATTTCTGTGTTGTCTGCTTAGCTCCTGCCCATGTATGCAGTGGACAGACTTCAGAATGATCAGCTTGCTGGCAAGGAGCTTGGACATTTCTTCATTACTCATAGTGAGTCATTTGAGACTTTTATCTGCCTGACTAAACTAAACAATAAAACAGACACAAGTCTTTGTTTGCGTGGGAATTGTACAAGTGTCAAGCCTACGTAAACTTGGGTGGGTATTCCATGGCAGTGCAGATAAACCTTTCTGTACTTCAGTATTCAGCATTGGAACCTTGGGTGGGAGGAAGCAGGATGAGACTGGAGGAGAAAGAATCTTGGCACCACCCAAATGGAAGGAGCTCATACTGCCTTTGCTGTTACCTCCACTTCACTGGATTGGCTTTTCCTTGACATAGTGATAGAAGTGACATCATTGACATCCTTTATGAGCAGGGTCAGGGATCATCAAAAAACAAAAAACCCCAGATATTCCCAGGGTTCTTCAGAGATATCTGAGAATAGTATTAAGAACAGAGTCAGTAATGTATATGTATATGTGTATGCTTATGTGTATGTGTGTGTGTATACATACACACATATACATATATATATACATACATATATACACATACACACACATATATACACACATATATATACATATATACACACATATATACATATATATACACACACAAATGTATATACACACACACAAATATATATATATACATATATATGTATACACACACACATGCATATATATATATATATATATATATATATATATATATATGCCAGGCACTGTTATCTAGGGCACCATTGCTGCCACAACCTTGGACCAGTTAGTTACTTCCTACAATTCATATGAGAACCCTAACCATGCGATCTATTAATCATTCCTAATCTAAGAATAAAGCATACTGTTTTCTAGGTAGTACCTTCTTCAGAAGGTTTGAGGTTTTGTTTCTCACCCAATCATGTTGCTTAGGACCTTCTGCCCAGTTACTGTCACTGTATGAATGGTTTTTACCTGACTTAGGAGGTGATGATCGCCTCCTGTAGGAATCCTTGTGATGGCTCAGTATTGTGCCTCCCCTCCTCTCATTTTTATAAACAGCAAATCAATTCTTGAAGGGGCTGGAAAGATGGCTCAGCAGTTAAGAGCACTTGCTGCTCTTTCAGAAGATGAGTTCAAGCTCACAACTGTCTAATCTCCAGCTGCAGAGAATCTGACACCCTCTTCTGGCCTTTTTTAACACCTGCATGCATGTGGCACACACACACACACACACACACACACACAAACACACACACACACACACACACACAACCATTCACATAAAAAAAAAGGTAAATCTTAAAAAAATTGATATGAAAGAGGAAGTTTGGGCTGGAGAGATGGCTCAGTGGTTAAGAACACTGACTGCTCTTCCAGAGGTCCTGAGTTCAATTCCCAGCAACCACATGGTGGCTCTCAACCATCTATAATGGAATCTGCTGCAAAATTCTGGTGTGTCTGAGACAGCAATAGTGTACTTATATACATTAAATAAATAAATAAATAAATAAATAAATATTTTAAGAAGAAAGTTTGAACCTATTTAAATATTGCATTATGCATACACATGTGTGCATTACCCCAAAGTAATTAAAAAGAAAATGGATCGAGTCAGTGAGTTTGAAAGGCAGCTGGCATCCCATTTACAGACTGTGTTACTGGGCACTTACACAGGGCTTGCTTTGTGCTTGGTGATGAGACTCTCTCCATGTCTACTCATTTACTCATATACTTTTATCACAGCCATATAAAATAGTTTATTCTGCTCTATGGATGGTGAAATTTAGGAGTATGGGGGTAGGTAATCAAGATCCAGGTTTGCTCATACAGTTGAGGATGAGGCACTGACTCAAAGGGTCTTGCTCTGTTGCCCATCTGACAGTGTTTATGAGAGCCCATGGGTCCTTTGATCATGATACAGTCAGGATCACATCAACCCTGCATTGTCCATGGACAGTCAAAGCTTCTGTCTCCCACTCTTAACTGGAGCTCTCTGTTGAATCCTTACGTAGGGACTGTCTAAACAAGTGACATGAAGATGACATTAACTCATTTGTCCTCTGGAATGGTCCATTTCATTCCCAGTTGCCTTCACCTCTCTTTGGATAGTTTGCTTTCCTATTTCTAAGCATCCTTTTCAGACTCTGAATTTATTTATTTATATACTATAAAGAAGAAAATCAGTTTATGTTTCCTTCTTGCCCTCATTCTCTTTGACACAGGCTTACATATCCCAGGATGGCCTCTTACTCACTGTGTAACAGGTGACCTTGAATTTCAGATCCCGACCCCACCTCCTTAGTTCTGAGATACTTAACTAATACAGTCTTTTCCTTAGCTAGTGTCTTAGTTAAGAGTTTATATTGCTTCAATAAAACAATAAAGCACAATGGCTATAAGCAGCTTGGAAAGGAAAGGGTTTATTTCTTCTTACAACTCTCAGGACACATTTGACCACTGATGGAAGTAATGGCAGAGGCTTAGGGCAGTAACCTAGAAGCAGAGGCCATGGAGGAACATTGCTTTCTGGCTTGCTCCTTGTAGCTTGCTCAGCCTACCTTACCATACAAGTCAGGACCATCTGCCCAGAAGTGCACTGCCTATTGTAGACTATACAAACTTATATCAATCATTAATCAGAAAGAAAAAAATAATGTCATATAGACTTGTCTTCAGGCAATCTGGTGGCAGAATTTTCTCAACTGAGGTTCTTCTTTTCAGATAACTCTGGCTTGTGTCAAGTTAACGAAACAAAACACAAACAAACAAACAAACAAACAAAAAACAACAACACCTCCAAAACAAAAACTAATAAATCAAACCAAACAGGACAGTTGGTTAGTATTATCAAGTACAGAGTTTTTGCTTCCAAAACTCAGGGGAGATGTTTACATATTGTGTTTCCTACTGATATTTGAAGTGTTATGCCGTGGACCTGTCCACCCTATAGAAGTTCATGGATGTAACGGGACACACATCTTCATATGTATCTCCCATTTCTGGGTGGCCTGTTTCTTATGTCATCTAGGGTACTTGCCACCTCTCACTCATAAGTCTTAATTAATGTAATGTCATCAATGCCAATGTGTATATGAACATGATACGTGATGTAGGAGTATATGGTTGGTAAACTTCCTTCATTCTGTGTCTTGGCAGAAGAAGGAAGTAAAAAAAAATACTGCAGTGATACCATTGCTTACTAGTCCTTACCAAGTGAATGCAAATGTTTTGGAGCTTGCTTTGTTATAGCTACGAACTAGAGTATGCTCACCAAATCAGTAGGCAAGGGGAACATGTCTGTGGCTGCAATGTCATTCTCTATTAAAGAATTAGGCCTGAGAAAACATCTGTAACTTGGGATAACATTACATGTTTCTGCTAGTTTACTGTCAACCATCAAGCTCCATTTGTCTTGTTCACATACTAAACTAATGAATTAAATAGAGATCCAACTTTCCAAGTCCTTATCTCTTTTTCTGTATGTGTGTGTTTAAGTGTATACAGGTGCATGTGTGTGCAAATGTACATGTGTATTATGTATATGTGTGTAGGCCAGAGGACAACTCTTATGCCATTTCCTAGGCATTGGTCTTGAACAGGGTCTATCACTTGCCCTGAACTTTATGAGTAGACTAGGCAGGCTGGAGATACCCAAGGACCTGCTTGTCTTTATCTCCCCAATGCTAGGATTACAGTGTACCACTGGGCGGGGAGTTTCTGGTTGAGCACCATGCATGGATTCTCATGCTTCACTGTCTGAGCCATCTCCTCAGCCTTTGTAAATCTATGGCCACGGCAATAGTCCATTCTCCACAATAAACTATAAAAATATTTGATTCACAATCTTAGCTGAATAGCCTCATTATGATAGTTATCTTTGATTGTTAACTTGATTCAATTAATAAATACTTAGAACACTTATAAAGCATGCCTTTGGATGTGTTCATATGAGTATTTCAAGGTAAGTTTAAAACTGAAGATGTAAAACCTGTCCTAAATGTGGGCTACATAAGCCCAGGGTCTGTGATTCAAAAAAGAAAGAAAGAAAGAAAGAAAGAAAGAAAGAAAGAAAGAAAGAAAGAGAAAGAAAGAAAGAAAGAAAGAAAGAGAAAGAAAGAAAGAATCCACCTAATATGTCATTTTCCTTTCAGCTTTTTACTGCAGATACAATGTTACATTATGCTTTTACTGTCTTGCCTTCACCGACATCATGGTGGATTGTATTCCTTTAGACTGTGAGCCAAAACAGATTTTTCTCATTTGAGTTTTTCACCCAGATATTTTGTCACAGCAATGAGAAAAGCTATTAATATATTCACTGAACAGTCTATCTTAATAGACAGTTTTAAAAGTTTTAATTGAGAAAAAATGTCAAATTGATTGAACATAGACTCATTTTTGCATATTTCACAAAGTTTGGTAAGGTTCACAAGGTAAGAGAAATATCTTCTAAAAACATGTAAGATGATATAAAGAAAGATTGGCTAATGAAAATATAATGGGGACCCATGAAAAGATTTTTAAGTTAGCAAGTCCATAGGAAGCACCCAGGAGTTCTTGAAGGCTTTGATAAGGAAATTGAATTCTACTGACAAGTATTATTTTAGTGATCTGTACCCTTAATAAGTACTAATTATGGACTATGTACTTTATATATATATTCTTCAATCGATCATTTTTTTAATGACTAAATGAATCAGAGACTGTTATATTCCTATGTCACACTCAGACAAGAAAGATGTTTGGAAGCACTACAAAACTTCACTCAATTCTGTTTCGAGCTGATTAGTAATGCAATTGAGGTTCAAATGCTGGTAAGTGGGAGTCATAACTTCACACCTCAGCATGTCTCTGTTGGTAGTGACATGTGCCTAGTGGAGGCTGAAGTAATGTAATGTGCTGGCTAGCACAGGAAGGTAGGCTTTTATACTGAAGAAGAAGGAGCCCGAGGAAGTTTATGACAATATGGCCTTCTGACTGGCTGGGCATTGGCTGAGTGAGGCAGAGGGAGACTGAGGGTTGTCAGTCTTTGGTCTGGGTTCTGCCCTCCTTCTCTATTTTACTGCCTTATGGTTACAGGTGTGTACCACCACATTCAGATCACTCTCTCTTTTTCAAAAATAATTCTTACAAGGTTATATTAGATAGCAGTAATGAAAATCAAAGGTATTATCTACAACTATCAAAATGTTGCTCAATAGTTTGCTTTTTGTAGTATTTATTAATAGGGCTGTATTATTTTTGAATAATTGTAATCAAGGAACAGATGATTTCTTTTTTTTGTTAACATATGAGCATTGTTTCATATAGCTCTTTTGTTTTAAAGTCAACCATCTTAATAATTGTATATTTCTCCATATAATAATTAGTCAAATGTATTTCTTTCATTGGACATGTAGGTTTTCTCTAGTATGTTTTATTTTTGAAAGTCTCATGGAGTGCACTGTAGCCTTGAACTTTCTGAGTAGTTGATGATGACTGTGGGGTGGTGGGCTTCGAGAAGCAGCTGGGTGCTTGGTTGAGCATAAGCCTGGAACTTTGGACCCTTATTGGACTGCAGGAGTTCGGCCCTGCTCCTGGGACATGCTTTTCTTTTTTTTTTTTCATTTAGTTTCAACCCTCCACAGCCCCTCCCACAGAAAGGTCTTTGGCCATCAGTCATGAGGAACAGGCCTCAGGCCCTAGAGACTTACATACTAATGAGATGCCTGAAGGCCAGAGGGTGGAGCCAATTAAGCATTCTTCTCTAGACCCTCCCCTCTTTTTCCCTCCCTATGTAACTCAGGTCTGCCCTTAGTTTCATGGGGGTGCACATCCAGATTCAACCATCATCCATTATGTCAATAAAACCTGTGGACTTTCTTGTGTCATTGAGGCTGCGCTGTGAAGAACCGTGGAGAAGGCCTTTAATGAGCCCCTGTGCCTAACATCCCCCACCTAGAGGAACTTTCAGTGGTTTCCAGCCACTTACCCACAGATGACCTTAACTCCTGATCCTGCTACCTCTACCTCCTAAATGCTTAGGTTTATAGGTGGGTACTACCACACATGGCTTGTTTCCTCTAGTGTTTGTGAACATAAGTAACAAGTAGTAAGCTAGTCGAGTACAGTCTCAGTGGTCTAAGTGTGTGAGCCCTGACTTTGTTATTTACAAACTGGGTACTTGATCCTCCTATTTCAACTACAACATATTCAGAAATAGCACAGTGTTAGAAGTCATTTGTCTCTGTTTATAGAGAGAGAAGAAGCAAGACATAGTCCATTTTCTGCATAGCTACATGGCTAATAGCTTAGTTTACCCTAAAGCAATGAAAGCAGTCTTTCCCTCACATAGTTGTGTGAGGTCTAAAAGGAAAAACAATTGCAAAGTCGTTATTCATTTTCACAAACCTGTCACACGGTAAGTGTCCTTACCATCTCTTTTATTATAGCATCTTATTGCTATGACTTCTTTCTTTCTTTTTTCTTTCTTTCTTTTTTTGTTTTGTTTTTTTTTTGAGACAGGGTTTCTCTGTGTAGTCCTGGCTGTCCTGGAACTCACTCTGTAGACCAGGCTGGCCTGGAACTCAGAAATCCGTCTGCCTCTGCCTCCCAAGTGCTGGGATTAAAGGCATGCGCCACCACCAACCGGCTATTGCTATGATTTCTAATGCTTTTGATTTCCTCCAAAGCTACTAGCTGTGAAAGGTTATCTGTCTACTGATTGTTTTATTAAGCATTAACCATTTTAAAGGTACTGCAAGTACTCAGATTTTGGAATGAGCACTTTAGGGAAGACTCTGTTTCTGTTTCCCGAGCAGCCAGACTGGGTGCCAAGGACTGGGAACTGGGAAGGGGAGCTCTCTCCACGGGTATAGATAGAGGCTCCTTGTTTGTGACTTAAGTCATAGAGGCTTTGTGTTTCGTTGTTTATTCTAGCAGGGAGAGAGAGAGAGAGAGAGAGAGAGAGAGAGAGAGAGAGAGAGAGAGAGAGAGAGAGAGAGAGAGAAAGAAAAGTCTATTGCATTTGGCATACATCTAATCTGATGTCAGCCAGTGTTTGTGCTCTCAGAATGGGAGAATCCTACTTTGTGCAGAAAGATCCTAACATCTGTTCTCCCAGAGCATCACTCTTCTAATAAAACCCTGCACCCACTCTTTGAAGTTTACTTAAGTCTGCATGGATGAATTATCATGTTAATGAGGATGGCTCCCTTGGGTCACTCAGTGTAGTTATGTTGGTTTTAACTCCTAAATTATAAGACACAGTTGTCACTGCTTAAAGCTCACAGAAACTCCACTATTAATATAGTCAAGATGACATTTAAATGAGAAAACCGTTACAGCACAAATTGTATTCATTAGCTGTGCTTAGGATCTTTTTTTTACATGAGACTGTGGATGAGAAATTAGTTACACCATCCTGTGGAGCTCATTTTTATTTAAGATTCTAATAACATTTCAAATTAAATCTGAACCCTAATGTGTATGCAGTTTTGTGGAGATGCTTAAGCAATGGGCTTGCTCTGTTAGTTCAGATCTGCATAGGAAAGACTTATTTCTATACTCTCCTTGGCTTTGTCTTGGTTATCTTTGCATGTTTCTGAGGTGCTGTTATAGATTATTATGTCTTGATATATACATATCTATATAAGGCTAAGTATATATAATAAAACATGTTATGAATAATTCTCTCACTTGTACAAACACACACACACACATATCCATGAAACGACCACGATAGGATAATGAACATCTCCGTTATTCCCCAATATTCCCCTGTAATCTTCCCTGATTGCCTTTTTATGACCTCCCTGTCCTTACCCTCAGCATCAGGGTCTATATTATCTTCCCTCAGATTTTAGTTTTGCTTCTAGAATTTTATACAAATGGTTTTGTAAGTCTATAATTTTATTGCTAGGCATCTTTGACTTTGTAAAATTATTTTGAGATGAATCCATATGGAACAAATATTAATAATCTATTGTTTTTGTGGCTAAAATTTTGCCCATTGCATAGACATATTGGAGTTTGCTTATCCATTTGCCTATTGCTAGAGATTTGATTCATTTCTAGTGTCTTCATTGCACATAGCTATATTCTGAACACTATGTCTAAGTACTTCAAGTTCTCTTTAAATACCCAGAAAGGAATGACTAGGAGTGTTATTGGAGTATTTGTACACTTTAAAATAGGTATCAAAGCATTTTGTAGAGTGGTCGTACTATTTTACATTCCCACCAGTAGGTCTACTTAGGGGAATTCCAGTTCTGTGTGATTCTCAGTTCTTAGTAGAATTAGTGTTTTAAACTTTATACACTTTAAATATTATAGTGAAGGGATTACCAAACTACTTAGTCTACTGTGTGTATTTAATGCCTCTGTGTGAGTGTGTGTGAGTGTGTGTGCATATATGATTGTATATTTGGTGATTTGGATACTATAGATCTAACCTGGAACCTTGTCTTTACCACTTGTTGTACTCATGAACTATATCCACATGCATTTTGTCTTGTAAATGAATTGTATTGAAACTGAGAAACTTTCACTAGTTTACACACTCTATGACCACATTAGTTTTATAATGATTGAGTCATAACAGCTGTGGTAGGTAGTTTATGGCCTGTAAGATATTTAACATTTAAGGTCTTTAAAATATACTTTGCTGGCTGGGGCTTTAGTCAGTGGTAGTTCATTTGTCTTGCACATTCAAGGGTCTGGGTTCAGTCTATATCAACACACACACACACAGAGAGAGAGAGAGAGAGAGAGAGAGAGAGAGAGAGAGAGAGAGAGAGAGAGACAGACAGACAGACAGATAGACAGAGACACAGAGAGACAAAAATTTTACTGAGTCTTGGTGTAATTATATCTCAATGAGTTTTTAATTTACACTTCCCTATTTGCATAGTTCCTCTTAAGTGGCAAAGTGATCTCTCTCTCTCTCTCTCTCTCTCTCTCTCTCTCTCTCTCTCTTACTGTTCTTAACACAACTAGAAAAATAATAAGTTTCTACTACTCTGTCAAACATGACTCAGCATTTTCCCCTCCCAAGTCATCACTGTCATGCTTATATTAGTCTACAAACTAGTTATTATAAAACCATGAGAAATTGATGTCTTTCATTATTTTCCAAACAGTTCAAAATATCTTGTCCTTGAAGTAGCATTGCTTTTTAAAGGCATCAAAGTTTTGATGGTTGTTTCAACAGAATTACTTTCTGTTAGAACAAAATACAGGTTTGGGAAAGGAACAGCTATGAAAATAACCTTCAGAAGGTGCTTGTTAGGAAAGAATGTCTTACTTCCATTGGAAAGGTGCACGATCAGCTCTTGTAGTAGAAGAGCAATTAGGTGAGATTCACCATGGTAGCAGAAACAGTGTAATGAGGCCATAAGGGGAGATACTATCTTCTACTCAAAATTCAAGAGGAGATGCATAGGAAGGCAGACCCTGGAGGGAAAGAGGAGTACTTCAGCCCCAGAGATAAGCTAATAGAAAAGATAGCCTCCATCCATCTTCTCTGTCTGTCTATCTATCTATCTATCTATCTATCTATCTATCTATCTATCTATCTATCCATCCATCCATCCATCTATCGAGAGGCACTTTGGCAAGCCTGTAGAACATTTTCTTAATTAGTGCTTGATGGGAGAGGGCAAAGCCCATTGTGGATGGTGCCATCCCTGGGCTGGGTCCTGGGTTCTTTAACAAAGTAGAATGAGCAAGCCATAAGGAGCAAGCCAGTAAGCAGAGTCCCTCCATGGACTCTGCATCAGCTTCTACCTTCAGTTTCCTGCCCTGTTTGATTTCCTTCCATGGTGAATAGTTCTGTGGACGTGTAAGCTAATAAACCCTTTCCCCCTTCACTTGCTTTTGGTCATGGTGTTTTCTCACAGCAGTAGAAACCCTAGGACAAAAGGCTCAAGAGAAGCCCTCAAATCCTTCCTCCAACCACTAAATAAAAGTAACATCTGATTATTATACGTTTTGAGAATGGGTGAGCAAATATACCATGTGACATAGCTAGGCTATGTGACTCCTGGCACATGGACAAGCATAAGAAAGGACCATACATGTATTTGTAACTGCACATGAGCATGTGGGCTGTAAGGCCATGCAGCATGTCTTATTAACTCTGTCTTCATAGAGCTGCAAGGACAGAGGCCCGATTTCTGAGAGCAGGAAAGAAGCAGCTAGAGGCATGATAATCTAATTTTTATTCCAAACACTCTAAGGGGGAAAATAATTTTCTATCTTTTCCACCCTTCAGAAGCCTCCTGCATCCTTTGGCTCTTGCTCATCCTCTGTTCTCCAAGACAGTAACCACATTGCTCTGCCTGCCCCCCCACACCTACCTGATTTCAAAAAGGGGCCTTTATGATTGCAGAATCTACAGTATAACACACTCAATAATATAGTTATTTTAATATCTTTAACTTAATCATATTTGCCAAGTTATTTTTGCTATAGATATTAGTTTTTTCTCCTTACTGTGATCAAATGATGCACACACACACACACACACATATACACACAAGCCTTAGGCGGGAAAGGGTTATTTTGACTCACAGTTCAGAAAAACACAGTCCATCATGATGAGGAAGACATGGCAGGCAGAGGCTCTTGGTTCACAGTGCAGAGTGAGAAGAAGTGAACTGGAAATGAATGCTGAGGTTCATCTGGCATTTTCTGTTTGTTCATTATGGGACTCCTGCTAATGGGGTTGTGCTACCTGCATTCATACACTTCCCCTTTTCAGTTAAACATCTGTGGAAATACTCCATTGACATACCTAAAATTAACACCTATATCCCTAAATCCAATCAAATTGGCAGTAGGTATTGATCATCACACCCTATATGGTAACATACTTATAAGTCTGAGGATCGTGCTGTAAAAGATTCGGGCAGTATTAATTGGCTTGATAAACAACAAAATTTGTGCTTGCCTCAGCTTTTCCAATCTCTGTGAATAGAAATTATCTTCTTTTCTTTGTAGAAATTCCTTGGAGCCACCCATAATGTATTTATTCCATTGAATATATTTAACATGTGAGCAAATTCTCATGTTTTTATTTAGAGTCCAGAATCTGATCTTACTACATAAAGGAACTTTCCACCAAGCCTGAGAATGTGAATTTCATCCCTGAGGTCTAAAGTGGTAGAAAGAGAGAACCAACTTCTCCAAGTTGCTCTCTGGTCCCTACACATGTACAATGGCATATGTATATAAATACACACAGAGAGACATGCACACACCACACTCTTACAACTAAATGAAAAAAAAAATAGAATCCACAATTCAATATAATCTATCACTTTCATCCGCTTGTACAATCTTAAACCTCATAACTGGTTTTCAAATTTCTATTCTTGATATTTTATAGCTGATTCTCAATCCAGCATCTGAGTGAAAACAATGCTATAAAACTAATCTTTTGAAATATCTCTAATGATTCTTAATTTTATGCCACAGCAAAGCAAATACTTACTTTGGCCCACCTGTGTGTTTTTACTTCTTTGGTGGCATCTCTCTTTCCATTGTCATAGCGCCCTCCTTACTATTTTGTAAATGCAGCAAGGTCTTTTGTCAGGGCATATGTAGTTACACTCAGAATCCACAGAGGATTGAGATCAGGAGCTCAGAGGATGTGCAAGTTCATGGATGCTCCAGACCCTTATATAAAATAGTGTAGCTAGAGCATTATTCTCTCAAGCTTTCTTTATACCTTAAATCATCTCTAGATTAGCTATCATACCCAATATAAGGTATATGTGGCATATGTAATTGCTCTGTATCATGATGAACTGTCATGTATGTAGTCAGTACAGACACCTGTTTTCCTTACCATTATTTTTCTTATCATTAGATGCATCTAATGATATGGAATCAATGGGTAAGAAGAACTGACTGAACTTGTTTTTAGAAAATGATTGTTCCTATCTTCCCTATACTTCTTTTAGATCTCTACTGTGATCAGAACCTCTTTCTGTGTATTCTACACAAAACAGTCCCTTCAATCTCACACCATACTGAGAAGCATTTTTCTCTTCTCCATCTTTGATATATTACACTGTTATTTCATACTTGTCTGCTCCATAGATCTTGCCTTTTACAGAGATGTGGGACTTTTGAGATCATTGACTCTGCTCATTACCACCTTTTGTGCTGAATTCCTATAACTTTGGACAGTCTTATATATCTAGCATATAGATAATGCTTAATAAAATATTTATTGAAAAAATTCAAATGAATGAAGCTTTGACTGCTTTTTGCTCAAGGTTATATATTTGAGATCTCTCCATGCTTTTTCATTAATTAATCTTAATTGTTATGCAATATCCCATTGTATAAATGTACTGCAATCTATTATTATTCTTTTGTAGACATGAGGGTTTTTTTTTTGTCACACCTAGAGGCACAATGATGAAACACATTACCTAATTCATTTATCCATGCCCTGCTTTGCCCTGAACTTATTACTAAATGCTGTACTGTAGGATGTATTTGAATTCAATTTGATTTAATACTGTCACATTTTTTTTCTCTAATGTGTTAAATTAATTCATAGTCCCACCAGAGGTCCAGATGTGGCTAACTTACATCAGTTTCTATTGTATGGCTATCAGTCTGTCAGACTCTGTGTACTTTCTAGTACTTCCAGTGTGCCTCTGAGTTGATTGCCTTATGGAAGAAGTCTTTTATCTATAGTCTTTTTCCATTAAATTTGTTTTTATGTGGCATAGAATTGGCCTCTAAAGGCAAGCAGAAAGACATGTAAATTATAATTCTACATCTATAATAAAAGACCATACTTTCTAAAACCACATACTTTCTAAAACCACAGCTGTGTTAAAACTTCTACGAGGTTGATTGACTGATTAGAATTTTGAAATTTTCTGAGAACTGGCATCTTGCAAAACTAGAAGCAACATTTTCTTGAGCTGTCTTTTGTCCTCTCAATAGCCATTCATTGGCTACAGTCAGACTTCAGAGGAACTCTAAAGATACAGAAGGCAGAAGGCGAGAGTAAGAGCTTCAACAGACGAGGCTGTGTGTGTTATTACATACACTGAGAGGCAGCTTCTCTCTTACAAAAAAAAGTAGAGGAGTGTAAAAAAAGGAAAAGTTGACTGGGACCCTGGATAAGGGTGGAGTTGAAAAGATTAGGAATGAGGAAATTGTTGAGGTCATAGGGGGCTACCCACATGCTGGTCTGCAGTCTCTCCTTCCTGACATTGTTTGTCCAAGGTGAGGCAGACTATCTTGGGAGACAGACTTTCTTAACAGACATTACTTTCTGGGTTGACGAGTAACAGTTGGGCAAAGTCATCTAAAATCTCATAAACATCCCTTTTTGATACCAGTCACCTCTGTGTTTGATTTACAGTCTTCATTTTCCATCTGATGAAGTTTTTTGAAATGTACTAGCTTCACTGACTACTAGCTTTCACAACCCTAAGAGCTAAGAATGTCATCATACAGCACTCGAGATTTACAACAGAGATTGCCCCGTACTTTTATAACCAGCCATATGTTAGTGGGACCTTCTGGCCTTCTCTCAGCTTCTCTCTCTTAATGATCTCTTTTCCATAAATTAGATGAGACACATAGAGTATAGTGTAGAAGACAGTGTCTACAGAATAATAGGAGGCTCTCATTGGTGAGAGTGAGCCATGGCCACAGCAGATGAAAACAGTCCCACAGAGTGGGCAGAGACCACTGTGGAGGAAAATACTTTCATGAGTGATGGTGTCAACTTAGACTTTTAGGTAGGCCTTGTACTGTTTCTTAAAACCCCCAGAATAAACAGCTTCCTTTAGGAGTATTTTCTTGTCCAAGTGATTGACAGCTTCATTAGGATTAACTTTCAAGGGAAAGGACAACAGTATGGTTTGTTCTTTACCAAAAAAGTCTCTTAGCTAGATAGTAAACTTGTGGTCTCTGGGGGAGTTCAGAATGTCAAGTCTCCATGCATGGACAGATAAACAACTCAGATCCCATCCCTTTAAACCCTCAAAAGGCTGAGACTTTAGAGTCAGGTTGTAGAAACTGCTGATTTTGATGAAGGGCTCCATCCTCAATGACTTCCAAGCGTGGATGCTTGATGGGCTACCTAACAAATATGTTCAGAAGAATGCTTTGATTCATGAAAACTCGTTTGTTTTGTTGATATAAAAACTCCAAGAAACTGTTTAGACATTGGAACATGTAAGATCCACAGAGTTCCTTGTGCTCACAGGAAAACACTAAGGAAACCATGAATGTTAAAATTCAGGGTTATCTCTTCAATATATCTATATACCTGTTTTCTACCCAGAAGGCTGGAAATAGATGTGTTTAGTAGTCTGGTGACCTCTGTGCTCGCTGTATGGCCATGCTACACCTAGCCACCTCCCCAGACTCTTATGTTTCTCAATCAATCTATTATAGTGCTATCCTCACCCAGATATTATCATATACTTTGTTTACCTTGAACCTGCTTTCTCAGTTAATCTATGAACCCTATCTTTATGGAAGATGTCACATGTATTTTATATAAAGTTTTGATGTAGTCATGCCTTGAGATTTATTGTGTATACAGAATTGAGTTATCACCAGGATATGCTATGACTGTGCTATGAGTAACTATGCCTGATTTAAATGATCCAGTGTCAAACTCTCAAGGTTTGAACCAACACTAGCTACTGCATCATGTTGAAACATAGTTTCTTCTTGACTCAATGGAATCAACATTCTGCTTGCCTTGGTGTCTACAGAGACCCCACAGGAGCATCTTATATTCCAGGGCCATGGTCTTTTAGTTTAATAACGAACTGTCACTAACACCTTTGAGGTGAGAGGTGTATTTTCTGTAGAAGAAATATACATCTAACATTTATTGATATAATGTTCCAAGCATTGTATATATCATATATAAATCTTTTAACAGTCCCATTGACTGATTATTAATTGTGTCTTTTTGTTGGTTACTATATCATCAAACACTTATTAATGGTTATCTGGCACCTACTGATGTATGAATAGTTATTATTGGAATGAATAAATCTTCATTTTATAACCTGGAGGTTTTAAGTATAAGTAAGTATACATTTCCATGACATCTATACTTGGTAGTTGGCAACATAAAAGTTTAAATGCTTGTCTTCTACTGCAGAATCTCGGCCTACTATCCTGACAGCTGAGCACAAAGAAGAATACAGAGTTTGCATTTGTGAGCATCACAGTTTACCTATCCATGAGCTATCCTCCCTGTTTAAAACAGTGTGCAAAAGATATTAGGTGTTTTAAGTGATGATAAATACTTTGGAAAAGTTGGTGATAGGAAGTAAAAAAGTGACCACTCGACTTACAAATCCCAACTTAACACTAACTCTGAGATGACATGAAGAGCCTGACAAAGCCAGACAGACTTAAGTGTTTCAACAACTGGATCTTTTTACAATGTCTTTCTTTTCATTTTTTTGTGTATTGCATGAATGTCTGTGTAAGTGTGTAGGGTTAGTGATGGTTATAAGCTGCCATGGAAATACTGAGAAATAAACCTGTTCCTCTCCAAGAGCAGTGTTCTTAACCTCGGAGCCATCACTGCAGCTTCAGCACCTGATCTTAGAAGCCTTCCTAGACAACATGCTTCTGTCTCTCCTTATATAAGGTCTTGTCCCTATAAAACAAAATGTCCCCAAAATATGATTAAAAGAATGGGGAATACTACTTGAGCTTAACATTTTAAAATAAAATTGTTACCATTTTAAGGTCTTGACAGTGGCTACTTCTTTTGCCTGGATATTTTCCTCCACTAGATACACACACACACACACACACACACACACACACACACACACACACACAGCCTGGATCCCTCTACTCCATCCATTTATCTTGATTTGCTTTTTCATAACAGATTGTGGTGCTGGACAGTATACTTCATATTCATTTGGAACTTGTCATCTTCAACATTAGCTGTAAGGTTCTTGGAGTAGTATATTATTTTTACTGGGATGCCACCATATCCCTAGAACTAATAATAGTACCTAACACATTATAAAATTTTACTAAAGTCTACTTTAGAGACTAGATAAATCAATTGAAATAATTCAAGATGGAAGCAAGGCAGACTGCAAAAATCAGCATAATGCATAGTGCACTCTGAAGAAAGTGACTGAACTCATACACAACAGTGACTAAGACAGAGCAGCATCTATGCCACTAGAAACATTATTTATATCAAACAAAACCTAAGCAGTTTTGTTTATCTTGAAAGAAATTTCTTGTATGTTTTAGGGCTGTGAAAGGGGTCTTGGTTTTTGGTAGAAGCACTGGCTGGAAGTAGCCCAGAGACCCTGCAAGGAACGGGCATCTATTCTGCTGTGCTCCCAGAATCCAGGCTCCTAATACTGGCATGGAACTTGCACTGTTCAGTCACATAGGGCAATACAGCCTCTCCCTAGAGGGTGTGACTACAGGCCTCAGCCTCAAGAGACTTATATACTAATGAGATACCTGAAGGCCAGAGGGTGTAGCCAATTAAGCATTCTTCCACAGACCCTCCTCCCTTTCTCCCTCCCTATTTAACTCGGGTCTGCTCTGAGTTTCACGGGGGTGCATCCAGATCCAGCTACCATCTGCCATGAAAATAAAGCCTGTAAAACTCATGGACTTTCTTGTGTCATTGTGGCCACGGCACGAGAACCATAGAGAAGACCTTTAATGAGCCACTGTAGCCACAACCACTGTGCCTAACTTCCTGCCTGGAGGAACTTTCTGCGTTTCCAGCCACACTACCCACAGTATGTAAATTTTTATCTTGTGGAGAAAGATGCTTATATAGTTTTTAACATTATCTTGAGGTTGCCATGGGAACAGTATGCTTTACATGATCAGTTACTCCATTTAGGAAACTTTCCAATGTCATTAAGAAGAGGCAACCCTCAGAGATTTTAGATGGTATTGCTGGTGATTTTTAAGTACAGCCTGGAAACTATAAGATGCAATATCAACAGACACATGAGGCACAGAAGGAATGACTTGGCGATTTTGTCTGCAAATGATAAAACATTTTCTAGTTTGCTAATTATTTACTTCCTAACTTTATAAAAAAAAATGTTTGTGCTGAATTGAAGTTAAAATGCTCCATTTCAACTGACTAGATATTTGTACAAGGACATAGCAAGAAGTTACTGCATACTAAAGAATTATTAACAAGGAGGTGGTTTGAATGAAGACTATCTTAAATAAGGCTTTTGTCTGTTTGCTTTTAATCTCCTTTGTTAGGAAAATCCAAATGCAAATACCAGAGCCAAGGAAAGGCCTCTTTAAGCAGTGCCATTGTGAACTGAATTATATCCTCTAAAGTTCATAAGCTGAAGCTCTAATTTCCAACGAGACTGCACATGGAGTAAGGAAGTAATTAAAACTCAACATGGTCATATGAGTGGGATCCTGATCCAGTGGGACTTAAGATTAGATGTGAAAGCAGATTGTCCCTCACCTGCCCCCTCCCTCTTTCTGTCCTCCTCCCTATCACTGTCACTTGCTCTTCCTGCTTCAATCCTTGGGGAAGCCATGAGAAGGGAACAGCAGACAGATCAGGAAGACAAGTCCCCATCACAGAAACCAATCAGTCTGTACCTTAATCTTGGACTTCTCAGACTCTAGAGTTCTGAGAAAGAAATTTTTGTCATTAATAAAACCACCCAACTGCAGTAACTTGTTACAGTATTCTGCGCTGACTAATACAGAGGCCATGTAAGCTAAATATGAATAAGTGTTAAAAGTAGAATACCACACAGACTCAGTCCATGTGAAAATCCTAATGCGTGACTCTAAAGTAGTACGTGTGTTATAAATCTGTGCCACGTACTGAATGGCCTATAAGAAATCTTAGGGCAAAACAAAGAACAGGATTAAATTTTAATGTACCGGTCAGTAATGCTGTGTAACAATACTCCAAAAGGAATGGTTTTAAATTTATTTATATCATCTGGATTAACAACTCCCTCATGCATCTGGGTCAGCCATGGGTCCAATCAGTGGCTTTCCTGCATTTGGCTGGACTGTCTTCACATATTTCAAGCTCATTTGGCATCAGCTGGAGCAATGAGACTCTTTTTATATTTTCTCTCAGCCTCTGAGATTGGTCCAGGCTTATTCATGTGGTAGCGGCATGGTGACATGTTTTCAAAAGAAAAGCAAACCATCTAGGGTTTACAGGCAACAGGCTGTTACTACTATAACATCTTAGCAAAAGCAAGCCACAAGGCCAATTCAGGTTTAAAAAGAAAGGAAATAGGCTTTCCTTTTCATGGTAAGATCTTCAAAGTTGCCTTGCAAAAAGCATGGATACAGGGAGCTGTTAACTGTGGTCTTAATGCACCCAATTGTCACCAAAGAACCTGAAGAGCAATTAACAAAGAGAATTCATGAGTTGAAATGAAAGTGGGCGGTGGGAACCAGGTGGGGCTAAATCAAGGCTGACATTTCTTAAGCATAATAATCATGGTTTAAGTAATAATTATGCATTCAGAAGAGTGGGAGTGGACAGATTATTCTAATTTTCTTAATGAGAGACAATTCCCCGCTTTAAGGAAAATCTAAGTGTGCAAGACCTTAATAGTACAGTCTTGATAGGAAGATAGGCATTGTCTGAAGTAAATCAGTTCATATTGTGCTGAAATCTGCTTCATTTTCCCTTCCTATTGTATGAATACATCCTGTTTATAATTCCCTTTATGGAACACATTCTCTGCTCAGCCCCTCTGCCAATTCTGGCTGAGTAGGAGGCTGTTAAATGGCATCTGAGAGGCAGGAAAGAGGCAGCTGTCTTTCTACATCCTGAAGCTCAAGAAATACCCAAAGCTCTTAGTCACGCAGAGATGAGACTTGAGTTTTAGAGTGAGGAGAACAGAAACAGAACTTTCCCATGACACCACCTTTGAAACTAGAGGAGACAAAATTTTTATTTTATTTTTTTCTGGTTTGATGGAGCTCAAGTAAAGTGAAATTACAGCCACACTTTTTAATTTTATATATGGTGATTTTATAAATTATAACCAGTAGATCATTTAGCAAAAACAGAATTCTTACTTGGAGCACAAGTACAATAAGAATGTATTTCCTATATTTGGCCATACATTACATATAACAAAATTGCTCTTCTGCAATTATATGTAATTTCTACTTTGTGTAGAACCTTTCTGAGGAGGTGACAGTGTCAGCATGGCCAATTTCATGATCCTTCTACATCCCTCTGACTGCACATAAGTTTCAGTGTCATATGATACACATAGTGCTGGGATTTTGAGAAGAGACATCTCACATCCACAGTATCAGCTGTGGACTCTGAAGTACACAGGGATGCCCAGCCTCATTTCCAGACCTCAGCTGGAACCCACAGGGATGCCCATCATCACACCTGGACCTCAGGTCTGTTAAGTTTAAGTGACTTTCCGAAATGACAACACCACTGACAATGTCCTAAATGACAGATAATCTGGGATTAGCTCAGATTGGACCATGATGGGGCAAAAGGAAGGATTGCTAGCAGATAAACCAGACCTGAAAACCAGCATTCCTAAGAAATCTTGTGAAACAACTCTGTTAGCCAGGACTAAATTTTCATGCTGCAATATGTGGAAATTCTAATTGGTCTGTAATGAGGTCACTTAACTAGACCTTTGTAGAGGTTTATGAGTCAGGGTTCTCTAGAGTCACAGAACTTATGGAATGTCTCTCTATTTGAGGGAATTTATTGTGATGACTTACAGTCTGCAGTTCAACTCTCCAACAGTGGTCAGCTGTGAATGGGAAATCCAAGAATCTAGTAGTTGTTCAGTCCCATGAGGCTGGGTGTTTCAGCTAGTCTTCTGTAGAAGTAGGTACCAACAGAGGTGCTGGCAAGAAAATGCAAGCAGGTAAAGAATAGTGTATCTTCCTTCTTCCTATGTCCTTACGTAGGCCTCCAGATGAAGATATGGTTCAAATTAGCTTTTCTTAGTTGCCTGTACTTCTCTGTATAGGTTTGATACCTCAGAGTCTTCTCTCTGTCCATATTGGCATATTTTTTATTGTCCTTCTTAATTTCATATTGAGGCAACCATGTGGGACTTTATGAGTATAGCTTCTGACATCCCTAGAAGACAGTCTCACAGCAAACACCATTCCTCTGGCTACTACAGAATTTCTGTCCCCTCTTTTGCAATGTTTCCTGAACCTTAGGTGTGAGAACTGTTTCATAGATGTTTTCATTGGGGACTGGGTTTCATAATCTGAATTTTAATTGGTTGTGGTTTTCCGTAGTGGTCTCTGTGTCAAAGAGATATTTCCTTGATGATGGGTATGATGACCACACTTATCTCATCTGTGGGTAGATGGACAACTGTTTAGATTGTTTAGAAGGATTAATCAGGTTTAGCAAATTGGTGGTTGTAGATTCTCCTCCCATATTCATGACTCCCCTGACACTGAATAATTAACTAAGTTTTTAGTACCAGGCATGGTTTCCCTCTGTTGAGAGGTCTAAAGTCTAATAAGAGAACTGTTGGTTACCTCCAAGGCATGCACGCCATTACTGAACCCTCAGTGTGATTGTGCCATGCTGGTTGCTGATGCAGTTTATAGGCATCTCCCAGCACTTAATCCTTAAAACACAAAACCACAATGTCTCTAACATTTGAATGCAAAATAGACCATTAATTAAGAAGTCTTCAAGGAGGATTTTGTTATAAATAATAAAATATATTTTATTTTTCTCTTTTTTATTCAGGGATTTGCATTGAAAGATATGTATTATTTTATATATCCTGATGATAACCCAATGAAATTTCTCTTATCTACATTTCTTCATGTGATAAATAGAACTATACTCTGCCTCAAAGACTTTTTAACTTTTATCTCTTTTCCTCCAATTCTGTGTTCCTTCCTGTTACTCTAATTTTTCAAAGAAAGGAATCTACTTGCTTTTTGTGAATGGATGAATGGCTCAGTTATTATTGTATTGGTGCCACCTTGGGGAGAGACCCCATATAGCAGCTTTGCACATGGACCAGCACTTTGTGAATCATCACCCATGTTAACACAAAGGTGGGGTAGAGAAAGGACTTAAAGAAGGGAGAGAGGGAATCATGGCAGATAGAACTGCAGGAACAGAGCCTTAGAAACTTCAAAATTAGAAAATTAGAAAATTAGAAACTTAGAAATAAGACAATGACATTAAAATTAGAAAATTAAAAACTTTCAACTTAGAAAATTCAAACAGATTTAGTCAAGAATGGCCTTCCTTCGTGCTATTACACTGAGAAGCTAAAGAGACCCTTATCCTCAACTTTCATTCAGAATTTTTACTAACACTTAAACCTCATTTTCTTTGTTTTTTTTTCTTACAATTATTTGCTTGGGTTAGTAAAGAAGAGAGCACAAACATTCTGTGATTCAAGTGTGGAAGTCAGAGTCAACTTAAGGGAGTCTGTTTTTTTCCTTTCACCATGTAGGTTCTGGAACTTAAGACAGGTTTGTTGTCAAGTGTCTCTGTTGGCTGAATCATCTTGATGATCCTTAAATCTCACTTTTGAATGGACTTTAATTTTCAAGGCTTTCTTGACTCCAAAGGATCACTCTTCTGGTTGTCTTGGAATACAAGAGGCACACCTTCCCATCAGTTAAACAAGATTATATATATGTAAAATGTGTTTATTGGGAATTTTCCCACTCATCTTGAATTGGGGGCTTCCAGTGCTACTTCCTCCTGAAGGAGACTCCTTCTGTCAGCCTTGCTTTTTCTCTAGTAGGCTGACCAAGGGCAGTGGAGCAGCCAACACACAAGACTACCATTTGTGCGTGGCTAAGGACCTGGGTATTTCATACCATAAAGTAGGAATTGGGGCTCTGCACCAGGCACTTCTTCTTTTGTTTCCTCTTCTCTTCTGGAGAGGGATTAAGGAGATCCTTTATGAGAGGCATGTTCTAGTAGGGAGATAGTCACTGCCGGAAAGGTCATTCAGGTTTCTGAGGTACCGCTAATGTTTGTCTTGCCTAACATGTACGTTAAGCTTAATCTTGATACATGATCCTTGGGAACCTGACCTTCACAAGAGTTTTATTTGTTTATTTAACTCTAATGATCAGAACCCAATGTTAATTAGGAATTATAAGATTAAAGCACAGTTTTGGGGGCTGGAGAGATGGCTCAGTAGTTAAAAACAAACAAACAATCAAACAAACTTACTGCTCTTACAGAGGCCTGGATTCAATTCTCAGCACCCAGAGGGAACTGACAACTGTCTGTAACTCCAGTCTCAGAGGATCTGACACCCTTTTGCTTTTTTGGGCACTAGGCATGTAAGTTTTATACAGACATACATTCAGGCAAAACATGCATACACATAAAAATTAAATAAAAAAGAAAACCAATTTATAGACTAAATTTAAAGACATTTTAAAAATGCTTTCTTTGTTTTGATAGATGTTAAGAGGGGGTCTTGAGCTCCCTATATAACAGAAGATAACCTCAGACTTTTGAAACTTCTGCTTTTGCCTTCTGAATGGTGGGACGTTCTACAGTGTCTTGTTTATGTTATGCTGAGGCTAGAACTCAGGACCTTATGCATGATAGGCAAGGATTTTTACCAAGGGAACTGTATCCAAGTCTCATCTAAACAATTTTATTATATGACCATTATCAATGTCTATGAAAACATTGTCTTAAGATTTTTCTCATTTTTTCCATACATTATTACCATAGGTGGTTGAAAATAAATTATTACTAAATTTGTAATCTATATTTAAATAAAGACAAGGAAAAAAATCTGTGTTGTGTCATTCCTCCAAGTCTTCCCTCTTTAAAGAGAAGGGCTTTTATGTTGAAGTTGTCACCCTTTTCATACTCTACACCAATTTTTAGAAATATATAAAACACAAAAATTTAAGAGAAAAAAATCATCCTATTATTATCTTGCAATTGCAGGCACTTACGGAAGCATAGCTACCCTGAGTCCCTTCAAGAGATAAAAGAAAACAAAGGAATTTGGCTGAACTGTGAGCCTTACGTGATTAGCATGGGGAGTTTTGCTAAAGGAATAGAGGCATTTTAAATTATTGTTCTTGTATAAGCTGTTATTTTAAATGAGATTTTTAAGTTGTAAAATCAGAGTCTCAAAACATGGCATTCCAAATATAAACATAATCCCGGTTTGTTTTTATTTCATAATATTTTCTTCAGGAGCTTCCATGAAAAACTTTCCATATTCTGGAAAGTTTTTTTTTTCTTTTTGATGTGGCATATGCTTGAAAAAAGTGTGTGGGCGCCTCACAGTTGAGTGGAAATTCTACTGTACTGTAAAGCGTCACACTCAGAGGGATTCTGGTAACTGTCCAGAGCACTCATTCCTCTTGGCCATGTCTGTGTGTTCAGCATGCAAGACTGCTCTGGCTCTGTGAGGGTGATCCCAAATCTAAGCTTCGCTGTCTTTGTGGCTAACTTAAGGCTTAGAAGAAGGAGGGAAAAAAAGCCCCTGTGTGTCATTTAGTTCAAGATTTGCAAATTGGATCCACTGTCCTTAAGACTTAGGATTCCATTGCAGCCTTCATCTTTCAATATATCTGGAAGTAGTAACCATCACTAAGTTATCACAGAAGCATCTCTTTGTGGATTTTCCCAGCATGCTCAGTGAATACACAAAGAGAAACTCAGATGATCATCTTTGCTTGCCTGTGCTTATCTTTGCTGCTTGTTTGTAATGGATGACTTCTGTCCACAATAAAACTGAAATACAGTGCTGTCAAGGTGTTCAAGCAGGTTTGAAAGGTACTTGTCACCATGTCTGATGACCTGAGTTTGATCTCCAGCCCTCACATGGCCTAACTCACAAGAAGAGAAATGACTCTCACAATTTTCCTCTGGCCTCCACAGGCATGTTGTGGCATGTGCATTCTTGCCTGCAGTTGCACTGGCATTGGTGAGGCAAGTGTCTACAGTGTTTTTTTTCATATCACCAACTCTATAAGGTTCTCAGTCCAATATTAAGAAATAATTTTTCTCCACAATGTAAATGAAAGATACCCAGTTGGCAAGATGACATGGGTCTGGGGAGATGGTCAGTTGGGAGAGTGCTGATGGCAAAAGCAGGAAAACCTGACTTTGCTTCCCAAAACCCACATGAAGAAAAACAGGAGTGATACTGAATAGCTTGCAGTCATGACTTTGCAGAGACAGAGACAAGCAGATCCCATGGATTCACTAGCCAGCAAGCCTCATCATGTTTGGTAAGCTCTAGACCCATGATTTTCAACCTGTGCATCATGACCCCTTGGGGGTCGAATTTAATATATCTTGTATGTCAGATATTTACCTTATTACTCATAATAGCAAATTACAGTTATGAAGTAAAAATGAATTTCATGGTTAGAGGTCATCACAACTTGAGGAATGGTATTAAAAGTACACAGCATTAAGAAGGTTGAGAACCACTGCATGAGATCAAAGAGGGACATTACCTAAAAAAGTAGATGGGTGGCACCTGTGAAAGAACACCCAAGGCTGTCCTCTGGCATCCATATGCATGTACATACATGTGGACTTAACCTGTGTGCTCATGTGTGTGTACACGTGTAAAAAACACACACACAGAGGGGGGAGAGGGAGAGAGACAGAGAGAGACAGAGACAGAGAGACAAAGACAGTGCTTTGTTTCAGGAACAAGATATTGAATGTCATACACCAATCTGCACGCCTGGAGATGCATAATGGAAAGACAGTCACAGTCTTCCAAGCACTTTGACTATTGTCTATTCAACTATCACTGACTCCTTTTTTGAATGGCTTATAAAGTGGCCTTTATAAAAAAAAAAATCACCAACAAAATCCCAAATTGGTAAGAGTAAGAAGGTTATTAGACATGAAAGAAAATCCTTTGGTCTTTAAGCAGAAAGGAAAATTCTCTTCAAAGGTCAATATCCCCGATACAAATTGAATAATGAAATGTGGCACACTGTCCTGATCAAAACACTAATTGCCAACTTTGATGTGCTTCCTCCACATTGAATGTCCCTTGGGAAGGCCTTGTGAAAGCATCAAAGAAAAGAAATGCAAAGAAATCCCCCTTTTTTTGTCTGTTATCAATAAGTGAAAAGTAAGTATGGTTAGTCCCAGTATAAATGTCTTTACTCAGATCAGTTTACATATGCCTAATTATGAAGACATTGAGAAAAATAATTCTTATGTTGGAATCAAGTTAATATATATATATATATATATATATATATATATATATATATATTGCAGTGTGTGCATGTGTGCATGCATGTGTGTGTGCATGAATGTGTGTGTGTGTGTGTGTGTGTGTGTGTATGTGTAAGGAAGAGTTACTTTGGTCTATGGAAATCCTATCTGTGACAAAGAGATGCTCACATTTTCCCAGGAAGTCACACAGCACGTATAAACATGAATGCAGAGGAACATAATAGAGAGGAATGGAAAGTTTGAGTAATCTAGGTTCTTAGTTGCTTTAGGGAGTTACCAGATCATGCCTATGTTCCCCAGTGAGTATCTTTAATTATGTATATAAGACATACCCAGATAATATGCTATGTTTCTGGGAGGCTGAGGTTAAGATGCAGTGTCTCTTACTCAGAGCTGCATGCATTCTCTAACCAACAGAACTATACAAAAATGCCTGCATTCTTTGGCCAGTTTTTCATGAAAGTGTTTAGGTGATTCCATACATTACAAGCTCCTCTTTACCCACAAAATATATGGCTTCATGTTTGTTCATACTTCAGTCTTATCACTCTGTAGAGTTTTCCCTTCATGAATTTTAGGTACACCATTTGAATCAATATTTCTCAACCTGTGGGTCATGACCCTTTAGGGGTTAAATAAGGGGACCTCTTTTCACAGGGGTTGCCTAAGACCATCCACATATCAGATATTTACATTGCAATTCATAACAGTAGCAAAATTACCATTACAAATTGGCAACAAAAATAATTTTATAGTTGGGGGTCACCACGACATTTAAAAGGTTGAGAACCACTGATCTAAATGAACTTGAACCACAGACAACTTTGAAGTGGGAAATCCATCCTTAGGAGGAATTTTCTTATGGATAGACGCTCAGTAGGCGCTTCCCAAATGTACATGGTGAGGTTGCTGATGCCATGCCCACTAAAAACAGTCTCTGTCACACTTTTAATGGCATCCATGTGTCACCTAAATATTTAATTGTGCTCTTTTTATATGTGTGCTTCTCTCATTTTCCAGAAGTTTAAGTTATAAAACCAAAAAATAAAATCTCTGACCTTTCCATAGATGAATGAGAATTTTCGTCTTCCAGCAGTTACAAGGAAAACAACCTAGATTTGTTCTACTTTTACCTTTCTTTTACTATTAAAAACTCTCTTCATACACATAATTATAGTGTATATAAGCGTCATGTGTGTCTTTCTGTGTGTGTTTGCTTGTATGTCTGTGTCTGTGTAAGTGCAGGTGCCACTTACACACACATGCCACATGGCACACATGTGGAGGGTCAAGGATAACTTTTGGGGGTCAATTTTTTTCTACCATGTTTGGGGACTTCTTATTTATAGCTCACTGAAAACTCTTTTGGCTGATCTTCTTTCAAAGCTTTCTCTTTCTACCCATTTCCTTAACTTCATTGTTATATTGTAACTTTACATCTGCACATTCCTAAAGTCTGCTTTAAAATATTCTTGGTTACCAATGAAATGCTGAGGGAGAAAGTTAGCACAGGTCATTTTAAATCTGGGCTTAATTTAGAGCACAGATAAAGAATACAACACTTGATTTAATTGTCTCTTTGCCTGTAGGCATGTTGTATAACTACCTATCAGCACTGGAAGTAATTTGTCTGATATCAAGAGCTTTCTTTTTCCCCCAAGTTCTTCCATGTTCCCATACTTCAGAGAACAAGGTTGTCCTTTGGCCTTTTCTCTTTGTACCAGAGCATTGTCCAGTAGACATTACTCATCTTTCAAGGCTTCCTGAAGTTGGAAGCTCGGGATTCCTTCCAAGGATTTTCAGTCAGAAGTGAATTATTATGGACAAAATAATCAGTACATACTATATTTCCTGAGGTCAGATAATAAATTGGTTTAAAACTTTCAAAATTTCCATAGGAGTGACTCATAAGCTTTCTTCCAATGGAGGCCAGACATTTTGTATTTTCATTATACATTGCAGTGGTTCGAATGAAAATGTCCTCCATAGGCTTATATATTCAAATGCTTGATCCCCAGCTGATGGAATGGTTTGGAAAGAATTAGGAGGTGTGGCCTTGTTAAAAGAGGTGTGTCACTGGGGCTGGCTTTGGGGTTTCAAAAGACTCATGTCTTTCTTTCCTAGTGGCTCTTTACCTCCTGTTGGTTGCTTTTGATATGTGAGCTTTTAGATGTTCCTCTTACGGTGCTTGTTCTCCTTTGCCACCATTGACTCTAACCCTCAGAAACTGTAAGCCTAAATTGAACAACTTCTTTTATAAGAAAGAAATTGTTGGCTGTGGTGTCTTACCATAGCAGTAAAAAGTAAATAATACATACATGGATGTCTTACGTGTTAAAGTGGAACTAACAGAGGCTTATGGATCAAAGGAGTTCTGCAAGTTCTTCACAAGTGCAATTTCAAATAAGGGGCAGAAGTTATAGATGTCATTAGGAGAATGGAGTCTACATGGTTGATGTGAGCCAGTAGCATGTGATGTGAGGTCTGTGAGATGATTTGCACATGGTAAAGCAGTGTACACATGACTATACAGTTGACTGAATGGATGATCACTGTGGAAGTAATTTAGCTTCTCTTCCAAGTTCTATAACCATCACTCATCTTTACCAGGCTTGCTACCTTATAGTCCTGAGGTCTGTGGTACAGATGACATTGTCACTGCTGGGCTCAGTGCTGACTTCTTTGCTCACTGTGGTGATGTATTAGAGCATTTATTTACTTTCTTGTGAGTCTCACTTATCTAGTCTAAAGAACTAGGACTTTGATTTTAATTAATTAGGTTGATTTAGGGGTTTATGAGACAAGCTATTACAAAGTGGTTATTACGGTGCCTGTTATATAGACAATTATGCATATTAATGGAATTTATTACTTTGAGCACAAGGATATGATGTAATTCTTGGAATGTGGCTGCTGACATTTCATTTTTCTTCCCTACGAAAGGGTAAGAGAGTGCTGTAGGGCACAGGGTGCCTGCTGTAAGGGCACATGCCGTGTTGGACACTGCATGGGGCTTCATCCTTAAAGCTTTTTTTTCCCCATTTAACTAGAAGTCATTCTAATTTTACCATCTCAACCTTCTGTTTTCCCATATTCTGCCATAATTGAAGGGTGAACACATTTTATAGTTTTGATTTCATTTTTCTCTCCAATGTCTGATATGTGACAGATTTGATTTGTGCCATTACTTATAGGGGTAATTTTGTAAAAGAGAATAAATAAAACTAAACTTAATTATACATTTATTCCACATTAAAGTAGTAAAGAGCATAAAAAGATATAAAATACATCTTAATCTGGAAGCCTTGTATATGCAGGTGTGCTTAATGGATTTATGATGTGGAATAATGAAAATATTCTTAAGATTTTAGAAGCTTTAATTAGTGTCTGTGATGGATATCAGTATGAAATATCATATGAAACAGATAAGATGAAGAACTTTCTTTTATTATCTATTTTTAAAGATTTTGTTTTACTTTTAATTTGTGTGTGTGTGTGTGTGTGTGTGTGTAAGAGTATGTGTCTGTGAGTGCAGGTACCTATGGAGGCCTACATTGAGTATCAGATCTCTTGCAGCAGGAGTTATGGGCAGTTATCAGCTGTCCAACAGGGATGTTGAGAACTGAACTCAAGTCCTCAGCAAGAACATTCTGGGCTCCTGATAGCTGAGCCGTTGGTCCAGCTTCAAGACTCCCATTTCATTAAAAAAATGACTTGACTCTTATTTTATATAAAAAATCTACTTACACAATATATGTATCACACATTTTAAAGACCTGTGTTCATTTTTGTCTTTATCTGTTAAGGAGGACACAATTGAAGGGTAGCTATGGATTGAAGGTTTGAGACTAAATGAATTTGGGGAGGGCAAGAGCAAATGAGAAAGCTAATGGATTGAGTAGTCATTTCATTGGTAGACATGTTTCTGCATGAGTTTGGAGTATGCTGATTTACATTATTTTTGCTGTATACATATTTCCTGCCCAGCATCTCATCCATGAATATGGATATACCACAACAGGACCTCAAAGACATTTATTAAGTTGCAGTTATAGATCAGTTAATATACAGGATAATTCTACACAATGGAATACTCTTCAGCTATTAAAAACAAGGACATCATGAATTTTGCAGACAAATGGATGGAACTAGAAAATGTCATCTTGAGTGAGGTAACCCAAAGCACATGCATGATATGTACTCACTTATAAGTGGATATTACTCATGAAGTACATGATAACCACAGTACAATCCACAACCCCCCCAAAAGACAAATATCAAGGAGAGTACAAGAGATGATGGTTGACTCTCAGAAAATATATCAGAGTTGGAGGGAGGGAGGGAATTCGATAGAAGAGAGAAAGAGGAAGAGAGCAAAGTAGGGAGGGGATCTGATATACATAGAGCAGAAGAGAACAGAAATCAGTGAGGAGCCATCTCTGGGAGATGGTTGGGGGTGGGTAGGACAGTGTATCTATGGCTTTGACTCTAGCTGAGATTCCTAGCAGTGGGGATATGGATTCTGAAGTGACGCCTCTTGTAGCCAGGCAGGACTTCCAGTGGAGGAATAAGGACAGCAACTCACTAACAAAACCTTCAACTCAAAATGTGTCCTTATAAAATGTACAGGGACAAAGATAGAGCAGAGATGGAGGTAATAGCCAACCAATGACTGGCCTAACTTGAGACCCATCCTATAGGCAAGAATCCCTGAAATTATTAGTGATACTCTGTTATGCTTGCAGACAAGATCTTAGCATGACTATCCTTTGAGAGGTTTCAACCAGGAGGCAATGGAAACAGATACAGAGACCCCTCAGCCAAACATTAGGGAAGTCTTGTGGTAGAGTTGGGGGGAAGGATTGAGTGACCCAAAAAGGACAGGGACTCCACAGGAAAACCAACAGAGTCAACTAATTTGGACCCTTGGGGTTCCCAGAGACTGAACCACCAACCAAACAGAGAGCACGTGCTGGACCTAGCTCCCTGCCCCCTGCAGATGTGTAGCAGAAGTGCATCTTGGTATTCATACAGATTCCCCCAATAACTGGAACAGAGGCTGTCCTCAAATCTGTGGCCTGTCTGTGGATCCCATTCTCCTAATTGGGCTGCCTTGTCTGGCCTTTATGGGAGTGGATGTGCCTAGTCCTGAAGTGATTTGATGTGCCAGTGTGTGTGTGTGTGTGTGTGTGTGTGTGTGTTATGGGGGGGGGGGCTCTCCATTCTCACAGGAGAAGGGAATGGGAGAATGGGGAGAAGATCTATGTGAGGGGGAACTGGGAGAAGAAGGGGTGCTGATATTCAGATGTAAAGTGAATAAATAAATAAATTAATAAAAACTGATCTAGGATAATTAATAAGAATGCACCTGTGTTTGGTCATCCTTCTGACTCTCCTCTATCTTCAGACGTTCTTCATTGCACTTATTTTATTTCTCCAAACTTAAAACTCTTGTAAACAAGTAAACAAGAGGAAGGGAAAGATGTTTCCTTCTGAGGCTTCTATACTCAGAAAATCATTTAGTTATTTTCCGTGGATCTCTTCTTGTATCTTCTATCTTCATCAATCTTGTGTTTTCTTTGTTTCCTCAATGCATACACTCTGGCTAGGCTGTTCTCTCAACATCCTTAGTGACCCCAGTATGCCAAGTGCAGTGGTTGTGTACAAACGGTTTTGGACTTGACTTCCTGTAGAATCTGATACAACCCCATTTGAAGAAACTCATAGTTATGAGTAGAGTTTCTTTTGTTTTCCATTTATGTCTTAGAGGTTAATAGTTTATGTCCTCACTTTATAAGTATTCCATGTGTAATCTAGATAGACACCAGTGACTCTTATGCAATCTTCATTGTCTTTCTCCTTGGTCCTCAGCTCATGTATCTTATTATATACTGAATTGCTCTCTGAAAAATCTCACAGATAGTCTAAATGTAATAGGACTTGAGTGGAAATTCTTTCTTCTTATACTTGACTGTTCTAAGATTTAAAAAATGTTGTTTAGGCAGCTGGGAAAACTGGCTACAGGGTCACAATAGTGGGAGTTCTGCCCTTGCCAGCTAGGGCAGCACTCAAAAGAGCAGGTCCTGCACCTCTTTTGGGCAGCATGGTAGAGCTAGCCTGGTGGAGGGGGTGGGAGTGAGTCAACCCTGAGGGAAAGAGTAAGGTAGAGCTGTCCCCACCACTCACCTTAATTGAGGTGGCATGGGTGCAGGGGTGGATGTACTCCTCCTCTCACTCCTCATCACCTGCAGTCTGGAGAGCTGACCCCAAAGTAATGAGAGTGGAAGAGCTAGCTCACTGGCTGCAGCACTTGGGAGAGTAGGCCTTGTGTCTTGCTTAGGCAGTAGACTGGAGCTGGCCTTGATGGTAAAGGCACAAGTGAATCAGCCCCAGGTTGTGAGAGTGGGAGAGCTGGCCCAGGTCCCCACTGGCTGCAGTACAGTGAGATTGGCTCTGGAAGCATGGGTGCTGGTGAGCTGGGCCTAAGGGCATGAGAGCTGACCCAGCCTTTTGCACATGGTGACATTGGGTGGCCTAGCCAGAGCAGTGTGGGAAAGCTTGCACTGGTGGTGCTGATAAGGGAAAGCCATTGGGCTAACCAGCTCAGCTACCTCTCAGGCTTTTAGTTGGCCCACCCCAAAATCTACACCATCTATGAATGGTTGGGGAAGGTGAAATGGTTCAAACTACTGAGCCAAAGCTACAGGATCTCCATGACACAGAAAAAAAACCAGGATAAGTGGGAAGAGTCCACTTGAGGACCCAATATTGATAGTATCACAGAAGCCAGAGACCTCACGTTAGACCAGTAGTCGCTGCTTACATAGGTACATTCAGCATAACACATACACTAAATTTATAGAGTCTCAGAAGGCAAGGAAGCATTCATTTATAGCTTATTGGTATAAATGATATAGGAAGAGACATCATCAAGTTAAGGAGTGGCCAGAGCTTCCTCAAATCTAGTTCCAAGACACAAGAACAAAGCCTTGTAAGAAGATCTCACAAAAGGGTCATGTCTGTATCCATAAACATTTCTTGGCACACTATTGTAGGCCTTGAAAGACTTTTAAAAATACCACTAGCACTCCTCTGATTAAAGGTTCTGGTTTCTATCTGTCATACTCTAAAGTCAGATCAGATTTAATGGTGCATCCCAAAGGATCTCCCTTATGTCCTTGCACATAGCAGTTCTCAGTTCAATTTGTAATTCATTAGAGAAGTGTATAAAATCTTTCCTAACTTTGTCATATTCCATAAGTCCAATGTTAGCTATCAAATGTCCCCTGGCTATATTTTATACACTCTAAACCCCGTTCTTCTTCCCACACTATCTTACATTTTCTAGATCGTTGGAATATATTCTTTTTTCTAGAAAGTTCTTTCTCCCTTAGCTACCAGACAGAGTTAAATGTGAGCTTAAGAGTGAGGTTCTATTCTCTCATTCATTATGATAAATTTCAGGCAGAGCTTTTTTGCTATGTTGCTTTCATATTGATAATAAATCATTATTTTAAAGCTTTATTTATTTATTATTTATTTATTTATTTGTGTGTATGTGTATATATGTGTATGTGCATGCCATGGTACTCACAGAGAGGTTAGAGGACAATTTGAATGAATAAGTTCTTTTCTCTTAATACTTGGAACCTGGGAGTTGAACTCAGGTTATCAAGCTTGGTGGTAGCCCTTGAAAAGGAATTTAGCCCAAAAATATGGCTGCTCTGACTGGTGTGTACACTCTTAGTATACACATTTATTTTCAAACAATGTACATAAGGTTAGTTTATAGAAGGAATCAGCCATATTTGAAAGTGATGTCTAACTGAGGGGCAGACAAAGTGATGAATCAGAGAAAGAATTGACAGAACAAAATAGAGATAGGATATACCAAACTCTCATGAGAACAACACAGGAAAGAAAGTCTATTTAAGAGCAATGTAAGGAGAGACAGTCAGTTAGTTCTGTTCACTCAGTTGAGTTCAGGGCAGTAGAGTTGAGTCAGCCAGTTGGGAGTCAGTGCAGTAAGTGTAGTGCAGTGGAGTTGAGTTCCTTTGTGGCTTCATGCTGCTCAGTGTAGGTCAGCAGAGGCAGATGAAGCCAGAGAATAAAAAAGGAGCCAGAAGATTAAAACAAATTGCAGAGTTAGTTTGAGGCTGAGCAGAGCAATTCAGTTGGAAGCTTAGAGAAGCCAGATTTAATCAGTCAGCTTGGAGAGGAGTTTGAGCCAGAACAGCTGAGTTGAACCAGCCAGCCTGAGTTCAGAAAGAACTAGAAAGAGTGAAGTTATTCAGTAGGAAGCCTCTGAGACAACAATTACTCCAGGCAAATAAGTTACTTTTATACCTATTGAGACACCTCTCTGGCTCTATTTCAGTATGGGGCATGTACCTGAGTTTTGCTTTTTGAAGGCCAGGGATGTCACATTGTCAGAATGCCTCAGGATCACATTTCTTTATTTGACAGCTGACATTATCACAGTCCAGAAGCAGACATTTAGTTTCTGTGCTTAGAAACCAGCCTCAGTCATGTCTTAATTAATAAGAATGATTGGATACTGAGATGCTAACTCATAGAGAAAACCTCATAGAGACAACTCTGTCAATTTAAGATAAAAAACACCTGGGAAGCCAACTTGACACTCATATTTACAGGATAAATATGTTTAATCCTTTCAGGTAAGCAGTGATGAGAGCCAGATTGGCTGGGAGTTTATGCGATAAGCATGGGATCAGAACAGACATCTATATCTTAACTGAGCATGACAACATCCGAAGGAGGGGATGTACCCTTATGTGGGGAAGATAATCCTGAGACTCTCATGAAACTCCTCCCATTTGCCTTTGTGTGTGTGTGTGTGCAACATTGCATTTCACTGTATTTAAATGCTTATTTCTGGGTTTATTGTCAAAGTTTAAATCATGTTACCCTGGAGACCAGTCTGCTTCCTTAAGCAGAATTTAAAAATTTCTGCCCTGTGTATTGAATTCTGAAGGCAAAAACAAAAAAAACCAAACAAACAAAAAAACAAAAACTATCACTTTAAGTATCTTTAAAATGTAGAAAAAAAGATCTGCACATTGTTCATTTATTTTCCACGCCTCTTCATGCGGGGACATCTCATCTCCGAGCAGTTAGGAACTATGATTTACCAGTCCTGGTACCACAGTTCTGAATCAAATCACCAACAAACATGCTACATAAATAGTGTTTATTTTCAGTGATTTTGAAATATCTTTAAGAAAAGGGGTTATCTTGAAATGTACAATGATTTCAGTATTTTAGAAATGTTTTTTAATTTTTAAAAAGAGGATATTATATTTATATTTCAGATGTTATCCCTTTCCCCATTTCCCCACCCACCCAGAAACCCCCTATCCCATCCCCCCTCATCCTACTTTTATGAGGATGTACCCCAACAACCCACCCACTCCCACCTCCCCACCCTCAAATTCCCCCACACTGGACCATCCAGCCTTCACAGGAACCAAGGACCTCCTCTCCCACCTTTGCCTGATAAGGCCATCCTCCCCTACATATACAGCTGGAGCCATGGGTCCCTCCCTATGTGCTCCCAGGCTGGTGGTTTAGACCCTGGGCACTTTGGTTGGTTAGTATTGTTGCTCTCCCCATGGGGCCACAAACCCTTTCAACTCCTTCAGTTTTCTCTCTAACTCCTCCATTGGGAACCCCATGATCAATAGTTAGCTGTGAGCATCCCCTCTGTATATGTCAGGCTCTGGCAGACCTCTAAGGAGACAGCTATATCAGGCTCCTGTCAGCATGAACTTCCTGGCATCCACATCAGCTTTGCCCTTGGTGACTGCACATGGGATGGATACCCAAGTGGAATAGTATCCAGAAGGCCCCTCCTTCAGTTTCTGTTCCACACTTTGTCTCCATATTTGCTCCCATGAGTATTTTGTTATTTCTTCTAAGAAGGACTAAAGCATCCACACTTTGGTTTTCCTTTTTCATGAGCTTCATGTGGTCTGTGAGTTGTATCTTGGGTATTTCAAGCTTTTGGGCTAATATCCAATTATCAGTGAGTGAATACCGTGTGTGTTCTTTTGTGATTGGGTTACCTCACTCAGGATGATATTCTCTAGTCCCATCCATTTGCCTAAGAATTTTATGAATTCGTTGCTTTTAATAGCTGAGTAATACTCCATTGTGTAAATGTACCACATTTTCTGTATCCATTTCTCTGTTGAAGGACATCTGGGTTCTTTCCAGTTTCTGGCTATTATAAATAAGGCTGCTGTGAACATAGTGGAGCATGTGTCCTTGTTATATGTTGGAGCATCTTCTGGGTGTATGCCTAGGGATGGTATAGCTAGGTCCTCAGGTAATATTATGTCCAATTTTCTGAGGAACCGCCCGATTGATTTCCAGAGTGGTTGCACCATCTTGCAATCCCACCAACAATGGAGGAGTGTTCCTCTGTCTCCACATCCTCACCAGCATCTGCTATCACCTGAGTTTTTGATCTTAGCCATTCTGACTGGTGTAAGGTGGAATCTCAGGGTTGTTTTGATTTGCATTTCCCTGATGACTAAGGATGTGAACATTTCTTTAGGTGCGTCTTGGCCATTTGAGTTTCCACAGTTGAGATTTCTTTGTTTAGCTCTGTCCCCCCCCCCCCCCATTTTTTTCATAGGGTTATTTGGTTGTCTGGAGTCTAATTTCTTGATTTCTTTGTATATATTGGATATTAGCCCTCTATCGAATGTAGGATTGGTCAATTTTCTGGTGTTCTAAAATTCAATTTTCCTTTCAGGCAGAAAAAATTGGTTATTAATAATGCATTGAGAAAAAAGTTATTACAAGTATACTTAGTAGCTTATACTTCAGTACATTAAAATATTTCTATACTGAGATTTATAATCAACAGGACAAAATTAGTTTAATAGCTAATTTGAGATAGACAATTTGTGTGTGTGTGTGTGTGTGTGTGTGTGCATGTGTGTGTGTGCATGTGTGTGTGTGTTTGTGAGCAGAAGTTGATGTCAGGTGTTTTCCTTGATAGGTCTCTAATTTATTTTGTCAGGTTGGGTCTCTCACACTCAGAACTTGACTATTCTGATGGTCTAGCTTGGTCCAGAGATCTCTGTAACATGTAGTTTTAAAAAGCCAGGCTATCACCTTCTTGGGCCAGCTGCACCCTCAGCTCAGCTCTGAGAACAAGCTGCTGCTGGTCCCACACTGGCATTGCTCTTCCAACAGCCAGCTGGTTGTCTGACCCCTGGGAATTGTGATCGCTCCTCCAACCCCTCATGGCTAGTTCTGCCAAACCATTAATGACCACCCTGCAGCTGTGACCTTTCTCCTGCCCACCTGAGTTGCCAAGGATGGAAAACACCAGACAATCAATACCTGGCTGAAAAAGCCCTTTTACTATCTCTTTCCCTCCTCTTCCTCTCGGGACCCTGAAAATCCCAGCTCTTTATCTTCGACCAGCGATTGACTTCTGCCGTCTTTATTGACAAGATCAAGAAACAATTTGGAAACCATATTTAGTATCAGCCCTTCCCCCAACAGATCTCTATGTCTCTGGGATTACAGACTGGCTTTGTAATTTCATGGCTTTTACAAGGTCTCAGGGTTTCTGAATTCTAGTCCCCATGCTTGAAAGGGAAGCACATTATTCCCAGTCCCCAACTCTATTTTCTTCTCTGCCAAAGTGCTGGGCCCTGTGCTCTGTTGATACGAACTGGAGGTAGAACCAACTGCTAACAATGACACCAGAGATGGTATTTCTTAACACAGCTGCTCAAATGCGCAGATCGAGGTGGAGGGGTGGAGATTTCCCGCTTGTCTGAGCTGTGATTGGCAGTTTCTGCCATTTTATACTCCAAGTACAGAACAGTTCTGTAAACATGTACTTTTCCTGACTGTTCTCTAGAAGAATGTGTGGCGGATGAAGCATTAAGCAGAAATGTTTATTGCTGCCAGTGTTATGCATCAGTCTTCTAAATACAATCCCATGATGGAGGGAAAGAAAGAATGAAAAGAAATTGCCAAATTACCAATAGTAAGCAAATCAACAGTACTAAAAAAAGAGGTAACATTATCTTGCTGTCTTTGGAGATTCCAGAGCTGTGTTTACACATGCCCACAAGCATAGGGTACACAATTTGCAGAGTTTAGAGCAGATCAAAATCTGGGTCTCTTTGTACAAAATGTCAATTTCAAGCCAAACTACACAGATTTCCAACTCCGGAAGTTGGCCCAGGGTCTCATTAGCTTAGGCTGTTTGTCCAAACATAAGCCTTTGAGGCTGAAGTTTGAGAGTGAGTCCTAGAAAATGCTAGAGGCATTCGGTTGCAGTCAGTTTTATCATGTCTCCTGATGGTGTTCCTTAAGACCTTGTGGGTGAATAGCTGTAATAATGCAAATATTGCTTTGTCATTGACTTCTCATTTTCTAGGTCATCTGGAGAGCCTAGAACTTCTTCAGATAGTTTAATGAGTTTATGAACTATTTGAAATAACATCTGGTAGGCAATTTTAAAAGGTTTTTACGTAGCATAATTGAACATATTTATGCCCATGATATAAAGAATAATCAACGTAAATAGAATATTCATTATCTAAAATATTTATCTCTTCCTAAAGGCAAAACACTAAAAAAATTCTATCTTGTAGTTATTTGGAAGTTAAAGTAAACTATTTTTAGCCATTTTCACCTACTGCATGATAAATACAGGGAGGCTTCTCTATCCGATTGTAACTTAGGACCCACTGACTAAATTTTTTTCATCCTACAAATTTTTTTTTGGCATGGCTTTTATTTATGGATATTCTTGATAATACCTTCTCTAAAAATTATGTCACCAAAAGACGTTTCTTGGTTATATTAGGTGCTTAAGTGTAAATACAATGGTGGGCAAATTAAATGTAAATACAAATTTGGTGGTCAAAATAAAACAGAGCAAAAGTCCAGACAACGACTGACATGGAGATAATAATGGCTAGTATTTAGAATTTTCAAAAGAACTAAGGTGCACATTTTTCTACAGTTTCACCTTTTCTCTGAGAACAGCTTCTTCCTTTCCACAATGGAAGATGACTTGTTTCCCAGTTTTGTGTTTTCTCTCTGCCATACCTCATCTTGCTGATTTAACATGCTGCCTCTACTTAGCTGCCTGAGATGTGTCTCTGGGATCTAAGAAGAGAGCTGGAGAGCAACACCATTATTATATATTGAAAGTATAAAAATGGGGACAGCTTTAAGCAGCAAATTCACATCTACAAACACAGTCAGTTGTTCTCAAATACAATTGTGTTCCCAGGAAACCTTACATTATTAATCACTGTGTATGAACAATTGATTGGCAGCAAGGAGCTTAGAATTGAGACAGTTTCAGAACTGTAGTTACAAAGTTATTTTTCCACTAGGAATATCAGTGTTGTGTGCATTTTCGGCTTATGAATAATTTATATTTGTAATATAAAAATTAAAGAGTAATCAATAAAAAATTAGATTAAAAAATTTCAAACTAAGCCATCTGCATTTTAGATGATCAAAACCAGAGAAGTTTTAATGACTTACTGTTAATTTACAGGCGATTCTTCTGGCCAGCCCTCAGGGACCTAGCAGGTGCTTACATCATGACCTGCCACTGCAGCCACCATGTGTGTCAGGTGTGAGGTGATAAGAGGGCCCCAGACATCCCAGATAGCTCTCTATCTCTGTTCTTGGCATTTCCTCTTTATGCCCCACATGTGCCCCATTTTTAAACAGATCTGTTGCATGGGGTAATTTCCTAGAGGTGAACCTTAGACTGGGCCTACCAAAGGTACCTCCTTGCTGCATTATATTTCATAACACTTAGCATTATCCAAAGGAAGTTTTATAACTCATTGCTATGACAAAGACTAGGTTAAAAGAAAATGTTTAAAAAGGCATTAGGTCACAGTTAATGATGCTATTTATAGCTGTCAGTGTTGGTTTAGTCATGAGTAAAGGGTTAAAACATATTCAGGATAATTAGCTTAGTCCACACCTTGTATTTTAATACTTAAAACAACTGCATGCAATGCTGGTCATCTGCTATATGTTAATCAAGTTCAGAGCTCAGTGTACTGCTGTAGGTGTATAAACTCAGCACTCAGGAGGCTGAGGTGGGTGGATCAGAAGTTCAAGATCAGTTTCTTCTCTTAAAAAGCCAAAATAAATAAATAAATAAACAAATAAGCAAATAAGTAAATAAATAAATAAATAAATAGTTAAGGTCAGGATGGGCATGGTAGCACACGCCTGTGATGTTGCACTTGTAAGAGCATTACAATACAAGAACAGACTTACATTTGCACCATAGGAAGACTATACAGCGACAGTGTGTGATTGCTTATATACTTATGCTGTTCTAGGTTAATAGTTGATCTAGCAAAATAATATTTCACTAAATCTTTAATGGACAGAATGCTATAGTGTTAACAAATAATTTGTAGAATGTGTCTGGGTATAGTTCCATTCTATTTGTTCTAAGGAAATAGAAATGTTGCATAGATAGGAAAGTGTATTATTTATGGCTAAACTTTACAAAGGAGAGAACTAAACATTGATATGGAAATCTACCTTGTAAGGCTTAACCTTTAAAAAGTGATTCAACATTACCTTGTCGTTCAGTCTTCACAGGGCTGTGGACTTGGTACCAGATGTTAGGGATTTATAAACAGGCAAGACAAGGGCTCAACTCTGGAATCTCACTGTGTTGCCGGATAGAAACAAACAAAAATCTCTCCGAAGTCTAAAGTTTGCTATCAGCTGTTTAGCACCACAGGAGAACTGAAACATCAGCGATAAATTAATTCATCAGTAGAGTCATGGAGAAAGGAGACTTCAGTTGCTACTTAAGGAATGGGTTGATTTACTGGATGACAGTTGAGAACAAACAGAACAGCAAGAGCCGAAGAGCAGATGACAGGTAATGTGTCACAGGTACATTGATTATCCAGAATGGGGGACTTGGGTGTGTGAGTAGACCAGAGAACATCTGATGGTGTGAAAGGAGCTGATTGGTTAGTCCGTGGAAACCCTGAGCTATGGGAGCACAGAAATTGCATTTTGAAAATAAAGATAAATGGTTTCTGTCATTTAAAGTGGTTTCTTCTTATGTGCCCTCCCATCTATTCTTTCATTTAGCTCTATCTTTACCTCACAAGGCTGTTTGCTCCAAATTTACACTGGAGGGAGTGGAAGCCACAGTCACTGACTGGTGCTTCAGAAGATGAAATGCCACAACCAGAGAATCAAGCTTCAAAGCACTTCCACAACTGCCTTCTTTCCACTCTACTACAATGTCTATGAGATGCAGGCATTGTTATGAAACAATGCAGCGACTTTAGCAAGGGGCTACCTGGCAGGCCCATGCCAAGGTGTCCCCCCCTGAGAAATCACACTATGGGACAGACCTAGAATAAGGGAGGTTTATTGTGGGGGAAGAAAGGGCAGTGGTGACTTGCAGAAGTGGGTAGAGGCAGAGAAGGGGGCAGGAAAGGACAGAAAGGGAGAGAGGGGCCAGCTGAGAAGATGTGGAGAGAGAGAGAGAGAGAGAGAGAGAGAGAGAGAGAGAGAGAGAGAGAGAGAAAGACAGAGACAGACAGAGAGAGATGGGAAGGGAGGGGAAGGAGGGAGGGACAGAGGAAAGGGAAGGAGAGGAGAGGAGAGGAGAGGAGAGGAGAGGAGAGGAGAGGAGAGGAGAGGAGAGGAGAGGAGAGGAGAGAAGAGAAGAGAAGAGAAGAGAAGAGAAGAGAAGAGAAGAGGACTGGGGTAACGTGCAATCCTCTCTATATACTGGCTTGCACCTGGCAGGTAATTGCAGCAGGTAATGTTGCAAGCTGTTGCTAGGTCCCTCTTATGAGGAATTGTCTGTAAACCAATATGTATAGTTCCCACAGATGATCAGACAGTGGGACACATGGTACCTTTCCTCATGCACACAGCCCTGGCCACACCAGCTCCTTCACCACCACTAGAGATCTACCATTTTCTCCTCACCACCAGTACTCTACCTTTACCTCCTCCTCTGCCTCCTCTGCCTCCTCCACCATCTTCTTATCCTCCATTCTCCACCACTATCACCACCAACTACCTCATCTTCTTCCTCCTCCCCCTCCACTTTCACCTCTATATTTATCAGTGGAAACAAATGAAGAGAGAGAGGATATGCATGTGAGAACTGTATAATAAGCTGAACTGCCCTAATGCATGCAGCATTCCTTTTGGGATTGTGTCAGCGATACAAATGTAGAAATTCTCTATTTTCAAGCCCTGCTTCTTCCTTCTCCATTGTAGTGCACAGCTGTCAGGATATGGTGTTGTTTCCCGAGTAAAGAAAAACAAAACAAAAGAGAAAAGAAATTAAAAAGGCCCCCTTTCTGGTATTTGGATCCACATTCAAGATCCCTACTTCCTCTGCCTTCACAGAGAACTGATTCGGTATGCATGATGCTTGCCACAGCACAGGTGTCTGAGCTTGGGAGGCAGCTCCCACTGATGTGGGTTTATGAGCCTGCTGTATTGACCCTCCATGTGTGTTTGCCAGGAGGTATCATTTTTCCAGAATATGACCTTGCAGTTCAGACAGTGACGCACAACTGAATTGCCACTTGAGTGTCCTGGTTTCCTCATTTCTTCTGCATTCCCTGCCTGGGAGAGGTCCAACATGAAGTACTTTCTGTGGAGAGGTGAGTGTCAGCATCTGCCAGGGCAGTGAGATGCTAGATGCTTTCTCAGTGACCAGATCAGCATATCAAAGAGCCTATTCTGTTGAGCGGATTCCTGCTAAAACTCCCATTTTCTTTCTCATCATGTTGGCAGTGATTGGCACCAGGTTATTGCGTTCCTTGGTGGTGACTTCTTAGGGCCTCTTCTACATCGACAGACAGACTTGTTTTATGTGAAAATCCGATCATAGTTACCCTCAGCTTCATATTTGTACAAAGGAAATGCAGGCCACTCTTTATTCTTCTTATGGTATGAGATGAATTCTTTCTTCGTTGGCCTAGCTAGACCTTGTTAAAAAACCTTTGTTGAATTTGATTAATCGGGTGCGTTCAATTATTTTAAATGTGTTTTAAAATGTTTAGTTATTGTTATCATCTGTGTTTTCATGGTGTGTGTGTGCTCACGTACATGTGCATGTGTGCATATGTGTGGATGCACATGACATAGCACACATGAAGTCTTAAGACAACCTTGTGTGGTCAGTGCTCCTTTTCCTCATTTAAGTGGTTCTAGGAATTAAACTCAGGTTGTTAGGATCGTGCTGCAAGCACCCTTACCTGCTGCGCCATCTTGCCAGCCTAAAAATACACCAACATTGTAACTAGCTTATTTGACTAGACAATGGTATGTGAGGTAGGCAGCACCAGATTAGAACTGCTGTAGAGGGAGCTGGATGTAGGGCAGGGAGAAAACTTGTATAATGTTTTTGCACAGCCAATACAAAGACATTGTATTTGTTTGGTTAGAGTAGAAAGTTTCTAATTGGACTTAGCTGGTGTCTTCTGATTGGCCACGTGTAAGTTTTCTTAGTTTATATTTAGGTTTGGTTTGCTTATGTAGGCCCTTGTATTCAAGCATAAAGCCCCTTCAGTTATTATTTTCAAAATATTGTTTGGAGTTGGCAAGATGACTCAGACAGTAAGGGCATTTGCTGAGATACCTAATGATCTTTGTTGATCTCTGGGTCTCTCAGGGTCAAAGAAGAGAACTGACTCAGCAGGTTATCCTCTGACTTCCACAGGAACATTGTGATGTGAATACACACACACACACACACACACACACACCCCAAATAAATAAATAAATATGTAAGTAAATAAATAAATGAAACTAAACACCCCTTTCACATAGTATTAACAGTCCATATTTGCTGTTCTCTGGTTATCTATTCCTCTTTCTAATTACTAATTGAGTTTGGTTACTATATCTTGTTAACTATTTTACTGTCAGAATTGCATGTAGCATTGTCCCATCATATGTTCAAAGAAAGCATTAGCTAAAATTAGTAGGTAAATTAATTAAAGACTGAATGGATCATTAAATCTGAAGTGCAGGAGCTATGAACCTTAGTAGGAGGGGAGGGTAGAGGAGCTAGAGAGACATTATGTCCCCCTGCCATGAAGATCACTAATAAAGGCTACTGGAAAGGACCTGGGTGCCTTTAACATGATGTGCAGCCTCTGAACCAGCCCTTCCTTATGAACGGATGATGTCAGTGTTAATGTTAACTCATGAACCATCTCTGAAGTCATCATGTTCCAAGTAAAAGCTACTGTGTGATGATAAAGGAAACTAATCAGGCCGGGACCTAGAATATATATAAGTAATCCTTACTAGCCTTAGAGTTTCTAGAAAGGTCTTCCTATTATAACAATAATACTTAGAACTCTCCAAAAAGAAATCTACTTTTCTTAAGATAGTCAGTTTCCCTGAAGTCTTTCAAAAATAGTCAGAAGCTGGGCATAAGCCAAAATTATTTGATTTTTCTTTGTAGAACTCTCTGAATTTCCTTTACACACATACACACTCATGCTTGCACACATGTACATGCACACACATGCATGTGCACACACACAGACACACAGACACAGACACACACACACACACACACACACTCTTTCATCTAGTGTCAATGCACCATATTTACTGTCCTCTGGTATTTAGGCATGTTCAGGTGACCATTAAATACCTTCATCATACTATATCGTAATGCCTTCCTCAATAGCCTTATTTTTTAAAAAGAGATTATTTATTTTATGTATGTGAATACACCGTTGCTGTCTCCAGCCACACTAGAAGAAGGCATCAGATCTCATTACATATGGTTGTGAGCCACCATTCGGTTATTGGGAATTGAACTCAGGACCTCTGGAAGAGCAGGCTGTGCTTTTAACTACTGAACCATCTCTCTAGCCCCAATAGCCTTATTTTATTTCATCTTGGGCCATATCACATCAGGCTAAGAAGAGTGTCAGGAGCCTCCCATCCTGGAGCAGGGTGAGAGGAGACACAGAGTAGGGCTCTGGTTCCAGCTCTTTAATTATACTGAAAGGCTGATGATAACTTTTAAAAAGTCCTTAAAACTTTCTTGCTCAGCCAGGCAGTGGTGGTGCACGCCTTTGATCCCAGCACTTGGGAGGCAGAGGCAGAGGCAGGCAGATTTCTGAGTTCGAGGCCAGCCTGGTCTACAGAGTGAGTTCCACGACAGCCAGGAATACACAGAGAAACTCTGTCTCAAAAAACCAAACCAAACCAAACCAAACCAAACCAAACCAAACCAAACCAAACCAAACCAACAACAACAAAATAAAACGCCAAAAACCAAACCAAACCAAACCAAAAAAAAAAAAAAAACCAAAAAACAAAACAAAACAAAAACCAAATAAACGTTGTTCTTGCTCTTTCTGAGGGTAAAAAGCTGCTGACTCGGGTGATTGATACCTGTAGCCTAACAGGGGGAGGTGGGAAGGGGATTAAGTAACATGGCCTTTGTTCTATCTCAGCCTGCTAGTAGAAGTCTCAGGAGAAAAAGGAACACGTTGAAAAGTGATTGTAGCCTTTATTACTAAGTTGTAAAAGGTTTCCTATAGAAGCTATCTAAGGAAAAGGGGGGAAATAGAATGAATGAAAAGGGGACTAAGGGAAAATTCTTCTCCTCTTTGTCCAAGAAGTGTTTGTTCAAAAATGTTCTCCTCAGCTCAGTTCTGACCCTTCTCTGTCCTCAGCACTTATACATCTTCCAGAATACATGATCACAAGTTTTCACAAATTCAAATTATTAATCGAATAAGAAGTGTACATCAGTGGATTTTTACAACCATATCCACTAGGAGTAATTATCTGGCTAAACATTCATCTCCTGTCACAGCTTCACAGGTTCATTGAAAGTTAAAAACCATAACTAAGTTATTAGTGAAGTTTTGTATAGATAACCCCAGTCAGTATTTTATTTTCTGTCCTACCACCTATAATAAATCGTTAGTTCCCTTTTTATGACCTTTGGTTAATAGTTTTACAATCTCTTGGAATGTGCTCTGAGTAGGAGAAAGTCTGGTCATTATCTAGAAGCAATTAGTTGGTGACACAATGGGAGACTGGCAGAGTTCTCATTGTAGTTTTGACTATCAGAAGAGACCTAATAGTGGTCCCAGTATAAAAGAGCTTAATAAATACTGATATAATTCTAGGATTCTTATAAGATCATCATAAAGAATTAAGAAGTGATCTATTTTAGCATCATTACAAGACAGTGTGTCTTTGTAGATTTGAAGATATCTGTTCGAAAGGGTGGGCTAATACCTAGTGATTGTTATATTTGTTTAATAATAACAGGAAAAGCATATTAATAGCAGGAATCTCTCCTAAAATGATTTTCTCCTGGCCTTGCCTATCAGAGTTCCACTGTAGATGTTAATTTAAGGAGGTTGTCTCAGGAAGATCACCTGCTAGTTATTAGCTTGACCTGTGATGGCTCCTGCCAGAAGGGTGATTTCAGAAGAAGACATTTTGAGAAAGACTGTGGTTCATAGCTGTTATTGTAGGACATGTCTATAATTATTCCTAGTTCTTAAGTTGTTATTGTGCTTAATTTATAAATGGATATTTTCATAATTGTGTGTGTGTACGTATAAAATAGCATATCTAGGGTTTGATAATATCTATAGTCTCAGGCATCTAGTTGCTCTTGACTGAATGCTTTTTCTCCAAAACAATGTTGGAACTTCAGTGTTTAGGCTTTGCTCAGTTTTCCCATCAGACACAGCTTCCTTCTTCCCTACTTAGAGCTAATAACCCAGAGTCCAGCTGCTCAATCAGCCTTAGCCTTTCTTCTTCATCTAACCTATGAAACTAATCATTGACTTCCCCCAGGGTGTCTCTCTCTCTCTCTCTCTCTCTCTCTCTCTCTCTCTCTCTCTCTCTCTCCCTCTCTCTCTCCCTCCCTCCTTCCCTCCCTTCCTTGCTCCCCTCTGTCTCTCTCTGTCTCTCTCTCTGTCTCTCCCTGTTTTAGAAAGAAAATTTCATACTCAGGTCTATAGCTAGAAATGTATGCGTTAACTTTTTCTACTTTCTTGTTTTGCCATGTGATGCAGTACCCTGTTTGCCAACCTTAAAACTCATTTTCAGCTTTCCATCAGCAATCCCTGGGACAAATGGGAGTCCCCAATAAACTCTACCCTAGTGGATTTGCTAAATACTCTGTAGCTGACTTATATGTCCCTTGCCAGCTTGTCCCTGTCTCCACATTGGTTCTTACCCATGTTAACATTCTTTGATAGCAAAATCAAACTCAGAAGGAGGTCTAAGCCACCCTCTTTTGACTGCAATACTTCCAATATACAGCTGGCCTCCTTCCCTTAACCACCCACCCCAACTCCTCTCCATGCTTCTGTACTTTCTTCCCCCAGCTGCTATTGGCAGCTGTTCCCATTAGCATCTCACTTCATCAATCTCATGGAGCCCTACCCACACAAAAGTTACAAAGCATTCCTCTCCTCAGTCTACCTCTCCCCTTTGCCTTATAGGACCCTCTTCAAGATCCCACCCTACATTTTCCTGTAACATCACTGTCTCCAAGCCAATATGAACTAATACCCCCTCCCTTCTCTTGTGTGACATTACCAGTTCCTGCAGTAAACTCCTTTTTCCAGGTTCCCCCGGTTTATCTCTAGGAGACTGAGGAAACTACCTGGCTTCACAGCTAGTAGGGAACAGAAAAAGAGGCCACATCTCCAACCCTCTGCTGTAGGTTAGCCAATGGCATCCACCACAAGCAAGTGATGGCTTCTATTGCTGACACTCTTAAGGCTCCCCAGTGACAGATCACATCCCTAGCAGGGGTTGTCCTCCAGTACCTGAGGAGCTCTGGACTTAATGACTGCCAAACAGGGAGGGATTTGCATTGTGTTAAGGGAGGAATGTTGTTTTTATGTCTGTGAGTCTGGGCTGGTGAAACAGGATATAGATATATGCTCAAAGATCTACAGCGAGATCTCTGAGCACGCTAAATGCCCAACCCCTAACCCGTGGTACGCAAATTCTCTCGTACCTTGGCTTCTCCCCCTTCTTGGCGCTGTACTGGCCATCGGAGCCATACTCCTCCTGGCACCCTACCTCATCCAATTTCGAAAACGGCAGATGACTCAGATGAATAGCTTTGCAAATCTCACTGCCAATTGTGTTCTGGTTCAATATAAAATCGTTCCCAATATAGAGGCTATGAACTATGATTACACCTCCCCTTTATAAAACAAAAACGGAGTGACGTAGGCCAAGTGCAACTGGGGAATGGGCCTAGAACAAGAGCGAGATCGAGAAGTATCCAAACTCTGAAAATCTCATCTTGAGTAAGGAATGTTCCCTCCCTATTCTCAGCCTGCATGTCCTGGTACCATTGGACAAATTATAGGTTTAAGCACTGGTATCCCTCTTTATGCAAACAAAGCATTCTCAGCCCCTCAGCCCCAGCCAATAATGTACACTCGCCTTGAAAACCATTTCCCAATAAAGAGAGCCACTGTTTTATGGCGCATCATAAGCTACGAGAGCTATTTCATTGACTATCATCTAGAAGAGCTGTTTTCCTTTCCCACATAAAGAAGAGCTGTACCAATAAAAACCATCTTGGAGAAGTGCTCCCCATCCCCCATTCTGCAACGCTGGATTTCAATTCATCCACCCAGACAAACTTTGTTCCCTTCATTCTGGCTCTCACTGGTGACTGATTATCTCAAAAGCAGAAGCAAAGCCAGATCCACAGTAGGCAAAGAGCAAGAGCTTTTTATTTCCATGTTCTTTATATAGGCAGCCACCAGAAGGTGTGGCCCAGATTGATGGTGGATCATCCTACCTCAAATGGTCTTAATTAAATGTGGATCTTCTAATTTCAAATGATTTAATTAAAAAAAAAACCTTCACAGGTATGTATACCCAGCTGCTTGGGTTCTAGTTAATTCTGGATATAGTGAAGCTGATAACCAAGAACAGCCCATAGATGGTATTTAGACACATAAAGCTTAATTTTTTAAATCAGGGATACATTATATATATTTACCTATAAGGGTATTTTTGTGGTTGTTCTTGTGTGACACAACATGCAAGAGGAGGTCAGAGGACAACTTGTGGAAAGTGTTACTTTTAGGAATTGACTCTGGTCATAAGACTTGGTGTCAAGCTATCTTGCTGACCCTCAGACATGCTTTTATATACTTTTAATCACTTTACACTTTAATCATCTCAGAGCCTGATTTTGTGTTTAGAAGGATCGGTGGTGCAAAACAGTATATTTACTAAAGACAGCTAGGGAGCAGACTGAGCTTGAGATTTTATAACCAGCTCTATTTAGTTTGAAGGCAAGGCCATGATATATATATATATATATATATATATATATATATATATATATGTATTGCATATGCAAATTGGAGGAAATTATTTCCTACCCCTGAATATGAGTTATGCCACCTATAAAATGGTGTCTAATGAGGTTATTAAATGATTTGTTGAATTTAACATATGTAATTACAACTATTTCTGTTTACTACATAGTAAATAGAAGGGTTTCTCTATTTTTGCATGTTTTAAAAGACATATCAAATATATCATATGTCCTCATCCCTCCCAATGGAGAGTATGTCTTAACAGTGAATTATAGCTGGATGAGAGCTAACATAAAAAGATAGAAGGGCACAGTGTGTCAATCAAAGATTTTAGGACATAGAGATTAGTGTCCTATATATTTGTGTATGTGCATGTCGTGTTGAGCAGGACATCGGAAGGCAGGAAGAATGGGTCAGATCCTCTGGATCTTGAGTTACACATGCTTGTAATCCCCTGATGAGGCTGCTGGGAATTAACCTAGATCCCCTGCAAGAGCTGCAAGTCCTCTTAACTGTTGAGCCATCTGTGTAGCAGACCAATGTTTTTTGATGGCTAAGAACAAAAATGAGTGATGATGCACTGGTTCCTTGATTCCCAGTTGCTTTTAATTTGCTTTTAATTTGTTTTTTATTATTTATAAAAACCCTCTGGAGAAATCCATTGTACATATCTGCTTCTTTGAGGGAAGGGAAAGGATGTATTTATGTTTCATGACACAGTTACTTTTCTGTGCACTCTTAACACTACCTGGCTCTGTGAGGGTGCTTTAAGTCAGTGAGGAAACTAAGACAATCTTGCCCTAACTTTTATGAATAAATCAAATGGCTAAAAGGCATTATCATAATTTGTCTATATTTATATTTAGAGAGGGCTGTGCCTGGATCACCTCAGCAGAACGATGAAGCCCAAAGAGAGGGCTCTGTGGGGAAAGGCACATACTTCCAAGTCTGATGACCTGAGTTGGTTCACTGAGATCCACAGAGTTTAAAGAAAGAACTGGCTCCTGCAATTTGTTCTCTGACCCCCCACATGTGTGCTGTGACTCCCCTGTGCCAGAACAAGCAAAATAAATGAATAAAAACAAAACAAATACAATAGGATGAGAGATTGTCTGGCTCATTGCCCTAAACACATTGTATACAAGACTAACCTCTGTTGATCAAGGCCCATCCATCTTTATCCTTTCTGCATGCCTTTTCTCTTATGGATAAGCAGTAGTATTTTGGTGTCTATTTTTGGAGGGTGATGCTGAACTATTGGAGGTGGATTTATTAGTAAGGGGAGCAAAAGAGTAATCACCTAATATAAAGAATAAGAATCAAGGACACGCTTGTCTCTGTCCTCAGGTGAGTGATAATTAAAGCAGCAGATGATTGAGATCATTAATCATGAGCAATTATACCCACTATAAAATTTTGTTTTTACACATAATTAAAGGGTAGATATAATTTCATATACAAATTAATGCGCACACACACTTTAAGAATACATCAATGAGCTATAAAAATCTGTCCTCACAGGTACTAATCTTTACCAATTCCTCCAATAATAATTTATATGGATAACAATTATTTAGGGCTTCTGAGGTAGCAGCTGCTCTGGTAGCTATTTTAAATATCTAATTCTAGCAACATTGTCTTAACAGAGCCACAGATGAACTATATTTCAAACTACACAAGGAAAGCAAATTTTGCAGAGGGTAAGAAAGTAGCTTTTCTAAGATCTTTAAGACTTAGTATGTAATGGAGGTTTGTTTGAGTTCAGATTTATTGCTGTAAAGAGATACCATGACCAAGGCAACTTATGAAAGAGAACATTTAATTGGAGTTTGCTTATAGTTTCAGAGGGTCAGTCCATGATCACTATGGAGGGAAGCATAGTGACAGATATGGAAGTAAGCAGGCATGGCACTGAGCAATAGTTGAGAGCTTACATCCACAAGCAGGAGGGAGGGAGGGAGGGAAGGATGGAGGGAGGGAGAGAGGGAGGAAGAAGGAGACAGAGGATGGGAGGGAGGGAGGGAGAGAGAGAGACAGAGAGAGACACACACACACACACACACAGAGAGAGAGAGAGAGAGAGAGAGAGAGAGAGAGAGAGAGAGAGAGAGAGAGAGCCAGACTGGGCCTAGTGTGTGCTTTTAAAACCTCATTGCCCACCTGAAGTGAGATACCTTTTCCATTGAGGCTATACCTCCTAAATCCTTCCATAAACAGTTCAGTAACTGGGAAGCAAACATTAAAATATGCTAAGCCTGTGAGAACCATTGTCATTTAAAGCACCACACTTGACTTGGTCCTGGAGAGATAGAACAGTCATTAAGGGCATGGTTGCTCTTCCAGAGGACCTAAGTTCAAGTCCCGTCATCCAGATGATGGCTCACAACCATTTGTAGTTTCAGAGGGTCCAACTTCTTCTCTTGGCCTCTGTGGGTGCCAGGCATGCAAGTCATACACAGACATATATACATGCAGGCAAAATAGCCATACACAGAAAAATAAATAAATCATCAAATATGATTATTCAATAATCAAATCTTAGTCACTAATCAGAAATCATTAGAGAAGAAAAGTAAGGTGTCCAATACATGACGACATTTAGTAAATGTATTTGTTTATATTTTTCTGCTTTTTTGAGATACAGTCTCATGTAGTTCAGGGTGGCCTCAAACTTCTATGTGGCTGAAGATTACCTTAAACTTCTGCTTTGCCTTTCTCTGTCTTCTAACTACTGTGATTGTAGGCATAAACCATCGGGCCTAGCTGATTAAATCCAGTCTTTCATGGATTTCTGTACAGCTGAGTAGCATAAGCAATATAGTTAAGTTGAGGCCAAGTCCTTGTGTGGATGAGGATAGCAATGACTCCATAAAATTCTCTGGTGAGTATAAGATGTGACTGAAATGAAATGACTACCTGAAGATGCTTAGGAGACTAGACTGGAAGAGTAAATGGGAGATTATGAGGAAGTTTAGAAAGATTTTCCCTTTGGAGGCACTGTCACTATGTAACCTAGACTGGCATCAAATCCTATGTATCCCAGGTAGCCCTCAAACTTGCACCAGGTCTCCTGAATTAGGCTTTCAAGTTCTGTGGGGTGTTACCATGTATAGCTATGATTTTAACATTTCCTATATTATAGAACATCATTCTAATATTTTAGATCGAATAGTTATGTTAATAAAGTTACAGTTTATAATACAAAAGCATTCTGAACCAAATTTCAAGAAACTTTTTGTTAATGCTTCTAGGTCACATAACTGGCTGGTATGAATGATGTGGCCCAGAAGTACAAACAAAATGTTTCCTGAAATCTGGTTCAGAATGTTCTTGTAATGGAATCCACACTGACTGACAAGTGTGAGACCAACACTATTTCCACAGTATTCATGTAAGAATACCTATGCAGCTACCATGAAGCCAGAAAAAATACTGCTTATAAAAGTCTTGGGCTCTTCAAAAAGATACACCACATCCATTTTCTTTTTATTTTTCCTGTTTGGCACCTTTGATGCAGATTAGACACCAAAAGCTCTAGTAAAAATGCTGAGGTAGTGTTCTTTAGAGAATCTTTCTTTCACAACCTACCTATTTGTTATCTATCTAATCCTGCCTGTCTGCCTGCCTGCCTGCTCGTCTGTCTGTCCATCCACCCATCTATCATAATGTACCAAGACATTGATTTTAAGAAATCAGCTCATGAAGACAGTATTCTGGATACTGACAAGTCTAATGTCTGTCACCAGCTTGATTTTGGTGTGTTTTTGCAAATAATTAATTCTTCAGTGAACCTCAATCTTTGCCCCTAGGCCTTCACTGATGGCTAAGGTCTATTTATTTTAAGAAAAGAGTAATCTACATTACTCAAACTTTACAAAAACCACATGTTAATCACATCTGAGATATAGCTTCATAGCACCATGTAGACTGGTGTTTGAGCAAATATCTTGGCACCAAAGCCTCGCCAAATCAACACATAAACCAAACATTACAACTGCTGAAATAGAATCAGTTTCTTTCTCATGCATATATTGTATGTCTTCATTTTCTAATGACCAGCCCAGTTCCTTCATAGTCACAGAGTGAAGATCACTAGCTTGCTTCTCAAGTGTAAGGGACCCTACAAAACAGAACCTTTAGCTTCCTCATCTTTAGAAAACCAGACAGAGCCAGCACTCAAGAGACAGAGGCAGGTAGATCTCTGTGAGTTCCAGGCCAACCTGGTCTACAGAGCAAGTTCTAGGACACATAGGGCTGTTTCACAGAGAAAGAAACCCTGTCTCAAAAATGAAACAAAACAAAGCAAAACAAAATAAAGCAAAGCAAAACAAAAACAAAGCAAAACAAAACAAAAAAGGAAGGAAGGATGGAAGGGAAGGAGGGAGGGAGGGAGGGAGGAAAGAAGGGATGGAGGGAAGGAGGGAAGGAGGGAGGGAGGGAAGGAGGGAAGGAGGGAGGGAGGGAAGGAGGAACAAAGGGAGGAAGGAAGGAAGAAAGGAAATCAGACAGGTAAATTAACTGTGAGTTCAAATGGCAGATGACTGAGTCAACTCAGTAACTATTTGTCTACTCAACTCCATTTAAGACCTCTTCCTACATCTGAACCATTGAGCAAAACCAAGAGCTTTTAAATGGATATAGTGTCAAATTTTCTTGCAATGTTTAGGTTTACACCCTTAAAACTAGCACTGCTGTCAGCCTTGGTCAGTGAAGATTCTGTCTGTAGTGGGTGATGGTGGATACAGGGATATATCATTGATCCCCAAGTGCTGAGAGTAAGTGATTTTTGAGTGCTCAGTCCTAGATGGAATCTATACCACCTCCTCCAAGCTCAGGGAACATCAAAGAAGAGGGATGGAAAGAGGGTAAGGGTCATAGGATGGGAAGGAGTGCTATGAAATGCTAGATGCTGTCTTCTGGACACATCATGGCTGTGGCACTCATGAACTTACTCTAGCAGTAGCTACCTGCACAAGATCTTCTCAAGATGGGGCCCTTCTGTACATAGGGGATGGGCTCACAAGACCCCACCCTCCCCAGCAGATAATGATTGACAGGACAGAAAGAATCATATTTTACATCGGTATAGCTATGAGTCAGTTGCCATTGCTCAAGTAAATAACCCAACTCATGCTCATGAAAACGACAAGTAGGCTGACTATGAAGAAAAAAGAGTTTACTAGGAGAGAGAAGGAAAAAAGAGAAAACAATGGGACAGGATCAAATTACATTATATATGTGCACACAATTATGAAATAATAAACACATGCATTTAAAAACAGAACAATAATACTAGCAACCAGAGTGATATGCACTAAATTATCCTTTTCTCAAATGAAAACTAATTTTCTCCTCAAAAGGGATATCCACACTTCCCTTTGAAAGCTCCCTTCTGAGTAATGATCCATTTTATTCTGTAGTAGTCACAATCAGAGCTTGATATTTTGGAAGCTGGAGTATGTATGATGAGGCCCCCAGCAAGCCAATTTCTGTCTGACATTCTTTTTGTTTCCCTCTGAGAACAAAGTATGATTATTTTCCTATATTCTTGATTTTCACAACACTTTTATTATTGATTATTTAGAAAGATTTTAAAATTTCTATGAGTAGTCATTTCTTTAACTAAGTATTTAGAAGTGTACTTAGAAGTGAGTCTGAAATTTGATAAATTCCCAAAATGAATTTATACATTTCTTCTTGATTTTCCTTCCATTTTTTTTAAAGAATATAACTTTCCAAGCGTTTCCTAATGGTTCTTAGGATCTCATGAGTACACATTAATAACGTCTTTAATCTCTAGTTTTGTCTTAATTTTCTTTGATGATTAGGTCTTTTGATCTTGTCAATCTTTTCACAAAAAAGCCTTATGAGACAAACAACCTCCAAAAACTTCACTGAGTTCCTTTGTGTTGGCTATCTACTGCTGGGCAGGGTGCCTGCCTTTAAGAGTGTTTTGTATACACAAGGACACTCTGTTGGAGAAAACTAATTTTTCATCTGGGAGTTGTCATCAGTTGGAGATAGTTTCTGGGTTAGGGATGGCGCTGTGTCCACTTATCCTCTCAGTGATGGGACCCTATTTGGCATAGATTAGTGTAGAGTCTGCATGCTGTCACAGTCTCTCCTGTATCCCCTGGTGTTCCTCTCTTCCCTCCCTCTCTTAGTATGATCCTCCCATTCCAACAACCCACCCCACCCACCCATAACTCTCTATTCTATGTCATCTCCCTAGGAAGACACATCTGTCATCACCTAGTCGCTTACTCTATACCTAACCTCTGTGGTTATATGGACTGGAGCCTTTAGCCTTCTTGTATTAAGGCCTTAAAGTTATCCTGAGATAACTGCATGTGGTTTAAGCCACTAAAGGCTGTGAGGCTCCCAACACTATATCTTCCTGGCTAAGCATCCTGGCTGCTTGAAATTCTAAATGTGCTTGTATTTGATGGGACTTCTCTCTCCAGTGCCACCTGTAGCTATCTCATACCATGGGGGTGTGGTAACTTGATCTCGCATCCCTGAGTTATATTTTGTTAGATCTCTGGGAGACCACAACTGTAAATAATATATTGCCCATCAAGATGGTACCTGGCCAAGATTCATGGAGTGACATAATGAGTCTCCTCTGGACTCAGCTTTTCAAGGGGCTAGGGAGTCACTATCTTATCAAAAACTTCAGTTGGGGTCTAAACTTAGAAGGACCGTGTTAGCCTTTTCCTCTGTTAAAAGTGCTGGTTTCTTTCCACTAGAGTTAGTGAGTTTCCCTTTGGATGATGCTTCTGTGTACCTCCAAACTGCAGAGCCATTTCTGAAGCAATTGTTCTTTACTCCTTGTCTTTGTTTTGCCCTTGTGTTTCCCTACAGTTTTTGGCTGTCTTGCCACTTCTATATGAGTTCTGATGCTCTTCCACCTTCTTTCTTCTTGAAGTCACATCTATCCTACATGGTCTGATTATCTTATCATATGGAGGTAGCTTCTCATTGCCTAGCTTAAGCCAACAAGTCTCCAAAAGTTTATTTTTGCTAGTCTATATCCATTACACATAATGAGTTTTAGTATGATGTTTTCATGCAGATGTGTTCTTGCACCCTGCTGATATTTCTCACCTTTTCAACCTCCCTCATCCTTGCTCCCTTTCTTTCTGGTGCTTGTCTTTTTCTCTCTCCAAAGCTTCCTTTATGGTTTCATGATATATATCTACTCTAGGTTCTGTATGAGAGAGAAGATATGAATTATTCTTTCTTTTATCTGTTCTACCTTCCCTTGTTTCTTTTGACTATTTTTCTGAATCTAGAGTTGTCATCTGAAACAAAATATACTGTATTTTTCATAGTTTGGTTTATTTCTTTTCTCAAAGTGATCTTCTGTTTCATTACATTTTTACTCAAATGACATAATTTCATTTTTATGACTGAATAAAACTCCATTGTGTATGTATACTACACTCTATTATTTATTCACCTATACATGGGAACCTAACCCAACTCCACGACATGATTATTATAGATATTGCAGTAATAAACATGGATATACACATACCTGTAATGAGTTTTGGTTTCTTTAAAAACCCAGTTATGTTACGTGTATAAGTTTCTGTTTTTAATTCCACATGTGGGATATGGCACTGCTTCAGTTTGTCCACAGCCATTAACTATGATTGTCTCTTGCTTGGGCATGGGGGTGACTTGCCAGCTGCAGACAGTTTAATTCTGGGGACTCTGGAGTGGATATAAATGGGAAAACTATGGAAGAGCTAGCTCTGAGGCGGCTGCTGCTGCACCTTGCTGTTGCAGTTTGTCAAGTGCTCATGAGCAAAGAGATAAGAAGTTGGAGATATCTTGTGGATGAAGATTGGACTTGCCCCAAGAAACTCAATGCTGCTAACCAGCAGGAAGTGGTTAAAAGAGGTCTACATTCCCTTTCCCCTCTAACCTTCTTTCTTTCCAACCTAGTGTTGTGGGGAGGTGGGAAGAGATTAAGATGGAATAAGGGTTTGAAGGGAGGTAGAGGTATAAGAACCCAAATGAAATAAACAAAAAATATTGCACCCAAACATGCTTGACTTATATTCTTTTCACTATCTATTCAAGAGCTGTATAAAAATAACATGGCATTTGATAAATTTTTTTTGGGGGGGGGATGTCATGCTGATTTCTAGAGCGTCTTGTCTAAATTACTTTCTTATCAATAATGTATTAACTTTTTATTCCTGACATTCTTGCCAGGCTGGGTTATTGTTTCTTTTCTTTATGAGAGCCCATCCTGACTGGAGTCAAATAAAATCTCCATGCATTTCGATGTGTTTTTCTAATGATTAAATATGCTGAACATTTTTTCATATGTTTATTTGCCATTTGAACATCTCTTGAGAATCCACCATTCAATTTTGGTTTTGCCCAGAAAATTATATATTTTCTAAATTGCAGCTGTAAATTTTCATGTGTCTTTTTCATAGCCCACGTTTGTCAATTATACTATTGAGATTCTCTGTTGACTTATGATTTATTTAACTCATCTATAATTGAGAATATTTTTAGCTAGGATTTGTCAAATTTCCTTGTAGTTTACTTAACTTTTATTATATAAGTGCAATTTAAAATTCTTTAGTTTTGAATTTTTAAATATGTTACAGTTACAGCTAAGCTTTTATTGTGTATTTGTCTTGGTAGTTTTCTGTTACTGCCCTCTAAAATCTTTTCCATGTTCTGATGATATCAGAATGGTTCTTAAAAGGTTCTTTCCAGGACTTTCCAGAGGACAGTGTTTTCATCCTCTCTCGCCATGTTCAGAGCTATCTTGCATTTACTTATTTTTTAATATTCTTATTTCTATCATATGTATTAACATTTAAGGTATTTTCTATATAGTTATTTCTAATTTTAATTGGATTTCTCATTTATACAATCCCATATAATTACTTGTTTCTTTCTTTTATATTTGAAGGCTTCTGTATTTGGGTTTATAGGTTCTTTTCTTTCCTTTTTCCCCCCTTTTGGCCTAGATGCTGAACATGAATTCAACCTTAAGAGTAGTTTGTTTTCCCAGCGAGATACCCCTGGAGGAAATTAAATTTCCATTTACTAGTTGTTATTAATTGGAGCTAGCTTCTGGAATAGGGATGGGGCTTGTGTCCATTTATCTTAGCTCTAGGATCCTATCTGATGTAGACCCATGAAGTTTCTCTCTGTGCTGCCTCAGTCTTGCAGTTTATATATGCACAGATCCTGTTGTGTTTAGAAGAAGCCTTGTTTCCTGGGTGTCATTCATCCCCTCTGAGTCTTACCTTCTTTCTGCTTCCTCTTCAGCTTGTTTCCCTGAAAGCCCAAGGGAAGGGAATTTGATGAAGGCATCCCATTTAAAACTGATTATTCCAAGGTCTCTCACTCTCTGCATATTGCCTGGCTGTGAGTCTTTTCCATATGTTCATGCTTTTATAATCCAATTACAAACACTAAGAATTACAAACACTGTCCTGACCTTGGTGGGTCATGAATCTAATCTGTACGGGTTGTGATTCTGTTGCTCAACTGAGACAACGGGATGGAGATGACCCCTCAATAGTGATCCATGACTGTTTCTCTTTAACACTGATGGGAACTAACTGTATATTTGGGTAAAAAGACCATCGATTAACATGCAGTGCTAACATTTGCTTCTAAGGGAAATAGGCACAAAAATATCATGCCATTTTAACAAGTGTGAGTAGCTGGAAGAAAATGTGGAGTGGTACACTGCACTGAAGCATCAGCAAAAGTGTCCTCTGGATTTTGTCCAATGCTTAGCTAGTGTGGCAGTAGCCCTCAGCAACCATCCCAGGGGCAATAAAATGTCCATCAAGTAATACATGATGAAACTCAGGGAAGTGAAGCATTCTGTTGCCTTCTTCCCCTAGGGGCCTGACTCATTGTCCATAAATTGTTATTTTTCTTACAAATAATCTATTTCTTAGCCTTCTCCATTCACTGACTATCCTTCTCTACCTAAATCACCCAGAGCCTTGTAAGATTTTGCTCACTGTATTTGTAGAGTGAAACAGAAGGAACAGAAAGGAATCTGAAGGCAAATGTGAAAGAACAATGCATTAAGGCACAATTGCTCTTTTATATTATTCTATAAAATTTAAGGACATAAAATAAACACAAGAAGACTTAAGTAGCTAATGACCTTTAGTAGAAGAAATTGCTAAAATAAGTGGGAATGTTGAAGTCATCCTTGGGTTCTCACATTCTGATTTCCCTCAGTTCTATAGTACGAATAAACCGATTTCACCTGCTTTTGGAGAAAAAAAAAAGGGTGGATATTTTTTGCTTTAGTAGTAACCAATTAATGCAAATTCTGACATTCTACATTCTCTGCCTATCCTGATCCTACAGAACCATGGGAGATGTAAACACAAGAGTTCATGCCTCTCCTAAGTATAAAGCAAACTGTGATCTGGACCCTGGCTATATCATACTATGTTTCGTATTTTTGTCCTTCTTACCTTCACCCAAGTTTATTTAAAATGTAGAATACAATGAATCTAACATTCCAGGTATCTCAGTAATGAAAAAATAAAGACCATGACCCTGAGTCCACAGACATCAGCATATTCTACAACCCCTGGACCACACTCACCAGTAGCTGTTTTGACTTCCTCTTCTTAGCTCTGCCAGCTTTATTCATCATCTGATGACTCATTTTCGTTCTCTCTAGTCTATTACCATTCCATGCCCCATAATAGACTATGGAGAACACATAGACCATTACAGCAAATCTTTGTCACTTCCTTCTCTGTTTTCTTCAGTTGCAGCCTGTTTGTGACCTTGTCAATTTCCTGCAGTTAGGTTCCCTTGCAAACTTCCCTTGCTTGATGTTCAGTGCTGTTTTTTTATTCTTCTTCTTCCAGTAATGGTCAGTTAGAGAAGGGTCTCAGGAGAAGTTCAGGAAAAAGGAATGTTTATTATTAGTATGTATGTAGGGAAATTGCATCACCCCCATGACAAAGGGAAGACATTTAAAAGGAACACAGAAACAATGCGCTCAACCAAGCAGATGGTGAGAGCAGAGGGTGAAGCCTGTGGACAAGTGGGTTTACTTGCAGGTACATTAAAATGTCAAGGCAAAGTGCAGAGAGGTTTTCATTGGTGTTATTTGAAGGTGATGAGTACAATCATAGAAGAATAAGAAAGGAACTCACCAGAGGGACCAACCTGTCTCATTGGTGGACCTAACCTGGGTATTAGTCTATTTGTGGTTTAGTTGAAGCAGCAGCAAAAAAAATGAAGATATGCCTGTTCACTGTTTTATATTTTTCTGCATTAGTCCTAGGAAGAGGCAGGGCAGTAGGAGTCTTAATCTTTTTCTGCCTGATAACTTCCAGGTTGCTGTTTCTTCTTCTCAATGTAAGAATCACAATCTCTTCAGATTTTTCTAAACCAAGAAACCATCAAACCATCTCTTGGCCAAATGTCCTGCTGATCTTGTCCTGTATCTCTAATTATTTCTGTTGAAAATCTCCTGAGAACTTTTGTTTGTATTTTAAATTTTTCTTCCTTATGTTCTTCTCTAAAGGTACTGCAAGAGCCTAGCTCTGATGCAGTGCTTTGCTAACCTAGGCCTTTCAAAATCAACATCCTTAATGACTGTGTAGGTATTGATGTCCAGCTTCTTGTCTTGTTCTACTGCTTCACAAATGCTTCGCATGATCTGTTCCTTGTCCTTACATACTTTCTTCATGCTGCTCACAATACACTGTACTCTTGTGGTTTTTATGCAGTCTGACAGAAGTGGATTCAATATTGAATTTCCCATTTACCTCTCTCATCTTAAATCTTGGGTGTCAGCATATTTGTAATTTGGAACTTTTCTCTTTATGTATTCTTTAACATGGACAATTTTATATCTACCTCCTAACTTTTGCCATCCTCCTGTTCTTAGCTAGTTCTTCCTCTGAAGTGATTTGTATATTTTGATCACTTCTTGGTACTTATACAGCAGAACCCAAACAAAACTTTTGATCATTCACTCAAGATTCCCTTACATTTCCCATGTCTATATTGGATTTATTTTTTTTCAGATTTTTATTTTATACATATCAGTGTTTACCTGAATGTTTATGCACCATATGTGTGCAGTGCTCACAGGAGCCAGAAGGCATTAAATTCCCTGAAGCTGGAGTTACAGACTGTTGTGAACCCCATATGGGTACTAGGAACAGAGCCCAGGTTCTCTGGAAAAGTGTCCAGTGTATTCTTACATTCTGAGCCATCTCTGCAACCCCTATAATGCATTGTCTCAAGTATGTTCTATATCCTTCTGACTGTCAGGAAATCCCACTGGCTCTATTCTCAAAGTATACCAGTCTTTCTACCTTTGTGGCTATCATCATAATCCATACTATTATTGTCCCAGGGACTACTGGGACAATCCCCTAATTTCTCTGCTTTTGACTTTGTTCCACTGATGTTATTCTCAGCCCAGGAAACAGAGTCATAGTTCAGAAATGTGATTTGTATGATGTCCATGTTGAATCTTCATGGCCCAAAACACTTTCTGGTATGTAGTTATCACACAAGAAGTATTTGTTATTAATATATAAAGTAATGCATTTCATCATGGCACCTATGCCCGTGTTTCATTATTATTTTTTCCTCATTCTTTGCCTTCTATTGTCTTCCTCCATGTCACCTGCCCTTCTCCAACTGGTTTCCAGTTTTCCTCCAGATAGCGCCCTTTTTCGTTTTCTTAACTGTGAATTCCATTACTCTCCTTGTTCCTTCTCTGAAGCTCTCTTCAACTCCTCTGATGAAAATATAAGCATGTATGACAAAGAGACAGAGACGGTCTTTAGGGCAAAGGGCTAAGTATGTGTTAATCACGGTCTTAGTTTCAAAGACTTAAAGATTTAAATGTATGCGAGGGCCTTCAGTAACTGAGCCTCATCACCACCCAGAAACATACATTGTAGAAGTTTTCTGGATCTCATAGTTTTCTTTGTTACTCAGCCCCTCATCAACCTCTAGGGTGATCCTGAAAATGAACTTGTAGTTTTCCTGTAACACAGACCTCAGATATTGACAAACATACCTTGCTTTCTTCTATTGACTGGCAGGTAATGGTGCATTAATTCAAGACATGTGTACACCCAGGACTCTTAAAATTACTTTTCTGAAAACAACTGTGCTGTAACTTAATGTCTGAAATGTAGCTGATCCAGCATAAATATAACTACAATAGTTACCCTCAGAGGGGATGCCTAGAGAAGGCCTGTGCTGGATGGACAACATTAGTGTTGTTTCCCAAATCATATGATGAAGGCAACCTATCAGCACGTAGCTCTAGTCACAGCTGTGACATCCATTCCTGAGAAAAGGAGGGATTTTCAAAAGTCAGCATTTATACCAAGTCTAGTAATAGTTTGCCATTTTACTAAAGTAAGACAAAAAAAAAAAATGAAAAACTAGAAAAAGCTTTTTTATTTTTAAACTTTTCTGTCCTACTGAAAAAAAAAAAAGAAACCTAAACTTCTGTAATTAATCCACTGACTAGTTAGTTAGCAAGAGCTGAATTAAGCTCCCAGGCCATGAAACACTTAATTTGCCTTGGAATCCTGATCTAATTAAGTGCCAAGTCTCTGGAGAAAACATTATCTTGATGCATTTCACCCTTGGTGTACTGTTTGGAGTCAGAGAAATCAGTAGCAACCGGCACTTAGGTAAGACTGAATTGTGTCCTTGTGATTGTTGATCTCAAACATAAGAGCAAGATTTCGAAAAATGGCAATCTATGTGTCTTAAAGTCACCTTTTATATGTACCATAAAGGAAAACAAGTTGATAAGAACCCCATAAAAGTCCTCTCAGCATTTCTTATGACCTTGTTGAAACAAATGTGAGAAAATAGTGGGAAATGGCTGGGTTTTCTTTCTTTCTTTTTTGAAACTAAATTTATTTTAAGATCAAGAAAGACTTCAGTACTTAAGGGGAAGGAAAACACTCTTCATTGAAAAACAATGGGTGCCAAGATTTTACAGCTTCAGGGTCAGCATTCTGGGGAAATGTGGCAGTCTCAAGAAGAGCAGAAAATCTAAGTTTATACTTAGCACTCTTCACCCTTTTTTTGGCTTTACCTCGTGAAGGGAGGCCATGCTTAACTATTCCAGGTTCAGCGGACAGAAGTAGAATTCTGGCTAGCGTTCTGTGCAGGACAAACATTAAGTCATTCCATTATATTTTGTTTGAGACTGTAACTCCTACCACATCATTCTAGTGATACTGAAAAGATGAACTTGATTTCCATACCTTTCAACCACCTTGACTCACTGTGAAGACTGATACATTTGCTCATCAATTTGCCTATTATGTTCTCCCGATAAGAATTTATTTAGAGAAATCAATGTCTTCCCTCATCCAACATTCTTTGTAGAGAGAGATTCATTTCCAATCCAGTGGCAGAAGGTAGGAATACAATCAATTACTGAGAAAAGGAAGGGGCATGATGCTGAAATAGGCAGAGGAATAAATTCTCAGAAGCTCAGAAACAACCAAAGCACTGCTGCCGAGGGCCTGCAGCCAGCACTCGCAGAGATTATTATTACAGTGGGAGAAAAGACCCACACTGTTGGATCAGAGGAGCAAAGGGATTTGGTCATCACAAACAAACTTTATCTAAGCTGATAGAGTTACTAAGGGCAGCATGTGGAGGAATGCCAAGCTATATGTTTGTATATGAAGTTAGGCATGAATACAAGCGTGTAGGCACAGACTCATTTTTCTGATAACAACAGAAATTTACTGTTGGATCTGTCCTTGATGAGCATGAGATGGAAATAAGACAGAACAGGAAGAGACTGAAACATAGAATCTTATTAAAAGATGTGAACTCAGGATTCCTTATTTGTGCTTAGTTCTCAGACATGCCAAAAAAAAAAAAAAAAAAAAAAAAAATGATTCCCCCTACATCTGGGAATCTGGTGTCTCCTACTGAAAAAGCCCTCAAAGAGTTTCTGTTGTACTGTGACTTTGATTCCCCAGTGAAAATTTCTTTTAAGTAAAGAAGAAATAGGCCAGCTCTCAAAGAGGGTTGTTTTTGTTGCTCTGAAGTATGTGAAGTCCCCAAGTTGAAGAAGGGTGGACTGTTTGTGTGCTTACCTCCAGGAAGTTAGAACAGTTTCTCCTCAGTTCTTTTCTATTTCTTAGTGTAGACCTTTCAAATAGACAGCAACCATATGTGTTTGTATGTCTTTCATGTGGCTGGTCTCTGGTGATGAGAGTTTACAGACCTCTGAACATCATCAATCTAATGTTTGCTCCACTACAAAGAGTCATTGTTAGTTAGCCATGTGGTATCCCAAAACACCAACAAAAGGTGTAAGTGATAAGAGATTTAATTATCTCAAAAGACTGAAATTTGAATTAACATATATTATTTATTTGCATATATGCATGTGCATAAACAGGCATATATTATTTAATTTTATCTGGGCTTTTCTTCAAGTAATATTTTGCTGTTGTTGCTATTGCAAAGATATTGTAAATACAGAGGGTCTTCAGCATGAATATAAATTACTATTTGGAACAAGGGGAGGGTTAACATGTTTTTGGATCCTACTGGAAATGGTAGTTTGATTTGAGTACATTGATATATATGCTGAATGTTTAAAGGTATGACGAAAATAGTTTCAGAATATTAGATTTGCATGGCAGAAAGGGAGGCAAGCTATTATTCCTTCACCTTTGTTAAAAGTGACTCAGTTTACCTTGGCTACTTTTCTAGTTAGCAATTTTGGTAATGCTGCCAGATAGATGATACTTCCTTTTGTGCCTCCAGCCTGCAAGTCTGCCTCTTAACCATCACGAGGTGATCTGTTGTGATGAGTCAAGCTATCTTGGCTTCCTCATCTGCACTCTTGGATGACGCCCTTTATCCCACAGTGCTGAGATGAATGTTAAGTGAAACAATACTGTGCTGAGACTTACACGGACTTTTCTGTGTGTAGGCAACACTAATTCATCATCTCCCATTTAGTCTTCTTGTGTTCTACACAGTCACAGAACACTCTGTAAAGAGCCCAGGATTTCTCACACTCTTTGGAAAGAGCTGAAGATTTAGTCATTGTTGCAATTTGGCTATGGGCATAACCAGACAACTGGCTTACTCACAGGAGAGTAAAGGTGTGGGATGTAGGTAGTAGACAGTGTTAATGGGCCCTGTATGCATGGTGCTGTATAATGAAAAGGATACCTCATGGTTTGAGTCAGAGTCTCAGACCTTCTGGGGCACTCTGCATGCGGACTGAACAAGCATCCTTTTGGCTCTATGGGAAGCCTTAAGGGAATGGAGAGGAGGTAGACCAGTGTTCTAGAAAGGTATTAATATGTAGACAAGCACAATATTTGACTTTGTCAGCTTGACTGGATGTTAGAATCAGCTAGGTGACAAACCTCAGGGGAAGTCTATGAAGGTGTACAAACTTGCAATGATCAGGCCAGACACAAAAAGATCCCAGGAAAAAACAGTGTGTACCAGCTTTTCCAGTTCTCAGACTCTCCATTGTGCTAATGGCCAGTTTTGGAATATTTGGCCACTCTTTTGTAATAATTTACTTAAAAAACCTCATACTCTTTTTACAGTGCATGTGTTTGTGTGTGTGCTGTCCTATTGGTTCAGTTTTTCTAGGAAATCCTGTCTAATACACCACTGTAGATTCAGATGAGTGTAGAATGGGCCCAGGGTAGGAAGTTCTGCAGTCCCCAGGGTAGAGTGTATTAACTAGAACACAATTAGAAACTTGTGGAATGGCTCCATCCTGTAGCAAATTTTGGCAGCTGATTTGGTTTTGAACAATGCTGTTGAAGTTTTAGAAGCAAAGCTATCAAGTGCAGGATCACAGAAATCCCAAACCTGGTCTCCTACGGACATGAAGAGGGCCTTCAAACCAGCAAGTGCCGGTTGCATTTATACATTTATTCATATACACGATAATAATTAAAGAATAAGGGTCATTGAATTTGTAAGGGATTAGGGGACACAGGAGAAGTTGGAGGGAAAAAAAGGAGGAAGGGAAATGATGTAATTATATTTTAATTAAAAAGTGGCAGTTTGAGGTTTCCTAACTTGGAATAAGGCCACTTTTAAATTACTGAACCTAGAATTTCATGAGTGGTCATATTTAGAATACTAATGTAAGAGCCACTGAAAATACCTGCCAGCAGATATGGAAACTCTAGTTTGTCTTAGCATCACTATTCGGTTTTTGATGGATGTGATCATCTTTGGAAGACTCAGCCATTCTGGTGAGACTCAGGAGAGAGCACGGCATACAGTATTGACATTAGAAATAATGGTGGGTGCCTGACATGGTCCTGCATGCCTTTAGTCATACACTTGTGAAGCAGAGAATAGAGGATCTCTGTGAGTTGGAGGCCAGCCTGGTCTACACTGCAGCTTTCAGGCTAGCCAGGCTATACAATGACACTTTGTCTCAAAACAGAAATCAAACAAGCAACCAAACAGTAACAACAAAAACAACTGGAAAAAATAAATTATTGCTACTGTTACTATCACTCTGTCAATCATTCTACAACCAAGAGCCATCATTTCTTTTAACACAGATGGAAGTCAATTAAAAATATGTTAAATGAATATATAAAACATTCATTCCAAATCCCTTGTGACATGCGTGCATCTTTTCTGCAAGACATCTGAAATTCTTCCAGTTACTGCCGAGGTGCTGCCTCGAAAAGTGAAATCTTAACTCATGAAATACCAAGCTTGGGCACCTTCCTCGTGTCAGCTCTCCTCTCTCCAGCAACATCCCACGACCTACCACTACGCCCCATTACTGCTAATGCCTTTCTGTTACTATCACAAAGCACTGCTGTTTTGTGTAGCAGGAACCCTTTGGAAAGCTGCATAGGAACAATTCCCAATCACTAGAGAATTTATGCCTCTTGATTTCTCTGAGCAATGTATCGGTTCTCAGAGGACTTAAGTGGAAGTGGAAGCTGATGCCTCTAACCAAGGTATGGCATCTTGTCCCAGCAAACTATTAAGAAAAGGACTTGGGTGCTCTACTGACAGAAATACTGGGCCAAATTATTATAGGAGAAAGATGTTATGGTAAAAGAGTGAGTTTTTATTCTTTTAAAAAGAATTATTTTATTTTAAATTATGTTCATGAGTTTGTGTGTGAATTTAAAAATATGAGTGTAGAAGCCTACAGAGGCCAGAAGATGGCGTTTTATTCCTCAGAGCTTGAGTTCTAAGTAGTGAGCTGCTTGACTCTTGCTAGAAACTGAACTGGGGTCCTCCGCAACAATAGTAGGGGCTCTTAATCACCGAACCATCTGTCTAGCTCCTTATCCAGGAGTCTCCCGAGACTACATGCCCAGTAATAACAGTGATTGCGCAATTCCAACTATTATAGCCCTGAAAAGGATTTTATTTTTAAATATTTAGACATTTCAGTGGTCATAGGACTGCAGGTCCCATGGAGTCAACAACTTAGATCAATGTGCTGGCTAAGTTTGACCAGAATGAAAATAGGTGATAAGAGAGATGATTGATGTCAGTAGTGAACAAATGACATCACTACAGTGGGGACTGTTTGTGGCACTTAGCCAAAATCACAAAAACCATCCAAAAGGTTAGCAATCTTAAAATTTTGGTTGAAGCATCCTGATATCTTTGTAGGCATTAGATGTTTATTGAATGTGGCCCTGAATTTTTTTTTTTCCTTTAGGAGGCCCTGGGAGATTGACTATGCTCAAGTAGGTAAATGGGCATCACATGTTTTTCTTTTTTTGGGAGGGGTGTGGTGATTGTGAGGAGGTCATAAAGGCAGAACCAGTGGGTACTCTCTGGGAGGACTTGGAAATGTGATTGGGATTCATGATGTGAAATTCTCAAATAATCAATAAAAATATTATGAAGAAAAACAAACCACCAACCCCCCCAAAACAAACAAAAACAAAACAAAAAAACCAAACAAACCAACCAAACAAACAAACAAAAAAACCAACCCACAGCCTTCTAGTTTGTTGTGCAGGTATTGAGAAACAATGTCTTCTATTGGAGATAATTAGACTGGTTCTGTTTGTTTTGGTTTTAATCGTGTGTGTGTGTGTGTGTGTGTGTGTGTGTGTGTGTGTGTGTGTGTGTGGTGTAGGCTAGACATTAAGCTTGGATATTGTTCCTCAGGAGCTGTCTGCTATGATTTTTGAGGCAAAACACCTCACTGGGACATAGTTCTTTTAAAATTCACCTAGGTTGATTGTCTAGGGAAACCCAGATATGTCCTTGCCTCTACCTTCCCTGAACAGAGATTACAAACAGGTTCCACCAGGCTATGTTTATTTATTTTTTTTAAGAATTATTTATTTATTTTTTGTATGTGAGTACACTATAGCTGTCTTCAGACACACCAGAAGAGGGCATCAGATCTCATTACAGATGGTTGTGAGCCACCATGTGGTTGCTGAGAATTGAACTCAGGACCTCTGGAAGAGCAGTCAGTGCTCTTAACCACTGAGCCATCTCTCCAGCCCCAGGCTACGTTTTTTTATATATATATTTTTTTATATGGGCAGGTAGTGACAACCCAACCCAAGTTCTTATGCTTGCATGGATTGAGTTATCTTTATCACTCTTTGTTTTTAGCTCCTCCACAATGCTTCTCCTCTCTCTCTCTCTCTCTCTCTCTCTCTCTCTCTCTCTCTCCCTCCTTCCCTCTTTTTTATACTGGGGATTGAAGGCAGGACCATGTGCATGCTAGGCAAGTTGCCCTGCCACTGAGCTACATGCCCTAGACTTATTTTATCTTTGAGTCAGGGCCTCATTACATTACCTAGGAAAGACTTAAACTCACTTTGTAATCCAGGCAAGCCTTGAGTCTGTGATCCTTCTGCTTCTGCCCCTTAAGTAATTTCAATAACAGGCACTACAGTTTAGTACATTTTTCTGTGTCCATATTTATGTTTTTCCACATAGGCTTTTAATTTTTTGGCCAAGTTTTTCCACTGAAACTATAGATTGTTTCTAAATCTCTGCACTATTAAACAACTGGTCACACAGAGTAGTTAAAGGATTATACAATTTAATCTAATAAATAGACATATTTTCCATTTAAGTTACAAAAATATTACTGACATGTTTTATCTCTCTCTCTCTCTCTCTCTCTCTCTCTCTCTCTCTCTCTCTCTCTTTCCCATTCCTTTGTCTAGTCTTGGCTGTCCTGGAATTTGCTCTGTAAACCAGGCTAAGGTTGAACTCATAGAAATCTACCTGCAAGAGCACTGGTTCCTTCCAGTCTGAGCCTGAGCACTGAGCAGCAATGAGCAGATCCCAGACAGCAGCTCTGCTCCTATCTCACAGAACCCAGAGGAAGTGGGCCTCCCAGGAGCTCTAACCCCAGCAGTATCTTAGGTAAGGAAACAGCAATGCCTGCTCCAAACAGGGGTAATTGGGACCCACTAGGACCCAGGAAGTCACTCCTGGCCTGGAGCACTGGTTCCTTCCTGTCTGTGCCTGAGCACTGAGCAAGTCTGGGGCCCCAGCTCTAACCCCAGTAGTAATACCCACCCCACACAGTTCTGATACAACCAAGAAAATAGGAAAAAATAGCCTCCAGTCAGAGACAGGGCAGGTAGCATTAAGGAGATCAAGATGGTGAAAGGTAGGCACAAGAACATAAGCATCAGCAACCCAGGGTACTTGGCATCATTAGAACCTAGTTCTCCCACACAAAAAAGTCCTGAATTCCTCATATCACTAGGAAAGCAAGATTCAGATTTAAAATCACTTTTAACGATGATGATAGAGGACTTTAAGAAGGACATAAATAACACTCTCAAAGAATTTGAAGAGAAGACAGGTAAAGAGGTAGAAGCCCTTAAAGAGGAAACACAAAAATCCCTTAAAGAATTACAAGAGAACACAACCAAACAGGTGAAGGAATTGAACAAAACAATCCAGGACATAAAATGGAAGTAGAAACAACCAAGAAATCATAAAGGGAGACTACCCTGGAGATAGAAAACCTAGGAAAGAAATCAGGAGTCATAGGCACAAGCATCACCAACAGAATACAAGAGATAGAAGCGAGAACCTCAAGTGCAGAAGATACCATAGAAAATATTGACACAACTGTCAAAGAAAACGCAAAATGCAAAAGGTTCTTAACACAAAACATCCAGGAAATCCAGGACACAATGAGAAGACCAAACCTAAGGATAATAGGAATAGATGAGAGTGAAGATTCCCAACTTAAAGGGCCAATAAATATCTTCAACAAAATTATAGAAGAAAACTTTCTTAATCTAAAGAACGAGATGCCCATAAACATACAAGAAACCTATATAACACCAAGTAGACTAGAACAGAAAAGAAATACCTCCTATCACATAATAATCAAAACACCAAGTGCACAAAACAAAGAATATTAAATACAGTAAGGGAAAAAGGCCAAGTAACATATAAAGGCAGACCTATCAGAATTACACCAGATTTCTCACCAGATACTATAAAAGCTAGAAGATGCAGGACAGATGTCATACAGACCCTAAGAGAACACAAATACCAGCCCAGGCTACTATACCCAGCAAAACTCTCAATTACCATAGATGGAGAAACCAAGATATTCCATGACAAAACCAAATTTACACAATATCTTTCCACAAACCCAGCATTATAAAGGATAATAGCAAGAAAGCTCCAATACAAGGAGGGAAATTATACCCTAGAAAGAGCAAGGAAGTAATCCTCTTCCAACAAATCTAAAAGAAGATAGCCACCCAAAGATAATTCCACTTCTAATAACAAAAATAAGAGGAAGCAACAATCACTGTTCCTTAATATCTCCTAACATCAATGGACTCAATTCCCCAATTGACAGACATAGGCTAATTGATTGGATATGTAAACAGGATCCAACATTTTGCTGCATACAGGAAACCCACCTCAGTGACAAAGACAGACACTACCTTAGAGTAAAAGGCTGGAAAACAATTTTTCAAGCAAATGGTCCTAAGAAACAAGCTGGAGTAGCCATTCTAAAATCTCCAGCCTGAGAACACAAAGGGAGGGATTCATGGCTCTTCAGGTAGCTGAGGGTGTCCTTGCATCAGTGTTTTCAGGCCTTGGTGCCTGAAAGTTTGGATTCCTTAGTTTTGGGGAATTTGAGAGCAGGGAGGCAGGAATGGGAGGATGATGGGAGCACACCCTCATAGAAATTCTCAGAATTATATGGATTAGATATGACAGAGGCAGGCTGCCAGTAGAATAGATTCCAGAATTCAAACAAAAAATTATCTTGATACTAAAGTTTGTTTTGAGAATTGTATATTGCAGAATACACTGCCTTGGTGTATCTGCTCATCAAGCATACTGAGCAGACCTGCCCAAACCTCTGATGTCCTAGAATTCCAGTTGGATGCAGTGAAAACACAGTGTCAGAAGCTTATCATTTTACTCTTCCCCCAGCCACTCTTCTAATATCTCAACGCCCGTAATCAACTTGAAGAAGTTAATTAAGAGTCCATGCCTCTATTCCCTGGGCTTGGGGATTGACGTGGTTAATATTGGGCTGTCTTTCTAGGGAAAAGTAGTGGTTTTGGCAGAACAGGGAGGGTTAGCTAGAATTTATTGCATAGCCATAACCTATTCATAAAAATATGTATAATTGTCATTAAAATGAAGTTATAATTTCTTAAATGGTACAAAATTTACTTTGATTTCAAATTTAAGGTTTTCATTGGTATGAGTTTCTTATTGATATAAAAGTGAGATTAATTTTGTTACTCTCATAGGCATTGTGCCTAAATAACACATTTAGGAACACAAGGCTTAGACCCAGTCCTTCTTTAACTTTTCTAACTGATTTGAGATGGGTAGTCTTTGAGTTAAGGGACTATAGCAAATTCATGGCTCTGAGTTTATTGTTAGGGTGTTTTCTATATTTTATTTAGAAATAGCTGAGAGGAGTTAACAGACAACAGTCCAGATTGCCTTACATGGATAGTTGGTTTTCAAAATGCCAGAAGTCCACAGAATAGACATTACAAACATTTCTGTATTAATGTTCATTTTGATTAGAGACCTGTCTGCTCCTGACAGCTTCCTGTCTTGGATTCTAAGAAGAAATTGAGCATCTTTAGAGTTATTCCAGTTGTGGTGAGACAACCACTGCGCAAGAATTGTCTCTTTTCATCTACAGACAAATCACTGTCCAGAAAAGGACACACTTGCTTCGGAATAGCCGACTGATTATATCTGCCAAGACAAAGTGATCAGCCCTTAATAATTCTGCATAACTATCAGATGATACTGGGCCAGAAGGCTGAAGATCAGATGCTCCAATGTTTTGTAGTATAGGGAGACTGTCCAGGTGTTCAGTGGTCTCTATAAATTGGCTAAGTTTTAAAAGCTATGCTTTGTGCTTCTCATACTTTCAGTTAACTCAGTCATTCTGGATTTCTGATAGTGTTGAAGACTTATAGTTTCATAAATCTATTACTTTGAGAGAAAAAATTTGAGAGGATGGTTTTCAGCTAACACTCATTCTAAAGCCAAGAAAAAAGCCAGGTTCAGAACTAAGTCTTTTAGTTAGGAGAGATAACAGAGGTTTTGGTTATTATTAGACACAAATTGGTATAGTTATGCTCTAACTGTATTTTAAGAGAAAAGTTTTAGTTTAACAGGAAGGGTGATATGTAGGAGGTGCTAAGGTGGGAGGAGTAAGGAGAGGAGGAGGAGAAGGAGAGGAGGAGGAGGAGGAGAGGAGGAGCTAGGTGATGAGAGAGAGAGAGAGAGAGAGAGAGAGAGAGAGAGAGAGAGAGAGAGAAACATGGAGGCAGATGTTCATGTGTCTTTGCCAGTCAAAGATAATTGATATATTTTGCTTGGGTATTGGGTTAGACTTCTGATTGTATGGGCATCTTGTTATTGAGCATTACCAAATGTATACAGCTGTTGATTAACATTAAAAAAAATTGTATAAATGCAAAAAGGAGAAGGGGGCATGAGATAGGTATTTCCTTGGGAGGAGAAATGGGGAAAGGGGATGGCATCTGAAATGTAAATAAAATATCCAATAAAAATAAATAAATAAATAAATAAATAAATCTACCTACTTGCCTCCCAAGTGCTCAGATTGGATGCACGTGCCACCACTGCCCAGCATTACTGATTTGTTTTGATTAATACATTTTTTCTCACTATTTTTGACTTACATCTGTAATTTTAAAAGAAAATTCTTAAAAATATATTGCTTTTAATTTTGATGTGTTTCTAGTTCCTGCAACTTCTATGTACCTCTTATCTAAGGAACTTTCCTGGCACACTTTCTGAATCCTCATGCTGGCTCTCTGTTTACAGGAACAGCTGGGTACCATGATTACTCTACTTGTGGTTCCTGACTAGCTGATATATTTCTCCAAATCTATAATGGCTCATTGACTGTCAAGTGCATGTGAAGAAGTCTAGGAAACACACAGGAGAGTCTCTGGCATTGGGTGTCTTCTTTAGCAACAGTGTCATGGTAATGACCCTCAGTGTGACAACCACATATACTTGCATATATCACGTATATGTGCAGTCACTGGCAGCATCAGATTTTATGCAATATGTTTTAGTTAAAACATCTAAGTTTTTACTTCAGATCAGCACCAGCAAAAGTTAACACTGGCTGCAAGAAGGACTCACTTAGTGGATTCCACCTAAAGAAAATGCTATCTGTTCTCAAATACTTTGTATATTCCTTTTTAGTAGTATACCTCAGAACCGTGAGAAAAGAGCATTCAGGAATTTTTACAACTTTAAATTATTAATAAAACTGGAAGTTTTTCTCGTATAAAGAGGCTTTACTAGTATTTCTTATTTTTTTTCCTCTTGTTTTGCAAAATTTGAAGTCACCTTGGTATGAGGGGAGGGAATAGCTGTGAATTGGCAGGAGTCTAGTTCAGGTGCTGCTCCGTGGTCAGGTGAAGGAAGAGGCAGTGTGCTAGCTGTGTGTAGTAGGTCTTTTTATTTACATTTATGGTGAGGTGTTTGAGGCACAAAGAAAATTGTCCACTGTCTTAGGAGTTTAAGTTGAAACACATGGAGCCATGTGGAAGGACCCTGTGGAAGAAAGTGAGCTATTGGCTATCCACAGGTCCCTGCTGATGTGGGAAGTTGAGGATAGCAAGCAGAGGTATCTTAACTGAAAAGTCTTCTTATATCAGCAGACTATATTCTTTTCTGAGGCTTTTCTGAGGAAGCCAGCCATGTTATCTGTAGGAAGGCTAATTCAAAGACATCTCCCTCATGGAGAACATGACAGGTAGGAGAGTCTTCAGCAACAAGACATTTTCTGGGGAAAAGATTGGTTTTTCCTCTCTTTTCTACCCATACCACCCCCTCTCCTGAAAAAGTTGTGATGGAAGCCAAATTGTGTGGGATATGAGAGGAGGAGGAGGATGGAGGAGGGGAGGAGATATTGGTGTGGTGGTGGGGGGGCAGTGAGTGCAAGAAAAGTCCAGGAGAATAAAGCAAGCATTTCTTCTCACTTCCATACCTTCACACTTGCTCTGAGTCTGTTTAAGCTGAGAAGAAAAAAAAAACACAGAAATTTCTCTTCTACTAAGGCATCACATATTCAGAGAGCATGGTAAAATGTTACTGTGGAAAAATGCCAAGGAACAGATCTGTTTATATAGAGCTGAAGCTAAAATATCTTATAAAGTAAGGTGGAACAGTATTTACTGATGATATCTGATGCTCCATAGATTCTGTTTGCAAATCAATTTACTGTGATTTAAAACTCCTTATGAAATCCTGTCCATCCACTAATGGCACCCATCTCTACCGTTGGTTTCACCTGGGATAAATCCAATATGATGCTGATACAGGCAGAGTGAAGTAAAGCAGACTGGCCCACAAGGAAAAGCTGTGGATCTTAGTATTGGAAAGAATGCTCATCTTTATATAGGGTTTGAATACAATGAAATCATCAACCCAATAGGGAAAAGTCAATATACATTTTTAATGTTCAAGAAAGCAAACATTTTTGTTTAAGATTTGCCTAAACAGCGAGAAAGTATTTCATAGGCCATGTTCTGATTTGAGTCTCTGTTGCTGTGATAAACATTATAATAAAGACGGCGTAGGGAGGAAAGGATTTATTTTAGGTTACATGTTACAGTTCACTGTAGAGGGAAGCCATGGCAGGAAACAGAACAGAACTCATGGAGAAACGCTGGTTATGTCTGATTTCCATTGCCTCCTCAGCTTCCTCTCTCATACACCCCAGAGACACCTGTCCACTGGTGTCACTACCCACGGTGGGCCAGCCCCTCCCATGTCAGTCATTAATCAAGAAAATGCCTCCTAGACATGCTCATAGGATATTCTGAGGGAGGTAAATCTTTACTTTAGGTTCCTCTTTCCAAGCATCTCTAGTTTGCGTCAAGTCAACAAAAATTAACCAGCGAGGATCTCAGTAATTCTTTTATTAGGCAAAAATTTGCTTAGCTCTCATGGTGTAGAAGCAGGCTCTGTTTCAGCTACGAATTGACAAAATTTATTTCCCTTGAAGTTGGCATTTTATTAACATGGGTGTAGGTGTTTTTGTACATGAGGAGACAGAAAGGAGACAGATAGAAAGTAAAATATATAGGTAAATTGTACAATATGTTTGGAGGGTGCAGGTATAATAAGGAAAAAGTGAGCAGGCTCAGAACAGAAAGGGAGACATCAGCTTTAGTACTGGAGCAACTAATTAAAATAAACTGACTTAAGGGAACACATTTATTTTGTTCCCTCACGATGGCCAGAAAGCAAAGAAGGCAAAGGCCAGCATTTCAGTATTATCTTTAGAGACACACACCTAGCTTCTACGACTCTGGATTACATAGGGTTCACTATGTCTGGGCAGCACCATAAGCCTTTGGAACACCTTTAAGAGGTGTCTGTTTTTCATACTGAGGACATAATATTTGTGATGGTTGAAATGGGCCTACTTATTTAAGAATTGTATATTAATCAAGTATGTGTACATCCTACAGTCTTCCAGTGTAGCATAGCATGGGTATCTTCCTTTGGCTCTGTTTTATTTGATTTTTATTTATGTGTATGTTAGCTGTGTGTTTGTGTGTGGGCTTGTCTGCATGCATGTACAGGTACCTGCAGAGGCCACAAGAGGGCATTAGATCCCCTGGAGCTGGAGCTATCCAACAAAGGTACTAGGAATTGAAGTCCAGTTTTTTGCAAGAGCAGTAAGCACCCTCAATGGCTTGGCTTAGCTATTACTCCAGTTCCTTTCAGAAAGCAAGGATGATTTGGAACAGACAAACAAGGTTGACATGCTTATTCCTAAATTACATTTGGAAGTCACCACACATCAAGTGACACATTCACCTATCTTCACACAACACCTTGAGTGTATGTGGCATCCTAGGAATTTGGAATAAGTACTGGATTAATTATACAGGAGTTCCTCGTTGATGATCAGAAGCCAGTGAATGGGGTTTAGAGTTTATAATCTAAAGATTTATCCTTGTGCTTATCATCCTATTTTAGAAGCTTTCAAAAGATTATTTGAAGTCAAGATGAAACTGAAAGTAAGGCCTTGAATGATGAATAGTGGATCTTCTTCTATGTGTTTACAGAAGACCTGTAGTTTAACAGCAAAGGTGGTGAGTCAGAATGAAAATGTACAGAAACTTAAAAATTTATTGTAAAAATAGGACTTCAATGCAAGTTGTGTGAGCAGGTCTTTGAAATATGCTCTAATAGTATTTTAAGATTAATGCTCTATTCCTTGACCTAATACAACTCCTAAAATAGAGACAGTTTTAGGTCATGTATTACTTCTCATTCAAACTCCCAGATTTATTGTAACTGTGATGATTTTCTTCTTCTCTTCCTTTCTTACATTGTCTTATTTATTTGCGTGTATGTTTGTGGCATCAGATACCTGGAGCTGGAGTTACTGAAGGCTGTGAGCTTCCTGACGTTATTACCCAGAACAGGACTGAGAGCCTCTGAGAGAGCAGCATGGGCTTCTAATCAACGAGCCTTCTTTTCAGCCCCTCCGTTCTTGTTCAAAACAACAGAGAACTCTATTACCTGGCCTCACATAACATTCTTTCTTGATGAATGCTTCATATGGCCCCGCACAGCTATTTCTCTTATTGATGAATACAATTTCTGGGAGATAATCATGATTATATTTTATCTTCCAAAATTCTCTAGATGTTTATACTTTGGATTTCTCAATTTTTGACTAGTATAAGGAGATACTTAAAGCTGGAAAACTTACAAAGTTCCTTTTTTTTTAAAAAACATTTTTAGGACTCAAAAGTTCAGACTGGAGCAGACACCCAGCTGATCTGCTCCCCTGTGGAAGGTGTGTCTGGAGGCATCATAGAGAGGCCATGGCCCACAGAGCTGCAGGTAGGAGCACCTGCACACTGCCCTAGGCCCCAGAGGCACATCTGGCAGTAGGGAGCCCCCAGAGCCCAACTGGCATCCAGATCCCATCCTTGTGGAACACCACTCCCTTTCTACCCCTTGCCCAGAAAACTTCCCTAACCTAAAGAAAGAGATGTTGTTAAATATACAAGAAGCCTACAGAACCCCAAATAGACTAGACCAAAAAAGGAATACTTCCCATCACATAATAATCAAAGCATCAAATATACAAAACAAAGAGAGGATACTAAAAGCAGTAAGAGAAAAAGGCAAAGTAACATATAATGGCAGATTCATAAGAATTACACCAGACTTCTCACCAGAGACTATAAAAGCCAGAAGATCCTGGACTGATATTATACAGACCCTAAGAGATCACAAATGCCAGCCCAGGCTACTATACCCAGCAAAACTCTCAATTACCATAGATGGAGAAACCAAGATATTCTATGACAAAACCAAATTTACACAATCAATTTCCACAAACCCAGTACTTCAAAGGATAATGGATGGAAAACGCCAACACAAGGAGGGAAACTACAACCAAGAAAAAGCAAGAAAGTAGTCTTCCAACAACCCCAAAAGAAGATAGTTACACAAACATAATTCCACCTCTAATAAAAAAAAATAACAGGAAGCAACAATCAGTTTTCTTTAATATCTCTTAATGTCAATGGACTCAATTCTCCAATAAAAAGACGTAGACCATCAGACTGGATACATAAACAGGACCCGGCATTTTGCTGCATACAGGAAACGCACCTCTGTGGCAAAGACAGACACTACCTCAGAGTAAAAGGATGGAAAACAATCTTTCAAGCAAATGGTCTCAAGAAACAAGCTGGAGTAGCCATTCTAATAACAAATAAAATTGATTTCCAACCAAAACTAATAAAAAAAGATAAGGAAGGACATTACATACACATCAAAGGAAAAATGTACCAAGAAGAACTCTCAATTCTGAACATCAATGTCCCAAATGCAAGGGCACCCACATACATAAAAGAAACTTTACTAAAGCTCAAAGCATACATTACATCTAATACAATAATAGTGAGGAATTTCAACACCCCACTCTCAGCAATGGACAGATCATGGAAACAAAAACTAAACCAAGACACAAATGAAACTAACAGAATTTATGAACCAAATGGATTTAACTGATATCTATAGAACATTTCATCCTAAAACAAAAGAATATACCCTTTTCTCAGCACCTCATGATACTGTCTCCAAAATAGACCATATAATTGGTCACAAAACAGGCTTCAACAGATACAAAAAAGTTAAAATAATCCTGTGTACCCTATCAGACCACCATGGACTAAGGCTGGTCTTTAATAACAACAAAAACAACGGAAAGCCCACATACACATGGAAACTGAACAACATTCTACTCAATGATGACTTGGTCAAGGAAGAAGTAAAGAAAGAAATTAAAGACTTTTTAGAATTTAATCAAAAAGAGGACACATCATACCAAAACTTGTGGGACTCCATGAAAGCAGTACTAAGAGGAAAACTTATAGCTCTAAGTGCTTACAAAAAAACTGGAGAGAGCATACACTAACAACTTGACAGCACACCTGAAAGCTTTAGAACAAAAAGAAGCTAATGTTCCCAAGAGGAGCAGATGGCAGGAAATAATCAAACTCAGAGCTGAAATCAACCAAGTAGAAACAAAAAGAACTATACAAAATATCAAAAAAACCAAGAGCTGGTTCTTTGAGAAAATCAACAAGATAGATAAACCCTTAGCCAGATTAATCAAAGGGCACAGAGACAGTATCCAAATTAATAAAATCAGAACTGGAAAGGGAGACATAACAACAGAAACTGAGGAAATTAAAAAAAATCATCAGATCCTACTACAAAGGCTTATACTCAACAAAATTGGAAAATCTGGATGAAATGGACAAATTTCTAGACAGATACCGGGTACCAAAGTAAAATGAGGTGCAGATAAACCATCTAAACAGTCCTATAACCCCTAAAGAAATAGAAGCAGTTATTAAAAGCTTTCCAACCAAAAAAGTCCGGGACTGGATGGTTTTAGTGCAGAATTTTATCAGACCTTCAAGGAAGACCTAATACCAATTCTCTTCAAACTATTCCACAGAATAGAAACAGAAGGAACACTACCCAATTCATTCTATGAAGCTACAATTACGCTCATACCTAAACCTCACAAAGACCCAACAAAGAAAGAGAACTACAGACCAATCTCACTTATGAATATTGATGCAAAAATACTCAATAAAATTCTCGCAAACTGAATCCAAGAACGCATCAAAACAATCATCCATCATGATCAAGTAGGCTGTATTCCAGGAATGCAGGGATGGGTCAATAATCGAAAATCCATCAATGTAATCCACTACATAAATAAACTCAAAGAAAAAAATCACATGATCATCTCACTAGATGCTGAGAAAACATTTGACAAAATTCAACATCTCTTCATGATAAAAGTCTTGGAAAGATTAGGAATTCAAGGTCCATACCTAAACATAGTAAAAGCAATATACAGCAAGCCAGTAGCCAACATCAAACTAAATGGAGAGAACCTTGAAGCAATCCCACTAAGATCAGGGACTAGACAAGGCTGCCCACTCTCAACCTACCTATTCAATATAGTACTGGAAGTCCTAGCCAGAGCAATTAGACATCAAAAGGAAGTCAAAGGGATACAAATAGGAAAAGAAGAAGTCAAAATTTCACTATTTGCAGATGATATGATAGTATACTTAAGTGACCCTAAAACTTCCACCAGAGAACTCCTAATCCTGATAAACAACTTCAGTAAAGTGGTGGATATAAAATCAACTCAAACGAATCAGTAGCCTTCCTCTACTCAAACGATAAACAGGCTGAAAAAGAAATTAGGGAAATGACACCTTTCACAATAGTCACAAATAATATAAAATATCTTGGAGTGAATCTAACCAAGCAAGTGAAAGATCTGTATGACAAGAACTTCAAGTCTCTGAAGAAAGAAATCGAAGATGATCTCAGAAGATGCAAAGATCTCCCATGCTCCTGTATTGGCAGGATTAACTTAGTAAAAATGGCCATCTTGCCAAAAGAAATCTATAGATTCAATGCAATCCCCATCAAAATTCCAAGTCAATTCTTTATAGAGATAGAAAGAGCAATTTGCAAATTCATTTGGAATAACAAAAAACCCAGGATAGCGAGAACCATTCTCAACAATAAAAGAACTTCTGGGGGACTCACCATCCCTGACCTCAAACTGTATTACAGAGCAGTAGCGATAAAAACTGCATGGTATTGGTACAGAGACAGGTGGGAAGATCAATGGAATAGAATTGAAGATCCAGAAATGAACCCACACACCTATGGTCACTTGATCTTTGACAAAGGAGCTAAAACCATCCAGTGGAAAAAAGGCAGCATTTTCAACAAATGGTGCTGGCTGAACTGGAGGTCAGCATGTAGAAGAGTGCAAATCAATCCATGCTTATCCCCTTGTACAAAGCTCAAGTCCAAGTGGATAAAGGACCTTCACATAAAACCAGATATACTGAAACTAATAGAAGAGAAGGTGGGGAAGAGCCTGGAATTCTTAGGCACAGAGGAAAAGTTCCTGAACAGAACACCAATGGCTTATGCTCTAAGACCAAGACCTCATAAAATTGCAAAGCTTTTGCAAGGCAAAAGACAATATCAATAAGACAAAATGGCAACCAACAGATTGGAAAAAGATCATTACCAATCCTACATCTGATAGAGGGCTAATATCCAATATATACAAAGAACTCAAGAAATTAGACTCCAGACAACCAAATAACCCTATTAAAAATCGTGTACAGAGCTAAACAAAGAATTCTCAACTGAGGAAATTCAAATGGCTGAGAAGCACCTTAAGAAATGCTCAACATCCTTAGTCATCAGGGAAATGCAAATCAAAACAACCCTGTGATACCACCTCACACCAGTCAGAATGGCTAAGATAAAAAATTCAAGTGATGGTAGATGCTGGCGAGGATGTGGAGAAATAGGAACACTCCTCCATTGTTGGTGGGAATGCAAGCTGGTACAACCACTCTGGAAATCAGTCTGGCGGTTCCTCGGAAAATTGGACATAGCACTCACTACCTGAGGACCCAGCTATACTACTCCTGGGCCTATACCCAAAAGATGCTCCAACATATAACAAGGACATATGCTCCACTGTGTTCATAGCAGCCTTATTTATAATAGCCAGAAGGTGGAAAGAACCCAGATGTTGTTCAACAGAGGAATGGATACAAAAAATGTGGTACATTTACACAATGGAGTACTACTCAGCTATTAAAAATAATGAATTCGAGAAATTCTTTGGTAAATATCATCTAGAAAATATCATCCTGAGTGAGGTAACCCAATCACAAAAGAACACACATGGGATGCACTCATTGATAAGCAGATGTTAGCCCAAAAGCTTGAAATAGCCAAGATTCAACTAACTGACCACATGAAGCTCATGAAGAAGGAAGACCAAGTGTGCATGCCTCGGTCCTTGGAAGGAGTGACAGAATGCTCAAGAGAGAAAATATGGTGACAAAGTGTGGGACAGGAAGTCAAGGAGGAGCTATCGGGTAACCACTCTACCTTGATATCTGTCCCATGTGCAGTCACCAAAGATAGATGTCGATATGGATGTCAGGAAGTGCATGCTGACAGGAGCCTGATGCAGCTGTCTCCTCCAAGGTCTGCTGGAGTCTGACATATCCAGAGGTGGATGCTTGCAGCAACCCATTGATCTGATCAAGGGTTCCCAATGAAGAAGTTAGCGGACTGAAAGAGCTGAAAGTGTTGGTGGCCCCAAGAGTAGAGCAACAGTGCCAGCCAACCAGAGCTCCCCAGGGTTTAAATCACCAGCCTGGGAGCACAAAGAGAGGCACCCATGACTTCAGCTGTATACTTAGGGGAGAATGGCCATCTCTGGCACGGATCCTCTGGGAATGTCCCATCCTGGGAGATGACATTATGGTGGGAGCAAGGGTGAAAGGGAGAGATCACACTGTGAGGTGGAATGCTATCAATGAAACACCTATCTTGCTTTTTTTGGCTTTATTTATTTATGAAGTAGTGTCCTACTATGCATCTAAGGATGACCTGAAATGCACTGTGTTGTCCAGTCCAGCTTGGAACTTGTGTAATTCTTGTGAGTACCATTTTAAAGGCATTTATCACAAAGGCTAGTTTAGACTTACTGTTTTAAAATAACCCTCTATCTACTAACCAATTTTTTGTTCTCTTTTTATTGTTTTCTTAGTCTTTATTTTTCTTACATTGTTCTTCCTTTTGGTCTTTGCTGAGAGCAGACTGTTTCAAGGGCTTTCTCAGAAGAAAGTTCAGGGTCCTAGTTCTGTGTCTTTGCTCAGGAGTGGACTTGGCGCAGCCTGTCTGAGACAGAGGCCAGGGCCTCCCTGGAGTTAAGGTTTTGATTCCTGGGAACTTGGCTTTTCCCCTAAAGAGATTTGCAGTCCCAAGTGTTGGCTCTTGAGATTCCTTTGTGTTCCCTTTGTGCAACATAGTTTGCTTAACCTCTTGTGACTCCATTGTATGATAATTTTTGCTGACCCTGGTCCATTTCTTTCCCGAAAATTTAGTACTGTAGATGTTGAACTTCTTGGTAGGCTTGTTTAGCATAAGGCATAGCTGTGCAAGACGTCCTGATTCTAAGCTTATCCATCCTTTATCTTCTGATCCCCTGGCCTTCTCTCTCAGGACTGTTACTGACAAATGACCAGCTAATCTGGGTCAGTTCTTCTTATTATCTCCCCTTTACTAACTTTGAACTTTGCTCGTTTTTTTTTTTTTTTTCCTCTAATGCATAACAAGGTCATGTTAGGTTGCTTATTTGTAATCTTTCTTTTTATGTAGAAGATTACTGCAATAAACTTAAAATTATTCTTACTTAGAATGACTTTTTCTGTATCCTCATTAAACTTTAGTATGGGGGTATGTCTCTATTTTCGTTTGTCTAAGACAGTTTTCAACTTTTCCTTATTTGGTTATACAATAATATTAAATAATATTAGTTATTTAATTTCTACTGTTTTTATTTTTTGAAAAAAATATTTTAATACAAAATATGATCACATTACTTCCACCATTCCCCTACCTTCTCCAGCCCCTCACATGTTTCCTCTCTTCAAGCCCTCTTACATACCCCCTTTGAAACTGATGGCCTCTCTTCCTTGATTAACATTGCTTTATCTCTTTCTATATGGAAAAACCTATAATTGCAACTTGCTGAGTCCATTTTTGTTGATGATGTGAATGTAGTTTTCTTTTGTAATGGATATCTTCCTATTATTTCTTTCTAGTTTAATGTCATCTCAGTCTGAAATAGGATTGATTTAAAATATGTGCTTACATATTTGCATGTAAGATATAAATATGACAAGAGATAGAATTTCAATCTTCTAAAATTTGTTCAGACTTTTGCTACTACATGATATACCCTAAAATATCTCACAGGTATTTGAAAAAAGAATATATTCTGCTCCCATTAATGGAATGCTCTAGACAAAGCTGGTAGGGCTGTAGTTCTAAATATAGTCTGAGTTCAGTGTTTCTTTTTGATTTTCTGGAAAGTAAGATATTGAAGTCTCCACTAATTGAATTTCTCTATTTTTAGATCATTTAATGCTCAACTCATACATGTAGATGCTCTGACACTGATTGGCTATTTTTTTTTTTACAACTGCTGTGTCTTCCTAAGGAATTGACACAGTTATTACTGTGTAATCCCCTTTCTGATACCTTATAGTTTTCTCTTATTGTCTTCTTTGTCTAATTATAATCATCTATAAACTCACTTAGTTTGTCAAAATATCCAGAAAAAAAGCTTTAAGCACATATTTTAAATCATACAATGATAATACAAACTTAAATAGTCAAGACAAAGCAAAGAAAAGGATTCAATAGCCAATTAAGTAATCTTTAGTCAAATCTAAGGCTATTGTTTAACTTTGATATTGGGATTATTGTTTGATTAACAAAACAATAAAGCCAAAAGTAGGGAACCTTTCAAAATATAGACTCAAGTAATTCAATTATTGTGATACTAAGATAATTAATCTCATAAATGTTTCACTCTAGAAACAATTAAATAAATTCCATGTTCATAGGGCTACAGACCCAAGAACATCTGTTTGCCTACAAGTCCTGGGTAAGGTAACAAAAACAAAAACCCCTTGAAACTCAGGTCTATATTCAGCTGCCTCCTCCACTCAGCACTTAGTACTAGAGAGACTTTGGCTAAGACAGAAGCTTTTCTAAGTTTCTGTTTTCTCTTCTTTAAAAATCAGGTAAGTATTTTTCCTTACAGATATGCAGAACAGGTCTGGTAGATCTGTGCAGAAGCACACATTTTAAACTGTGTGTGTGTGTGTGGGGTAACTAACTAGATATATACTTCTTATGCATGTATTGTATATAGGGTTCATAAAATCACAGCAGAAATTTAGTCTAAATACCCTCTCACCTAAGTGCTAGAACCTTCCACTTACTACTTACAGGACTCCCACCAAATGCCTCTCAGGTTGTTATTTTGGGACAAAGCAGCCTCTGGGTAAAGGTAGATGGGGAAGAAGTCTTTCTCTGTTTTTCTTCAAGTCATTTTCCAGTTCAGCTTTTCTTTGCCACATCTTATACAGTGAGCATTAAGACGCAGGACTTCCTGTTTAAGGTTTTTATGAGGCTGCTGTGAGAAATGTAAGATAAAAAGTGCTTTACATACAGACATATTATTTTCCTTTATTTCAGAGTTCCTCGTTTCTGTAGATGGGTGCTCCTTGCACACCTGTATTCTGCACTCTAATTCCAGATTATTTTCCATCTTTTACCTATCCAGGGCTGGAAGATAATGATTTAACGTATCTCCTAGTCTGTGCACCTGTAGCCACTAAACCTTTTACCTTCAGATTATGAACTATATCCCTTTCAGACAGTATACATGTATTGAACACTGTCAGTAGTGTGGTTGTATGGTGGTTTCATCCAAACTGAAACTTTTCTTTTAAGAGGTGGGAAGGAGGACTCTGAAACTCGGGGTGTAAACAAACTTACGGGTCAGAAAAGATAAAATTGTGAGGTTCACTGCAGCTTGATAGGAGCAGAAAGCAACTGCTGGGGAAGGCAACTGATGAAGTAAGCCACCCAGAAGAAAGATTTCCCAGGCCCTGTGAAAAGACATGCAGATTGTGGACATTGCTCCAGCAATGCCACTTTTGTGAGTTGTTACCCATTGTGGGATGGGCTTTTTAGTGATACAACTGCATTTGAGTCTTCCCTGCCCCTGTAACTTTCATCCACACTCCTGTTAGTAACCCCAAACAAACACACTGTTCACCAAGTTAGACTTCAGTGCATTTGCTACTAACTGTGGCAAGCAGACAGGTATGCACATTGCAGCTCTCTAGGAAACATGTTTCAACCAAGCATCAATAAATAGTTATTGTTAATACTGGATGAAGGGAGTTTCTAATTCTCTTTCATTAATTTCACCTCTATATTCCTGAAAGCTTGGGTAATACATAGAATCAGACTGTGTAAGCTCAGATTAAGCAAAAGCATATATAATTTTAGAAGTTTATAGACAAAGTTCCCATTTATGCCCTTCTTGTTTTATATAATATGAACATAATTTCACCCCCAAACACTGTCTGCATATGTGAGCAGTTCAACGACTTCTAATTTTTAGCATTCAATATTGAATGGTAATATAGAAATACTTAGATATAGAAAGGGACAATAAGGTCCCATCACATCACTGTTTTCCCTTTTCTGTAGTCTGGATCCTTGAAAAACACATAAATTGGATGTTAGAAATCACTTCCTAGAGCTAATTTTTTGAAACAAAAAAATTCTGTATATATGATCATCGATCATTATTTTTTTTTTTAAATTTAAGGGACTGAAAAGAATAGGAGGTAGCCCTGGTAGTTTGAAACAGAACATTCCAGAAACAAATACAACACCCACCTTTGAAAGTAAAACTTAATAAGAGAAGTACAAGACAAAGACACATGCAGATATCCAAACTAAAACTTGAGATGATTGAAAATCCAGGTTTATAATACTGTGTTTGGGAGCATTTGGAATCTGAAAGATTTTCTCAGCAAAGTGAGCTGAATATATGTTTGCAAAAGCAAACTATGAGATTTTCAAACAGATGTGGATCTCTCTTCTGAGAAAAAAAAGGCTGGGATGACTTGGGAGAAGGATGAAGTCAGAAGTCTCTACTCTGAAGATGACAGTGAGTAAGAGGGAGGTCTGGGTTCTGTTAGACTGAATTCTGTACAATTCCTGCCCACAAATTACGTGTCAGAGTGAATGAAGACTCATTGTCTCTCTTCTGCATTGCATATGCCACATCTGAAAGATCAGTCATCTACATCAAAGGATGGATTCTGATGATGAAGCACAGGAAGCCATCCTGGAAGGATGACAAGACAGCACCCAGAAATCTTGGGCTGAGATTGGAGCATGGAACTGAGATAGGCCTTGGAAGGCTGGCCTTCAGAGAGATGCTAAGATACCATGGGGTGTGACAATTAGTTACAGGAAGAAAGATGTTGGATGCTTTTCAGGACCTCTAGTTCTATTGGAAGCAAATAGTTTAATATTAGACAAGTCCTCAAAGATGTACTGGTTCACATAAACCTGCCGTAATTCACAAAGTACTCAAGTAGCAGAGTCAGTGCTACTATGTTCATTGAGAATTGAATAATCCCGTATTTAAAAGTTTATAGAGACAGAAGATTGGACCATATTTGAATGATAGTGTTACTGTGCCAAAGTAAGCACAGGTAATTCACAGAGTTTAGGAAGACTATTCCTGCGTGAAAGGGCCTGTGCAAAGAGCAGCCATTTGGTGAATTAAGATAAAGTAAATGGGAGGTTTAGGATCTAAGGCTTTGCCATGCTGCCTGAGCAGCATCAGAGCAAACAGTGACAGACAGAGAGCTCCAGGGAAGTTCAATTTACAACACTGACATATTTTCAATGCCTAGTTTCTAGAACTAACCATTACAGATATTAAAGATTCTTTTCTCCAGGCTCACAATCCACTCCTTTAGTAATTGCTTTTCAGATAATTCTTTCAAATGGAATACAATAGGAAGGTGGAATACGTTCTGTTCTAGTTCATATTCTTGTTTGAACAGGCCAAGAAAGGAAAAGCATCACTGAGCATTGATTTTTGATGTGATCTTTTTTTCTTTATAGTATTGATAACAATTATGTATTTTTAAAAGCATTGTTAATTGAAGGCTTAACAAATATAGCTGCTTGAGAAAATGATTGTATTTCTTTAGCATCAGAAATATGTATTTAATTACCAAGCTATCAAGCATCAGGAATAATAGCTTCATAATACAGTGTAATTGGGTTTTGCTTTTGTTATAACAGAAAACATTTTGATTAGTATAAGATACAATGACTTCAGTTCATAGGCATCTGATAAGGTCAGCTCTTGCTTTTAAATGCAAAGCAGCTTAAATGTCTGGCAGGCATTAAATGCCTGATATACATTTCATTGCATAGTCTCCCCGAAAAGAAATGCAAGAAGGCACCCAGTAATGGAACACTGTACCATGTGGAATAAAGTCAACATACTTTCTTGCCCAGTTTTATGTGATTAGAAGGATTGTGAAGAAATGTCAAAAAGAGTGAGTAATATAAAGCTAAGCTGGTAAGAATAATTTCTATGCTGACACCCTGTGGGGGATATATAATTGCCTGATCCTTTTATGTAAAGAACACAGAGAGTGCAATTTATTAATTTGTGCCATAAATCTGCATGGAATATATAACATCAATAATAGTGGCAATTGTTTTTTTCTTTTTTCCCATTTTTTATTGAAAATAGATTTTTCTATTATACAATGCATCACACACAGTTCCCCTTCCCTCCCCCACCCCAGATCCCTCCATTATCTTCCCTTTCTCTGAGATGCAACCTTTCCTTCCCTTCAGACAGGAGCAGGCTTCCAAGAGACAATACCAAGGCATGCCAAGACACAATAAAACAAGGCAAAAGTTTTACTGGGACTGGACAGGGAGACCCAATAAGAGGAAAAGAGTCCCAAGAGCAAGGTGTAGGAGTCTCACAAAAATACCAGCTTACAGCTAACATACAGAGAACCTGGTGCAGATCCATGCAGGCCCTGCGTTTACACTTCCATCTCTGTAAGCTCATGTGAGCCCTGCTTAGTTGATTCAGTGGACCTGGTCTATTAGTGTCCACAATCCCCTCTGACACCTATAATCTTTCTTCCTCATCTTCCATAAAGGAACCCAGACTCCAAGGGAAGGGACCCAGTGGAGACCTCCGATGTAATTTCTCTCCACATGGTCTGGCTGTAGTTCTCTGGACCTGTTCCCGTCTGCTGGTGGATGAAGCCTCTGATGATGACTGGACAAGGTGTCAGATAGTAGAAAATCATTAGGAATCATCTTATTGATTTTTTAAAATGTTTGTTATTTATTTATTTTCAGTTGTGTTTTGTTCTATTCTGGTTTTCTGGACTATCAAGTCTCTGCTATTTGGCCATGGGCTCCCTCTCGTGGTATGGACCACAGGTTAAATCAGATTACAATCAACTTTTCTAAAGAAAAGGGGAAAATGATCAGGTATTGGCGGGCAGGGACCAGAAGTGAAGCTCTGAGGGCCATCAGAATGAATGAAATTTACAACCTCGGGAGGTGGGAGATGGGGTGACTCTCTAGAATGTCCCAGAGACCTGGGAGGTGAGATAATCTCAAGACTTCGATGAAATGCCCTACAGTGGGGAGAGGGAACTTATAAAGTCTGCCTTTAGTAGAAAGACAGGGCATCAAGTGAGGGAGGGGGTTGCCATTCCAGTCAAAAACTCTGACTCAGAATTTTCCTGTTTAAAAAAAACTGCAGGGACAAAAATGAAGAAGATCCAGAGGAAAAGGAGGTCCAGCAACAAGACCAATGTGGGATCCAGCTCAAGGGAAAGCTCCAAGGCCTGACACTATTACTGATGTTATAATGTGCTTTCAGGTAGAAGCCTAGCGTGGCTGCCCTTTGAGAGGTCCAACAAGCAGCAGACTGAGACAGGAAGTGTATAACGTATACTTACACCCAGCCAATGGACAGAAGCAGGGGAACCCTGTGGTTGAATTAGAGAAAGCTGGTAGAAGTTGAGGAGGAGGGCAACCCCATAGGAAGAGCAGCCGTTTCAACTAACCTAGTGTCTCTCTGACACTGAGTCACCAGCCAGGCAGCATACATGGACTAGTCCAAGGCCCCGACACACATACAACAGAGGGCAGCCTGGTCTGGCCTCAATGAGAAAAGATGCACTTAACCCTATAGAGACCTGAGGGCCCTGGGAGTGGAGAGGCCTGGTGGGGTTGGTCGTGGGGTGGGTTCATCCTCTTGGAGATAGGGGAGGAGGAAGGGGATGAGGAACTGTCAGAGGGTGGACCAGGAGAAGGATAACAACCAGACTGTAAAAAAAGATTAAAGAAAAAAATAATAGAAGAGAAAATTCAGGTGATATTGACACTTTATTTAAAAATTTTTATTTTAGAAAATATTTTTTTTCCTGTCATTCTGTGTCTGAGACATTCACCGGGATCCCTGGTTCTGCTTAAAGTGGGAAAAAACACCCCAGTTTAAGCAATTGGATATGAAAACAGTAAAGTGAGACATGGCATAAGCATATAGTCATTTCAAACTCAGATGAGACTTCTCAGGCTCCAATGACAGAATGAGCCTTTGCTCTGCTAATGAAATGTAATCGTGATGGTAAAGGAAAACCAGTAAATCCATTTACCAAGAGGCTCCATGATACAGGCACTCATAGCCAAGCCTAGTGACCTGAGTTCCATTCTTGAGAGCCACATGGTAGAGAGAGAGAACTGATTCCCGAAAGCTGGTCTCTGACCTCTACACACACACTGTGATGTGCATGCTTCCATCTGGGGAAGAAATCTCGCGGGCGGGGGGGGGGGGAGGGAGTCCGGCGGCAGAGTCTCAGGGTGGTCTGGCATCAGGGCTTCTCTCGCTGCCAGCGGAGGATCCCACATTCACGCAGCTGTGGGTGGGCGGGTCGGTGGCTGCATCGGCAAGGTTCCAGGGTTCCAAAAGCTGGGAATCAGGCGGAGAGACCATGGACACATGGAGTCCGGTTTTCCAAAGCTTTTATTGTTCATAGCATGGTGAATGGACGCAACTGGTACACGCTTCCCCCGCCAAAAGCCAGGGGAGACCAATCTTATAGGGAAGGGAGAAAGGGAAGGGAATAACTTAATTAGCTACGCCCCTGGCCTTTTGATAATTCATTAATATTTAAATCTCTGGAGGTGGAGACTTGTTAGTCACACCCTCTACCTGTCCTGTCCTACGTGACTGAAGGTAACAGGTTAAATGGAGTTACCTCGTCCAAGGCCCAACACTTCCACACACATAAACATACACACATTAAATAAATAAACAAATCAATGTAATACCCTTTAATGTAAAGGAGATTAAAATGTCTATTAGGAAAGACAAAAGTCTTTTAGTGTGTCTTTACACAGTGATACTGGGATGGGACTAGCAGGTCAGTTGGTGAAATGCAAAATAAACATGCCAGTACTGAAAGCAATGAATAAAAGGTGACTGAAAATTTATCATTTGTCACTTGTAAAAACCATTACACAATTCTAGACTCTTTATCACACACACACACACACACACACACACACACACACACACAGACACACACAAACAAAGATTGCCCATCATTGTTGAACATAAAACTGAGTAGACACTTCCATGTTCCATGGGAAACTTCATGCTATGTAGACGTAAATTGCAAAGCAAACAGTAATGGAGAACTTAGGCAACTAAGATGATTTTAATGTTCTTCAAGAAGAGCAATTAAATAGAACCCCATATTTTTGCAAATATATTAAAAACATCCTCATTAACTGTTATCAGTGTGGAAATGGGAAAATAAATGAATAGCCCACAACACAGAGTCTAAGTACACTTGAGTCTTAATGTATGGTGAGTAGAAGGCTAAGTGCTGATATCCCACTGAATTTCCATAGAGAGCAACTCATAAAAGACACACGAATAAATTGCAATAGATTTAAAACTACTTTAAAGGCTAAAGCAAAGTAAAGTGTATTTAAATAAAACATAAAATTTGGTGGAAGAACTGTTGTGGGCGTAGAGGAGAAACTGGATAGACAGAGGTGGTCTTGACTGGAGTGCATCAGATGCATGTATGAAATTTCCAAAGGGTAAAAATGATAAGAAAACCCAACAAGCAGCTGAAAGAGTCAGATGCAGATATTTGCACCCAATCAATGGACAGAAGCTGCTGACCTTTGTGATTGAATTAGGGAAAAGCTGAAAGAAGCTGAGGAGGAGGGCAACCCTGTAGAAGGACCATCAGTCTCAATTTACCTGGACTCCTGAGATCTCTCAAACACTGGACCACCAACCAGGCAGCATACACCAGCTGATATGAGGCTTCCAACACATATACAGCAGAGGACTGTCTGGTCTGGGTTCAGTCAGAGAAGATGCACCTAACCCTCAAGAGACTGGAGGCCCCAGGGATTAGGGAGGTCTGGTGGGGTGGGAGGTGGAGGGGGGTGGGGACATCCTTGTGGAGACAGGAGGGGAGTAGGGGAGGAGGTATGGGATGTGGAACAGAGAGTGAACTGGGATGGGGATAAAATCTGGATTGTAAAAAAATGATTAAATAAAATTTAACAAACAAACAAACAAATCAAAAAACAAGTGTAGGCAAACACTTCCTAAATTTTGAAGTAGCGGAGGCTTCTTGGGGAAAATATAGACTCAGAAGCTACAAAGCCAAGGCTGATTGATTCACTTAACTTTGTGAATTCAAAAACTCTGAAATGGGGCTGAGCAGTGTGTGTGTGTGTGTGTGTGTGTGTGTGTGTGTGTGTGTGTGTGTGTGACTCAGTGGTTAAGAATTCGTGCTGCTCTTCCTGAGGACCTGAGTCCAGTTCCCAGAACTCATGATATAAAAAATAAATTAAAAGGTAGGGATGGATTAGGAGTAATACATATCCCATCTCTAAGTCACACATAATAGTTTCTACAAAACTATGCTTCAGAGTCTTGTAAGAGCCAGCAAGGGAAACACAGTCTGTTAGAGTTTGTATGTAGATAATGAATGCTATTTTAAAAGATATCACATGCTTTTCAATGAAGGCTAAACTTAAAGCATGCCCCAACTCCACATCTCTGTTAAGGCTTCACTTTTCCTTTCTTGGCACACATGCTCACAGCCTGAACCTACATGACTTTTCAATCATACTCTTCTATTTTTATATTCTGACAGGTATAAAATATCTGTTTCTTTAAACCTTGATTCATATGTTATTTTTTTATAGCAATTTCCCTCCCTATTGCAGAAGGGTGTTTAAAATTGAACTTTCATATGCCTGCTATTATAAAATATCTATTTATAGGTAGGGAACTGGCAGAGTTACCATAGAAACTAAAACAACAATCAATTCTGAAACCATGCAAGTGTAAGAAAAGATATATTATAAATAGAATGCAACAAAACAAAAATACCTCATAATTATTAGAAAATGCAAAACCAAGAATATTTTGCAAAGTGAAATGGTAAGAAAACAGTTGGCAATTATAGTTTATTGAGTAGTGCAGACCTGGGCGACTAATAAAATTATGCATGCTTTAATTGTTGGGTGCCACCATGCTATCCTTATTTAAGAAAACTGGCTAAATATAAAATTCCAGTGTGCTCTGAGACAGCCCTATATATGAAGGCATATAATCTGTGACTCTTCTCTCTAAATCCCAAATATCAGACCTCTTTCAAATGTAATGGTCAAATCATTTAGTTTGTTATAGTTATTGACTTAAACTCATTCCTAAAATGATACAGTGACCACCACCTAGACTTGGTATTTGAACACAATGGATAAGATACAGAGAGACTATACAAACTATAGAATCTATGAATGATTAATTGTTGAAGGTGTTCTAAGCTGATTTATTTGGTGCAACAATGCTGTCATTCCTCTTGATAGTGTCTTCAACTTGGAAGAATCTGGAATGTGCTGGGAGATCATATCCTTGGATGTCTGTGCAGGATTATATGTTAATTATATGTTAATTGATGTGGGAGAACCCATCTAAATTAGGAGCAAGGTCAGATCCTACATAGAAGTTCCTGGACAATATCATACAGAGACAGTAAGTGGAGCACTTACATTCATCCCTGTTTTCTGAGTGTGGATGAACTGTGATCACCAAGCCTTTCCTACCTGCTGCCAAGTCTTCTACACAATGACAGGCTGTCTCCCCTAGAACTTTAAGCCAAGTTAAACCTTGAATGAAGTGAGAATAAATTCTGTATGATAGAATACCCTGCGAGAATATCCTGCCACAGTGACAAGAAAGTACCCACGACGTTCCTGAATTCATGCTTGTCACTCCCTGAGAGGACTGCACAAAGAGTTAAAGCTATTTCTGGTGAGGATAAAAATTAGTTTTCACATTTAGAAATATGCTTTAATTTATGAAAAGAAAAAGTGTTCTGTTAATAATGCTTTTATGAGTCAGTTCTTTTAATTTATGAATCTTTTGTGCACTAAGATGGACTTGTATGGTTGCATGAAAGGAATGTCACCATGTTTCTTGGTTAGTGCCTTATATCAGCTGTATCTTAAATTCAATGCAACCTGAATTTACTCTAATATACATCAATGAGTAACTGTGGTTTTTTTTTTTTTTCAAGTAACAAAGGAAGTTTATTATTACTATGGAGGACAAAGTAAATTATGTTTCTATAAATATTCTCCTGTTTAATTAAAGGCTTCTCGAAAGTTGGCATGCAAGAAAGTGATTGCTTTCACACATTTCTGTGAAAGAAAAGAAAAATGATTAGCATGCAGGAGACACGTATTAAACATGCCAGGTGTCCGAAATGGTGCAGAGGAGGATTATGGCTCAATATAGACTTCTCCATTTGCAGGAAGCAAAGTCCTCCCCTCCCCAGACAAAGTAGCAGAGGTAAGAGAGCTATTACCCTTTCTAATTGCTTCTATTCAAGAAAGGGGACTCAATAGCAGGGGATTTACTTGGGAATGCTAATGTTCTAGTTTTTTAAACAGCCCATGAGAACCAATGGGGAGCACTTGCTTTCTTGTGTCAGCAAGAAAAAGAACCTTGGTTGTCAAGAGCAGGCATCAGAAGTCCAGACAATGAAAATACATTGATACTGCATTTAAAAGCTAAGTTGGAAAATAAGGGAATGCATTCCTTCCATCCATTTAAAATTTCATTTGGAATGTAACAGTGACTGAAGTGAGAGTAGACTCTGTATGATAGTAGGAATCCATATGAAATCAAGCCCCTTCTGTCAGCTGTACACAGGAAGTGAAACCTTGTTAACCTCCTACAAACCACATGCAGACCCTTTATTGGTAAATATCCACTGCTCAGTGGTTACGTTTATTCTTTTTTTTTTTTTTTTTTTTTTTTTTTAACACCCTGGAACACTTTTGTTGTTGTTTACATTTACAGGAGTAAAAGCATGCTAATGCCACAGAAACTATTTCAGGGCTTGCTCCTTTCACTGGATGCCTTGGGTATGCACACTCACCTCTTACACGGATTGTGTGAATGCCACAACCTTTCTTTTTTTCTTATTCAGCTCCAGACATTTTATTTTGGTGCCCACAGGTACTAAGATTCTGCGTTATTTTGCACATGATTCTGTCAATATATAATGGCAAGGAACACAATAAGGAAGTGGGCTGGAGAGTCATAAGGTGTATGTACATTCTGCTTCAGTACTGGAAATAGTTCTACAGATTGGTCACACACCTGTTGAAATGTCCATCAGCAACATGAGAATTCTGGTCAGTCCCCATCCTTGTACCACTTGGCTATTTCATATGTATGTATGTATGTATGTATGTATATATGTATGTATGTATGGTCCTTTCTTTTTTTTTTTATTCAGCCTTGCTAGTGAGTATGTAGAGAATGCTCATTACAATTTCTATTGAGCAATTTGCAAGAAAATTGAGGGCTTTCTTATTTTTGGTAGGCACCTGGATGGAGGCATGCAGCATGGTCTGCACGTATAGTATGCATGTACTGGGTATAGTACCTACTGGATATAGTTATTGCTTCGTAAGAGAACACTGTGTTACAATCTATGTTTTAATAATTGTACATGTGCATATTACTTTTAATTATTTTAATAAATTTTGTTCTTTGACAATTTCATACAATCATAAATAATTCATTCCAATTACCCACTCTCCACCTTTTCTTATCGTCTTATCCTTGGTAACCTCTTCTCTTTTCTACAAATCTTTTTACTATAATCATAACTTTTTTTGTTTGTTTTATAAGTTTAACTTCTCCTACCCATTGGGAACCTGGTATGCTCTACAGTTGGACACTGTACTTACCCACCTTCTAATATCTCTAAGTTATCAGTATTTCAGCAATAAGTGATAGGACCCCACTAACCTCTCCCCCACTCCTCCATTGTCCACCCATAGCTGACTGGGATTCCTGGTAATAGTTATTCGCTTGACCATAGAGTGACCATTGCTCCAGGCTGTGGCCACCATATGAACAGGAAATGTGTTGTAGTTAGCACTGCATTCTAGGGTCTAATGCTGGCTTTGCATATTTTCTTTTAAATGTGAATATCTAACACAATACAATTTCTTTTAAATATTGCCTCACTAAATTCTGCTAGTTTGAGTGTATTGTATTTTTAATTATCATTTAATAATTGTTTTCTACATTCCTTTCTGATTTTTTTGTTGTTATGATGATTGTTTTAAAGAAAACCAATTAGTTTTAAAACACTTGAGGGGCTCCTGGATATCTTACTGATATTTGAAAATGAAATATGACTGAAACAAGAAAAGATGTGATTATTTTCCTTTCATGTTTATCAAGAACAGCAAGATGGCTCAGGAGGTAGGGTGCTAATTATGTAAGCTGATACCCCAGGACTCAAATGGTGGAAGGAGACAGGTGAGCCCTGCAAGCTGTCCTCTGTCCTCCACAGGCATGCTATGGCACACATGTGTGCCAGCCCTCCAAATAAATAAATGTAGTAAAAAATTTTAAGTCACAAAATTTGTTTTAGGACTTTGTAGTTTTTTCATGGTGGGTATTTCTTCATTTTCTTACAAAAAATATATGTGTGTATTATATAGGTGTGTTAGGTCAAGTTTAAAAAGTTACATTCAGCTATAAAGTTTTAACATCTCCATCTGTGAGTTTGGCATCATTAAGTTTCACTTTAAATATTTTGGCATTCTCTGAATAAGCGTACATATGCACAGAGTCATGGCTTCTCAGTTCATCTGGTCTCCTTGGTTTGTATAGGTTCATATTGGCACCTATAGTTATGAGCTCTTCTGTTAGTCAAATTTTCTATCATTGACCTGGAGAGTATTAAACCATTTTGACACTGTCCTGACAGCCAATATGAGAACATGCATTTTCAAAAGTCAGTCTATATTTGGTAGGATTTTACCGAACTATGGTATGGGCTCCTGTCCCTGTCTGTGCTGAGTGAGGGACACACCTCTTATTCTAAGGAGCCACACTTGTGGCATCTCAAGGACAAACAGTGTCTTCTTTGGAGTTGAGAAGGGCAGTCAAACACACAAGAAATCTGCTCATTAAAATTGGCAGTGTGAATAAGTAAGTGCAGAATGGAAGAGTCTTGTTGGTCTAACTACTGGAAATTTCTATGTCTCTTTGAGAAATGTCTATTTGGGGTTATTGTCCATCTTTAATTCATGGTTTTTGTCCATTTGTTATTCCACTGAAACTTTCTGGGTTCCTATGTCTTCTAGATAACAATCCTTTGTCAGATCCATATTGTATAAATAATTTCATCCATTCTGTAGGATGTCTCTTTAATCTGTCCATTACTCTATTTGCTATTCATAAGCTCTTTAATTTTTTTTAATTAAAATTTGAGACAGGTAGCTACTTATACAGGTAGGTACAAGCTTGGGAAAATTAGAGGAAAGATGTGCGGGTTGATTGATGGCTTCTAAACTGTGGTTTGACAGGAATAAGAAGTTCTGGTGTTATATATATATATCTGGTGATATATATATATATCTTGATATATATATATCAAGAGAGAGAGAGAGAGAGAGCGCGCGAGAGAGCTATAATGTAATATAGGCTTCACAAAGCTAAAAGAAAAGTTTTGAATGTTTATACTAGTAAGTAATCATAAGGGGCTTTCGGGATGTATCAGCCAGTAAATTGCTTATGGCTCAAGTGTGAAATTCTGAATTCAGGTTCCTAGCATTTAATTGAAAAGCTGGGTACTCTTGAGCTGTGCTTTACTGATGTCACTTGAGAGGTTTAGTTTTTTTCTGGGGGAAGGCTGGGCAGGGTGAATCTGGAGAAGAGAGTAGATGCTAGGGAACTGGAAAGAATGGAGGGAGAAGAAGGTGTGGTCAGGATGTATTGTATGAGAGAATACACAAAAATTAAAAAACAAAAGTTGGGCATAGCAGTGTCTATCTGTGACTTCAATTCCATCACTGGGGAAGCCAAAACAGGAGGGTGCCTAGAGGCCATTGGGTCGGGGAGCCGGGGAGCCTAACTGGATTGACAAGGTCCAGTGACAGTGAGAGACCCTGTCTCACAAAATAAGGTGGAAAGAAATGAGAGAAAATGACTGGCATAAAGTTTTAACCTCCATACACACACACACACACACACACACACACACACACACACACACACGGAACTCTAAGCATTTTAGGAGAAAATTACACTTAGTTTGGTTTAAACATTACACATATTGTGTACATGTATTGAAATATCATATGATGCTCTTAACTAACTTTTTTAAAATTTATTTATGTTACGTATATGAGTACACTGTTGATGTCTTCTGACATATCAGAAGAAGATATCAGATCCCATTACAAATGGTTGTGAGCCACCATGTGGTTGCTGGAAATTAAACTCAGGAACTCTGGAAGAGCAGCCAGTGCTCTTAACCACTGAACCATCTCTCACTAACTGTTTTTATGTTGCCAGTTTTTAAAAGTCATTCTTCTTTGAAGCCCTGTGGCCACCTAGGTACCCTGGAGAATACCCAGGAAGGTCATGAAGAAGGAAAAGTGACAGAGACAGCAGCTTCTTACAAATTGAACATAGGGAGAGAGAGAGAAAAAAAAAAAAAAAAGAAAAAGTCAATTAGCAGACTTTTAAAATTTACATAAAAGATTCTTCCTAAAATACTTTTTTCTTCTTAGGTCTCAAAACAGTACAGATGTTTGCTTTCTTATATTCTCTATGAGAAGTCGTATGTAAGTTACAAGTTCTATTCTAAATTGAATTTCTTGCTAGTAATTCATCTATTAATTTTGAGGTAACTAAAGACAATTACTTTATTTTTTTAGGTTATTTAGAGTGTTTTACAGTAAGATGGGCTACAGAGTTATTCGTTAAGAAAAAACACTTTGTATTGCATTAATTTTGTCATAGTTTTCATATTTTTCTCTGATTTTTCTTTATTCTATCCAAATTGTAACAACCCAAGTTAAAAATAGAATTACCTTTCTCATTCAATTTTTTTTAAACATATATACCCCATACAAGATTTTTACGGATATTACCTATGTGAAGTTTTTTTTAAAGATGAGTTTGGAAAATGGAATTAAATTAGGCAAATGCATTACTTTTAACACCACTGTTGTGAGTTCACCTTACCTGGAGACAGTATTGTAGCCTAGAAGTTTTTTTTTTTTTTTTTTTTTTTTTTTTCCATTGCCACCTTTGTTACCATGGAAACCAGCCTCTTGGCACACACACACTCTCTCTCTTTTCACTTTAGATACAGGTTACAAAGTCAATGTCCAAGAAGAAACATGAAATATTCATAGAGCCAGTGCTCCGCTGGGCAGCTTCAATTTACAGCTGCATACCTTCCCTTCAAGATTATGCACACACACAGAAATCCCCACAGTATGAATTTACATATTTCCCCAAGCCTCCATCACTAGAGCTGAAGAAAGAAATTCTCCTCAACTTAGTAGAAAAGCACTTCAGCAAAGATGCTCTGAGCATGTGTAGAAGTGGACGAGAGAGGTCATATCAGAGGTCATAGTAAATGGGTACTCATGAGAACACTGAAGATCTGAGGCAGGATAAATAGACAGAGGTCCAGCCATGTTCTTGGTATCTGTCAACAAAGTTAAAAAAGTCAGTTTAGAGAGAACAGAGCATTACCTGGCTAATTATGGATTTAAAAAGAGGTACTTATATCATCATACCAAAGTATACATCTAAAGAACTTCAAATAAATGAATGTGTTTGTTTATTTTTCCTAAATGGGAGAAATTTGCCTCTTAAGTGCAAGAAAAAGGTGATTCTAGACTCAGAAAAAGGCCTCTGTTGCTCCTAGGGACTAAACCACCAACCAAAGGGTGAAAATGAAGTGATCTATAGTTCCAGATACATACATAGCAGAAGATGGCCTTATCTGACAACATTAGGAGGAGAGGCCTTTGGTCCTGTGGAGGCTCGATGCCCCAGCATAGGGAGATGCTAGAGCAGTGAGGTATGAGTGGGCGAGGGGTAAAGAGGAGGGGAGATGGAATGGAAGGTTTGTGGAGGGGTAACCAGGAAGGAGGATATAATTTAAAATGTAAATGAATAAAATGATTAGTAAAAAAAAAAGAAAAAGAAAAAGGCCTCTGTTGAGACATAAGCCACTTGTATGACTATGAAGGACAACAAGATACATGGGAGGCCGTAGAGGGAGGAAAGGACGAGAAGAATGATGTAATTATATATAATTTATACAATTTCAAAAAAAAAAAAAACAAAAGAAATATTTTTAAAAGGACAAATTAGAAACAACAAATGTTAAGGGCCTAAGTGAGGATGCCTCAATCCCACATGAGAGGGAGAAGAAAGCAATCAAGGCTGGATGGGGGGTTGAGTGAGGAGAAGGAGGGATGGAGCTGGGTGGGAGAGGGTTCAGGGAGGGGAAAAGGGGAACATGATCAGGTATTGGCAGGGAACAGGAGTGAATCCCTGAGGGCCAGCAGCTGTACCCCCCACCCTCAGGGTAGGACTGTGGTTAAATACCATTTGTAAGAAGGTGGGTCTGGGAAGGAATGATTAATTGGCTACTCCCTCTGGCCTTTAGGTATCTCATTAGTATGGAGATCTCTTGAGGCTCTGTGGCCTATAGTCATATAGAGGTATAGTCATACCCTCTACCTGTACTAGGGTGATACAAACCTCTCTTTGGGAGGGGCTGTAGAGACCTTGCCCTACGTGACTGAAAGGAGCAGATCAATGCAGGTCTTTGGCCTCCTGTCTAGGAGCCTGAAGTCTGGGAGCAAGAACAAACACCTACCATCCCATTAGGGTCTGGGGTTCGAGGCCTGTGCTCGACCAGGAACCAAGCTATCCTTTTATGGTCCCACAATCCCATACCTCTTTTCCATCCCCATCTCCAAGAGGATGTCTCCACCCTCACTTCTACCCCACCAGACCTACTCCCTTCCTGGTGTCTCAAATTTCTCAAGGGTTAAGTGTGTCTTCTCTCACTGAGGCCAGACCAGGCAGTCCTCTGCTGTATATGTGTTAGGGGCCTTGGACCAGCTAGTTTAAGCTGCCTGGTTGGTGACTCAGTGTCTGAGAGATCTCTGGGTCCAGGTTAGTTGAGACTGCAGGTCTTCCTACAGGGTCACCCTCCTCCTCAACTTTTTCCAGCCTTTCCCTAATTCAATCACAGGGGTCCCTAGCTTCTGTCCATTGGTTGGGTGTTAAGTATCTGCATGTGACTCTTTCAGCTGCTTGTTGGGCCTTTTGGAGGGCAGCCCTGGTAGGCTCCTGTCTGTAAGCACACCATAGCATCAATATTAGTGTCAGGCCTTGGAGCCTCCCCTTGAGATGGATCCCAATTTGGGCCAGTCACTGGACCTCCTTTCTCTCAGTCTCTTCTCCATTTTTGTCTCTGCAGTTCTTTTAGACAGGAACAATTCTGGGTCAGAGTTTTTGACTGTGGGATGGTAACCACATCCCTCCACTTGATGTCTTTCTACTTGAGGTAGATGCTACAAGTTCCCTCTCCCTACTGTTGGTCATTTCATCTAAGGTCCCTCCCTTTGAGTCCTGAGAGTCTCTCACTCTCAGACTCTGAGAGTCTGCCAGGTCTCTGGTACATTCTAGAGGGCCCCCTACCTCCTATCTCCTGAGGTTGCAATTCTGCTGACCCTCAGGATTTCACTCCTGTTTCCCCCATACCTGATCAAGTTCCCCCTTTCCCCTCCTCCTTCCCTGTCCCACCAGGTCCCTCTGCCCTCAGCTTTCTTTTCCCTCATCTTTACTTGGGCTCTTACTTTCTAAGCAGAATGATTACTGCATTGTTGAGAGGACACAGTCAGTTCTCATGAATGACCTTGAGTTTCTTCAATGCCAGAACCCTGTGAAGGACAACAGAAATACTGCAAAGAGTGGAACACAGCTCTTGTCCTTACAGTGAGGAGGTAAATGTTGATTTTGGCCAATGGTTTTAGTCATTTGTCACCATTATTTCTTTGGGTCTGTAAGAACATTGTGCATCATCCTGGAAACACGTGGCCAAGAAGGCCAGCACACCTCATGGAAGGAAGGAGAGCACAGCAGAGAGTGGAAGAGGGCCAAGTGTCCCAGTATCTTCTTGGAAATCATGCCTTCAGTGATGTAACTTCTCTCTGTCTGGCCAAAGCTCCTAAATGTTTCACTACCTCTCAAGAGTACCAGAGGCTTCAGACCAATCATTTAGGAGACATTTGAATATCCAAAGCATACTGTGCAGAAATGAAAATTCAGAGCTGGGAGAGAGAAGATTATGTCAATCTAGGACTTGAATCTCGACCTTCTGACTTTACTTCAAACTCTTACTGATGCTATCAGATAATCATTAAGCAGGATTATGCACTGATTTAAAGATATCTATAAACATACCATCTTCTACAAATTCCATGTTATAATTTTGAAGAATCAAATTAGCTAACCCATTTGAAAACATTATACTAAGTGAAATTAGCTAAAAGAAAAGTCTGCATGATCTCACTTATATTTAAAAATTCTAAAAGGATAGAATTTAAATATTCTCACGTATAAAAAATGGTAAGTAGGAGAGGTTAACCAGCTTGATTGAATAATTCTATAAAATATATTCATCTCAAAATATGGAACTGCACCTTTTGATTATACACAATAACAAATTTGTTAATTTAAAATAATAAAATATTTAATGAGTTCCTGCTGTGATTAGTGGAGTTCGATGAACAGCATGGGGGAGGCTTCTCTGTTTTCATAATGTCTAGGAAGCTCTTGGTGCCTTCTTCAAGAAAGGAAGAAGGAAAGAAAAAAGAGAGAAGACATAGAACCCAAAGCCACAAGTCTACCAGACTGAGATGTTCAGGGCAATGTAGTTGTAATTAAGCCCAGAAATCATGTAGCACAGATTGGAGCAGGAGGTTGCAGGGTGGTGAGAGAGTTCTTAGGAACAGAACTGACTGACTGATCTGAAATGTCTGAACATCAGGAGGAATTTTTGCTGGAAATCTGACAGATGTCAGAATGTTCGGGGAAAATTATGTATTGGAACTTAAAATAAGCAAGCAAAAAAAAAAGAGCATTAATAAAGCTTTAGAAAAGTTAAAGAAAAAGTAGATTTGGGACATTTCTGATGTCAAGATAACACCTGTAGATCCCTCATGTCTGCAGACACCAAACCTTGTTGCAGTGGTCAAGAGGTGCTTTTGACAGGAGCCAAGTGTGGCAATTCCTGGGGAGGTCCGGGCCAGCAACTGAGGAATGCAGATGCAGATGCTTGGAGCCAACCATCATGCTGAGCTCAGGGAACCTGGTGGGGGAGCTGGCAGAAAGACTGGAGGAGCAGAGGGGAATTGCAGCCTCATTGGAAGAAAAACATAGGCTGGCCAGACCACCCAGTTCTCCCAGAGACTAGACCACCAACCAAGGAGTGTACCTGAAGGGACCCATGGCTTCAAATACATATGTAGCAGAGGATGGCCTTGCATGACAGCAATGGGAAGGGAGGAGGCCCTTAGTCCCAGGTTGGTTAGATGTCCCAGCTGGATGGACATGGATGCTGGAGTGGTGGGTTAGAAGAAGGTGGGTGGATGGGTAAGCACCCTCTTACAGGTAAAGGGGAGGGGAGGGTCAGATGTAAGATGGGGGGTTGGTGGAGGAGTAACAGAAAGTGGGGTATCATTTGAGATGTAAATGAATGGAATGATTAGTATGAATAAATAAATAAATGAATAAATAAAAAGACAAACAAAATAGTCACAGCCTAGTACTTGTTTAGAAGGGGAAGAGCCACGTTGATGTAAGGCACACCAGAGACAGAGCTCCTACTCTGGAACCTGGAGTTAAAAAACTGGTCAGTCTGGAGCACTGACTATTGGCTTAACTTCAATTTGTGTCACAGCATGGCCACTGGAGGCTTTGATCAGGACAGTCTTAAGGGACTGGCAGGTAAGGGCATTTTCCTGTGTATTTTCCTCTCAGGTTTTTCCTTCTCTTTATGGTTATATTTCTGTGACTATCTGCATTTCTTTATTTTGTATGCTAAAATAGTATTTATATTTATTTATTTTTCTTTTACTTTAAACATTTATTTTAACTATGCTACTGTTATTAAGTCTTCATTATTTTCATATAACATATTTTGTTCATAGTCACATCCCTCTGTCCCATCTTCCTCTTCCCAAAGCATGCTCAAGTATAGTAGTCTACACAATCTTATAAAATAATTTTAAAAATAGCTATCTACTGTTATCTTTGCCCACTTTCTATGCCTTTATGTGTAAATGTAGGGTTTTTTATCTTCTTTTCTACATTTTTCTTTTATTTTTCTTTTTAGAGTTTGAGAGGTGAGAGGAGCTACACGCATGGTTGATGGGTATGCTTAACTTGATATTTTTATATTCAGTTTCAAATGAAGACATGGAAATAAGAAGTACACAGCATGTATGAACACCTGCTGTATACTGGACGGCAGAATAGGAGCCTTAGAATCAGGGATCTGTGCTGTTGTGTACTATGTGATTCACAAGGGCAATTGTGGCCAGACGGCTGTTCCTATGGTGATGAACAGCTGGAGAGCCACACATGTCATGCTCTGAGTATTTGGAGGCCAGAATAACTTGCCAATTATTTGACATTTAAGCTACATGTTTGTCTGTATATATAAAATCTGATTCTTTTGGGTGTGGTTTTTTTTTTTTTTTGATTTCAAGATAGCATGCTTAGATGATTGCACTGAGTCATAAACCACTGAAGAAGTGAGAGATGAGCCATGATCAAATGATCCAAATTCATTTCTCCCAGCTATTTTTACATATTTTAGAGTCTCCATAATATGAAGAGATATTTTAGGGAAAATGAGCATAATTGCTTACATAGTTTGGTACCAATTTTAGAATATAGAATAAGAGTAACATTGTATAGGCTCAGAAAAGAAATGATATTTTGAGGTCTGTAAGGAGGTACAAGCTGTACATCTTTGATTCCAGAACTTGGGATGCAGAGGTAAAGTTTAGAGAGGGCTAACTATAACATGGCAAATTTGAAGGTAGCTCAGGGCTACATGAAACTATCTCAATACCATCCTCCTGCCACCAAAAAATATGTAATTTACAAGCAAAATATATGTTAAATATATATTTCTATAAGAGAAATACATTCTGGTCAAATCAGTTAACATATGTTGTTGTTATGTTTTTGGTGAGAATTAGGGTTATTTCCAGAACTCTACCAAGTAATGAAATTTGCTACAAAGATTACTATTTCTTAACCGAATAAAAATTACAGAGAAATTACCTCACTGAATCCACAGTTTCATTTATTATCCTGCATCATAATATATAGACTTTTCATTGATTTAATACTTTAATTTATTGTACTTAATGCTTATTATTTAATCATAATTGTGATTTACTTTAAAATAAAAACAACTTTTGCCTTTGTTACATTCTGTAAGAGAATGTTTTATATGTGTGAATTTCCTAAGTATCTAAAATATTTTAACTATACACAATCATATCTATATCATAAATACTAAACTGCTTATACTGTTCATGGAGTTTAAAATCAAAATTTCTATTTTTTCTGAGGGCTGAAGAATAAAGGCCTTAAGTCTTTCTCTTTGGATCCGAGATGGTCATTTTCTTTCTGTGTTCTTCATGTCATCATATCCCTGGGTAAATCTGTGTCCAAATTTTCCATTATTAAACTATAGTAGGATTCTTTCTAACCCATGTACATTTACTGTCTTTGCAAAGACTCTCTTTCCACATATTGTCATATTCTGAAAGTCAGAGGTTAAGTCTTCAGCATGTGAACCTTGAAGACTCAAATTCATTTCATAAGGGCTATTACCAAAATAGCAAACAACACAACATACAGTCAGGATGCCAATGTTAAAATAAATATCTGGGTTAAAACAGCAAGTTTGTGAATACATAGAGGCTTGCACCTGAGTATGAAATAGTCAAACTGAGGAAGAAGAAGTTAGAGCCCTGAGCAAAATACAGAAGGTCTTGGTAGGCTCTAGCCTGTCCCTATGTAATTGTCCCCAGAAACATGTGCAAGGCACTGTTATCCAACCCCCTAGTAAAATCTCAACTTTATAGGTTGTACCTTTATACACATTCTTGAAACCAATTGTAACAATGAATTATGGGTAAGATTGGCTTCCAATAAAGCGTCTGCCTATTCCAGAAAGGAATTTACCCCAAAAGGCTTCAAAGATTGGCAAAGAAAGCAGAAATGGTGGCCCAAGACTTCTACATCAAGTCCCAGGGACAATTCTTGCTGTTGCTGCTAGGCTCAGTTGGCACTTCAGTCTGGAGCATGGACTTCTTTCCACTTTCTCTTTCTCATCTACTGAGACATCTACTTGTTCACAAACTGCCTGTACCTCAGTGCGAGTCTTCTCCTGGAGCGTATGAGCCAAAACTTCTGCAGTTGGTGTTGAAAGGGATTCAAGAGGAGACTTCTCTCTTCATCCATATCAAGGCAGAGAAAGCCCATTAATCTCTCTCCTAACTCGGAGGCTTACTAGATATGCTGCTCTTCTTCCTCCACTATCTGGAAATAACAGCAGCCATTCAGCAATACTCAAGTTCACTCTTTTTTTAGGGCATGGTGATTTGCCACGATATGGCTCCCACTGTGCTGTACTCTGGCTCCTAGACTGCTAACACTGTTCATGTAAGAATGTAATTTCAGGTCTCAGATTGAATGTAAGAATTTCAGGTCTCAGCTTAAATTTAAAATTAAAAGATCCTTAAGTTTGAGTTTTGGTTTATTAGTTGCCCCCCCCCCCCCCAGGCACATCCCGGGAGGAGCACATTCCAAAGACTCAAACAAACATTCCAGGAAGAAGGGCCTAAGATAAGAGCTTATCGTGGAGATGAGCCCTTAACACAGTACACCTGGGTAAACAGAAGCCACTTAAGCTGACCTTCTTTGTTGTAAAGATAAGGTGAAACTTTGAGTTACTTAGAAACCAGGCCTGGCCCTTCTATACTTGGAGAAGGGAAGAGATGTCAGGGGCAGCCCTGTTTATACAATGAAGGCCTAAAATCAGCCATAAGCCTAAAATCAGCAATAGGCCTGACATACATGCCTGCTAACACAGTCTTGGCTCTCTGTGGAAAAACACTGAAACAGATGGCCATAAGCTATTGTAAACAGGCAGCTTTTGTGGAAATTTATCAGCCTAAGTAGTCATAGACCTTGTAAATAGGCAGCCTTGGTGGATAGTACCAACTTAGATAATGACAAGTGAATCATAGGCAGAGTCATAGTGACCTGTCCCCTGAACCTTTAACTAGCTGATACCCTGTTCTGAAAGATATCTGTACTCGCCCTGAATACCTATACACCTATGCTCCTGTGTCATCCCCTTCCCCACATCCTGCATTTTTCTGTTTATAACCCCTGTGTTAAAAAGTAAAAAATTATATGATAATAATAATAATAATAATAATAATAATAACAACAATAATAATAAAAATAAAAAAAGAAACCAGGCCTGGGAGCGGCTGTTTCAAATCCCATTGAAATCCTTTATGGTTATTGTTTCAGAAGTAATTAACCGTCCTTGTGAATTTTGTGAAAATGGTATATAAAATGCTCTTAGCTTTAGTTCAGGGTTCTTCTTGCCTGCATGCAAAAGAACCCCAGCGCACTGGTTATCATCAGTTCATCAATAAACTTCATGTTATTGCATCGAATCCCGTCTGTGGGTGTTTCTGCAGAAGCACAACCCCTGGTTTTGGATCTTTAGGTCCAACAGTCACACTCCCGTAACTCATCTTTTCAGTTAAATCTTTCAAGGGTGTCATTTATATCCTGCTGACACCTTGACTGAATGTACTTGTTCAGCCAAACACCCTTAAAGTCTATTGATTTTTATTTTAGGTTATATAGACAGTCAAGGGCATTCCTATGTTTGTTCTTCTGTAAATAGCTTATTTATACCCAGATAAAAGTTTATATTAGATTCAGAAGTTCATCTTTGAAAATTAATATCTGGAAAAAATCTGTTACATTCTACTAAGTTGACTTTTGAGTAATATATATATATATATATATATATATATATATATATATATATATGTGTGTGTGTGTGTGTGTGTGTGTGTGTGTGTGTGTGTGTGTGTGTGTATTTTAGAATTAGCTATTTTTGCTCAGTGCCTGTCTTAATTCCATGCTATCCAGCAATAGTGGGGATTCTGCCCTTCTAGCTGGTTGTAGTCAGTGGATTAAAGGATAACTTATGTTTTTCTAAAACAAGAGGACTAATGAAGTTGAAGAGATAATCACATTTGAATATTAAAATAAAATTGCCTTGATTTTGTTATTATATAAAAGTAGTATTACTTGAGGGAGAGCATGGTTGCCCATGCTCTTAATCCCAGTACTTAGGAGGTAGATAGAGGCAGGCAGATTTCTGAGTTCAAGGCCAGTCTGGTCTACAGAGTGAGTTCCAGGACAACCTGGAAGAAACTTGTTCTGAAGAAACAAAATAAACAAGCAAAACCTGTGTCAGCTGAGAGCCAAATTCCTTCTTTTTGGATTCTAAGAGCCAAAATCATTCTAAGAGAAGACAACCATTACCATTCTTTGTGAATCTTACCCACAACAAATGAGTTTCTTTCTTTCCTTATCTCTTCCTTCTCTACCCATTCATGAGCTCCCAGCTGTGAAAAGGTATCTTATTTATGGTTTAATAGTTGGCTGAAAACTGATGATCCAAGGACTGAAAGGGAAGGCTAGGACACATGTCTGATGAGTTTTAGCTCCTTTGTGGTGTGAAGGCAATAGAATTTTGTGAATTTTCCCCATAGAAATGTAGAATACAGTTTAGAGAATGTGGAATTACAGCAAGTAGGGAAGCATTTCCATGCCATTGAGAAACAACAAGGTTTAACATACTCTAGGATCAGACCTCAGTCTTTCCCAGTGGCCCATTAAAGTAGCAGATGCTGCCTTACGAAAGATATTGTGAAAGTTCAAAAGAATAGCAAGTTTCCCAGTGTCTTCCAGATTCAATAGGAAGGATGCATGCATGAATTCATAGATACCATGGGAGCATGGACAAGGCCCAGGGTCAAGCCAGATGAAGTTCCAGCATTGAGAAGAGGAAGCAATCACTAGCCCTAATCAAGAAGCTATGTGCAATTAATACTCACTGGCAAAGAAAAAGTTTTCTTCTCCAGTGGAGTCTCACTGGACATACTAACCACACCTCAGGGCAGGTTTCATGTCCAGCAGTTGACCAACACAAAACAAGCTTAATCATATTTTTGTAGACTTTCTGTTTTAATTTATTTTGGGGGCATTTTTTTTGTCTTAACAGTCTTTTGATTATTTTGAATTTTGTTATAGGATTTTTTTTGTTTGTATTCCTTTGGTTTTTGTTTTTGTTTATTTTAGATAGATAGAACATAAAGTTGGGTGGGGAGAATCTGGGGATGAGAAAAACATGATTAAAATATATCATATAAAACATAATAAAAACAACAATAAAATAAAATAAAATAAAGCACTAAAGTTCATCTTAGGTAACCTGCTCTTTCTTACTTTAGCCTTCATAGAAATAGACCACAGACTGCAACTTGGGGACCTGGAGTGCTCTCAGTCATGTGCTCTGCTCTCAAGACTGATTGTCATCTGAATGCATGCAGTTCGCCCTGTTCCCGCAGCCCACAGGATGATTATTTTGTAGCATAAGTAACTAAAAATAAACAATTTTTATATGTACCTTTTTGAAATTCTCTCAGACACAATGTGGCTCAAAGACTACAGAGAAGAAAGTCAACTCTTGCTCTATGCATGTATACAAGGTTCAATTTGGGCCTTATGTATGTATTTTGAAGAGCCTACTATTAGCAAAACTACAACTTGTTCACAGGTTACAAGATGCTTTGTTTGTAAGAAAGTGGATAGTGCTTGTTACATTTGTCCTGAGAGGGTCTGAGGCTCTAACACACACTGCTTGGTGGTTTCCTCAGTAAAACTACTGAAGGCTTCATTATATCCCTAACTGACACTCCTCATCACTGTGATGAGATATTGCAAGAGTTAACCCTAGGGACTTATCTGTACTATGAACATGATGAGAATGGATAATGTATATTTATTAATAATGTATATTTGTTATTTAACCAAAATTGTCTTGGTGTCTAATGGGAAAGAGAGCATCACTGGGATGTAGGTGAGAGAAGAGCAGATAGGAGTTAGTTTGGGAGGGGATGGTAGGAACTTTTCCTCAGCAGCTATGGTGAATGTGGGATGTTGCTATGACTACAAGGGAAAAACAAATTTGGGCATAGAAATCAGACCAAGAAGTCTACTTCAAAAGTATGAAATCTGAGATAATTATAGATGCTTAAGCATAGTAATAAACCAACAAGACAGTTGTATTATTGAGCCCAGGCATCTAGGGAGAGGAGAGGACTAGAGATTTGAAAACCACGTAAAAGAAACTGAAGGGATGGCTCAGAGGTTCAGAGCACTTGATTGTATTTCAGAAGACCCAATTTTGGTTCCCATTGTCCACATGACATCTCACAACTGTCTATAACTTCAGTTCTATGGGATCCCACACTGTGTTCTGACCTCCACAGTCATTTGGAATATACATATCACACACACAAACATTCAGACATACCCTCATACATATAAAAATAGAATAAATGAATCCACATTTTTTTCTTTAAACTATATAATGATGGGACTTGGGAGGTGACTCAGTCAATAAAGTACTTACTGTACAAGCATGAGAACCAGAGTTTAGATGCCAGTATGTGTGTTTGTGTATGTGTGTTTTTGTGTGTGTGTTCGTGCGTATGTGTGTGTGCACACATGCATACGCACATACAGACACACACACACACACACACACACACACACACACACACACACACAAAGCTAAATGCAGAGTGCTTTTGCTTGTAATTCAATTACTGGAGAGGTAGAGACAGCAGGATACCTGGGATTTACTAGACAGAGAGTTTAAGTGAATCAGTAGCCTTCAGGTTAACAAAAAACTCTGTCTCTTTAAAAGTATAGTAGAAAGTAATTAAGGAGAACAGTGGACATCAACCTTTGTCCTCTCTACCTATACATGCATGTACACCTGTGCACACACACCTTAAGTATATGTGTACACACACACACATATGTGATGCACACACATCTATACACAAGAATCCTCACAAGAACAATCTTTAACACTTCTGTTGTGTGCAGTGAAAGCCATGCAGCAATGTAAAATGTTTCAGCCATAGTTTTTCATTCCATTCTCATAACTACCCTAAGTAAAAGAATTCTGAGCCAACCGGACTGGTCTAGTATTTAAGAAATATTAAAATCTAGTGTGATTTTCTAGCAGAGTAGGTGAGGTCCATCCAATAGACACCCAAAGTATAGAGAAACCAGTAGGTTCTCTCTGTACTTGGCTGTCTAATTTTGAAGGTAAAGAATAGTCTTGGTTGCTTGATTTCAACAGGGTTTTGAGCCTTCTGGGTTTGGTGTTTTACACAGTGGGATGAGAAGGTTTTGTTTACTTCCACTCACCTCCTCCATGAAGCTCACTGTGGAGGTGGGAACATTTGAACAAACAACTGAAGCTAAATCATTAGCACTGTAAGAACACAGCCTGTTCCAAGAACTGACTTATACTATGTAAACACTGTTTTAAAATACACTTCAGATGAGAAAAAAAAAAAAAGAGAGAAAAATACAAATAGTGCAAATTCAGCTTCAAAGTCTGGAAATGTATTTTTGAAAGGGCTGGAACTTTAGTACTAAATCATATGGACAAGCCTTTCTTCTTTTTAACCTTTATTTTTAATTTACGTGTGTGTGTGTGTGTGTGTGTGTGTGTGTTTTCATGGAGAACAAGAGATGGTATCAAATTCCCTGGAGCTAGAGGTACAGATGGTCATGAGCCACTTGTTGTGGATGTTGGAAACTGAACTCAGGTCCCATGCAAGTGCATCAGGTGCTCTTGGCCACTGAGCCATCTCTCTCATCTAACGTGTTTCTCTGTTTCAATTTCTCTTTTTTTCTATAGATAAAATGATATCACTTACTTATTTAATGATGTCTTTATTCACAGTGTTCAACTCCATTATTCTTCTACCTGCTGAACACCTGTGGTGGGAGGATCCACTCATAAGGACTTTTCAGTCCAGTGTGTGATCAAAATTAAATGCTTCATTCGTTGAAATGTTTTATGATATAAGTTAGATGATCAAGCAAATACACTGATTATGTGCAACAGAGGTTTGGTAACATTCTAAAAAAACAGGTGGTGGATAAGTTCTTTTTAGAAGAAATGTGTTAGCTCTTGTGTTCAAAGATTCAGTCAAAACAAACAAAGGAAAAACATTCATTGCCCAATGGGGTAGAGTGAGGTAATGGCTAGAGAGGGACTAAGAAGTGATCAAAAGACCATGTCCCTGTCCCCAGTATTCCTGTGGCACATGACAGTTGTGTAGGTAAATAAATTTCTTCCCACATATTCTGTCTTCTCATGTGTGTAGCATCAGTAATTGTAATGGTTGTTCTCAGAATTAAGGATTTCTCAGGTCTTAGCAGCTAAGATGGAGAGGTAGCCTTTAAGAGTAAAGATGATATAAACAGACCCCAGGAACATTTCTATTGTTCACCTATTTAGAGAAGACATAGAATTTTCATTGAGACCATGCTTCCTGGCTAGAAAACAGACCCATTAACTTCCTTTGCAGAGGGTGATGTAATTATGGCCCATCAGGTAAGTTATGAATGATGGATGCTAAAATGTAGAATTTTGAAGCCAAAGGCTTTTTCTTGAATTCATTCTTCTGGGAATTTGCAACTAAAGTTAGAATGACCTTGGAAGTCACACATTAAAGATTGTGACTCCATTGCTGTAAATACGGTCTTTTAAATATGAAAATTACTTATTTTGTGTGATAAAATCATATAATAAGTGACAGCTCTCCGATGGCTTGTCTGCCTAGCTTTAAAGTGGCTAAGCTGCTCTCTGGCTTTGTCTATTTTCTGCATAAGGCCCTAGAGAACCATTCAAGTCATACACAAATACACACACAGACACACAGACACACACACACACACACACACACACACACAAGACATATATTAATTGCAGAATAGTATAATGGTTCATATGTAAAAAGACATCTGGTTGTTCCTTGCCTTTGGCTACTACCAATAAAGCAAATTTGAATAGTTAAGTGCCAGCTTTTTGCTGTGAAAGTACAAGTTTCCAGTTCTTTGTGATAAATTCCCAAAATTATATTTACTGGTCTGTATGGTAAGTATATATTCAGCATTAAAAAGAAAGAAAGAAAGAAAGAAAGAAAGAAAGAAAGAAAGAAAGAAAGAAAGAAAGAAAGAAAAGGTCTGTGGTGGTATGACTGATAATGGCCCTGGTGGGCTCATGCATTTGAATTCTTGGTCTTCAGTTATTGAAACTCTTTGGAAAGGATTAAAAGATACGGCCTTGTTGGAGGGGGTATGTCACTGAGGGTCCGCTTTAATGTTTTAAAACCCCACATGATTTCTTTTTAGCTTTATTTCTGCCTCATGGTTTTTATCTCAACTGGTAAAGCTCTCAGCTAATGCTTCGGTTCCATGCCTGCCTGCCCGCTACCACACTTTGACTGTGGTAGTCATGGACTCAGCCTCCAAAACTTTCAGCAAGCCTCTAAATAAATTATTTTATAAGTTGCTTTTGTCACAGCAATAGAAAGTAACTAAGTCATGGCCAAACTGCATTGCAAAATGACTGTTGGATTGTTATTTTTCCACTAGTAATGAATGAATAATTTTATTTCCTATATTATTTCCTACATTAATACCAGCAAGTGATTTGGCCACAGTCTTTAATTGTTCTGATAAACATATGGTAGTATTTCATCAAGATTTTCAATAATATTTTCCAAATGGCCAATGTCTAGTTATTTCATTTGTCTTCCGTATATTTTTTAAAAATATGTACACCTATTTGCCAATTCTTTTATTTTACATTTATTATTTTCTATTTAGCATGCTATTAGATTTCTTGAATTCTTTCTTTGTCCTTGATTTGGCATTAAGAGACTGACATATACAGGGAAAATGCAAATTGGTCTTTAACAAATTTAAGAAAATTTGCTCAGTGAGAATTCTTCTAAAATAGAGGAATGGAAGCCCCTGGGGACCACGGGGTAGGAAGGGTAGGAAGGTGTTAGTCAAAGGGAAAAATTTTTGTATGCAAGGTAAATAAATCCTATAACTTTAGATCTAATGAATAAAGCATTTTTTTTATAGCCAATACTGTATTGTATATGTGATATTTGTCACAAGATATCTTAAACAATCTCACACATGAACCATGGGAAGAGATTGCTGTGTTCATTTGTTTAATGATGGCAGTGATTTCACAACATATATGTGTTGATATACCGGATAACCCTGAGTACACCCCATACAATTTTTATTTGACAATTATATATCAATTATACATTTCTTGGGGTGACTGAAAAGGAAAGACCTTATTAAAAAGATGAAAAGACAAACTATAAACTTGGAAAATATATTTAAAAACAAGCATCCAAAAAATTCTTAGATTTAAAGTATTTTCTCCTGTTTTAAACATAAAGTTATACATTTTATATTTAAGTGCTCAAGCTCTTCTTATGTAGTTTTTTTTTTTTTTTTTTTTTTTTTTTTTTTTTTTGCAAAGTCTGTCATTATTTAACTTAGTTCCACAATGGGAAAATTGACCTGATGGTGGAGTAAATTGCATTTTCTCCAAACCCTAAGATGACATATATGCAGAGAACAAAGACTAAAAGGTGGATTAATATTCACAGGAAAGAAGCCAGGGTTTCTATCTTATAGAACATCTCATTTTCCAACAAGGGAGTAGCTATTACTTCCCAACAGAGCACCCTGAAGTTATTAAGGGAAAAGGTGAATTTTGTATGACTATCACACTCTCAAATTTTTTTCAGCCTCATTCATTTAAATGTCTGTTGTACTGTTTTATAAGGAGAATTTTAGACTTTTAATAGATTTCCTCATGGCGATGACAGAAGATCTGGCAATGCAACAAGATGAAGTGGGCACACCATGCTTGTTACATGGAATTAATGCCAGAGTTATGGTTAACCCTGGTTCTCCAGTCATTGACAGTAACTATCCATGAGGAATGGATCTTCACAGTTATGAACGTATGACTACATTTTCTGAGCAATGCAGTAGTTCATCTCTATATTAACCTCTCACTTAGACTATGTTTTGCAAATAGAGTGCGTGATTACTGAAGAATTCCTATAACATTGTGTTCCTTTCCTCTATGGTGTGGAATACAACACCATTTTATAGTACTTAATGTATAAAAACAAGAGATTGTATGACAGCTTCTTAGGTGTGTAGCTCAGAGGCTGCTCACCTGACTCCTCCAAAGGCGTTGCTTATTACAGAGGCATCTGTACAGGAATCACCTCTTTTGATGCATTATATGGTAAAATGGTTGACACAGGCTCTCAGGATCCTATATGTGTTTATTTCTCTTAACCCCATGGCCAAAGGGAGACAATATTGATTACACATTATGGCTGAGCAGTTTATTTTCTATTTCCATACCAGTAGTTTCATTTACTGTGTAAACCAGCTACTAATCCACATATAAAGCGTTTTTTGGATATTCTTCAAAAAGGATCAAATAGCTGGGATAGCTGATTTAGAAATGAAAAATTCAAAATCAAAGGACTTTAAAACTATATTTAAATTGTTATGAGACACATTGTGGTCTGCAATTAATATCTGTAATGCCAGGATATTTCATAATCTCACAGGAACCTGCAATGGCTGTTGTCTAGGTAGCTGTAATGATGTTGGTTTTTTTGGTATTCATGACAATGATTACTACTGTACAGATGCATAAACATAGTGGCATTTCTAGGTAACTGCCACTTTGTATTCATGTTCAGTACTTAAAGACCATTTGATTAAAGCATACATCTTTATTGTAGTCTAAACCTTGTGTTAAGAATCTCTAATGAGATATAGATCAGTAAAAGTCAGAGTGTGGGCAGTAATGGCTTGAATGAAAGTAGGGTTAATTGTCAAGGACTCTTTTAAGAAAATCTGCAATATCCCTTCTTACAATGACATGAAGGCAATAACTGGGAAGAGTACACTGATTACTTTTAGACATTAAGACCATATGACTTTCCTATTTCATTTTTTAAAACATAGTATCAAAGTATGGGAAAGTATGGCTAAGTATGGGGAAAGACATCCCATAAGAAGTATGACATAAAATTTCTTTTCAGATAGGTCATTTTTATTTAACTCTTTGTGTGTAGGTGTATGCCATATGTATTCAGGTGCTCAAAGAGGCCAGATGAGAGAGTGTATTATAAGCTGTTGTGAGCCACCTGTGTGGGTGCTAGAAACTGAACTCAGGTCCTGTAGAAGAGAAGGGAAATTTGATATTCACTGAGCAATCTCTCTAGGTTCCTGAAATAAAATTTCCAAACAAGGAAACATGTAGATTGACAAACATTTTTTTTTTCTTTGTGCAATGCTCTTTCTTCTCATCGACTATGAGTTTATCCAACTCATATTTATGCTTTTCTTTGGCTTTTCCAAGTTATTATCAATTCACATTTTGTCTGAAAAAAAAAAAAACCCACCAACATTCTAGTTTTGATGAAGAAATCTAATCTTTATTTCTATGATGTTAGCACAATATAGTCACACGGTAGCTTTGACCTGTACTTAACAAAATACATTTATAGCACTTTACAAACTTTATCAGTTTGGAAAACATTGCATAACATTTTATTAAACACAATACTTCATATATATTATATATTCATAATTTTATTTACTTTAAAAAGATAATTAACTCTCTTTATTCAATACTTGGTTTTGTCAATAAAGCACAGCCTAACAAAAGAAGAATCGCTCTCATTAGCAAATAAGATAAATAGACCACTAAGAAGAGATACCACCTGTTAGTCTGACTTATTTTAAATTAAGGTACCAGTGGAATGTAAACAAATTTTTTGTAATTATTCATTTTTTTACAAAAGATGTGTTATCAAATATACATGCAGAGGTCTGAATTCTAGTGTCTATCATTATATTTCCTTAATAATGTGGTACAATTTGTTAAGTCATTAAAAACTGTAGCCTTTGGCACTTTGAGTAGAAAAAGAATATATCAATAGTATGTAAAGAACAAAAATTCAATGACTAGAGAAGTACTTTAAAATCTTTTTGTTAAGAAATAGGAAAGATTAGGAAATATCATACTGCACCTCAAATACTGCAGCTTGGTTTTTCTTCAGAGTACTAAAACCAGTCCACCCTTCCCTCTAGGAACTGGCCAGGCCAGTGGGGACATTGTGACAGTGGTGATGTAAAAGAAGTGGGGAAGGCCACATTTTACTCCCACTTCCTTCTCTGAGAAGGAACTTGCCAGAAGGGTTACGGTTGAGTCTATGTTTTATTGCCAGAGTTTTCAATTCTGCTGGTTTCAGCTAAATTCCTAATGCCTTAGGAGGTTGAGTTTTCTAAAAAGCTCTGCCCTTTGAATGTAGAAGCTGATAATGGATGATATGTTTTCTTGCTGGACAGCTGTTGTTCTCATTGGAAACTGACTGAGTTCAGACCAACCAGCTCTGCTGTTTGCTGTTTTTGTTCCTTCTCTTGGCAATCATGGAGTGTACATTATAATTCTTAAGACATGGCATGAGAGAGGTTTAATACCAAATTTCAAGAACCAAATACTTCTCCACAGTTTAAACATCTAACTTGGAAAAACACTTCAAAAGTATTTTGTTGTTTTCTTCTTGCTATCGACAATATGGTTTCCTTTTGATTTAGGCTCAAGATTCTAGAATCAAGACAGCCAGCCAAAACTGCCGACTATATTCTAAGCACAAAAGCTTTGCCTGGTCAGATATTTTGAAGATATACTTTCTAAATCTATACTGCAATACTCTTCTATTTATCAGTTAGCATTTGCCTAGATTCTTTCTGTTGGTGTCCAGTTAAAACTGTGTCAGGGAAGGGAGTCAAGCTCACCCTCACTGTGGCTCTAATATGGTGATTATCAAGATAACAGAAAACTGAAATGCTCTGGAACAAAATTAAATTTTGGGATTACTTACTGACATGATCACCTATGCCATCGGACTGGAGACATCTTGAACTTGACCAACGTGTCTGGCAATGGAAACACACAGTTTCGACCGTTGGCTCAGATTTCTTGTGTACGACCTCACAGCAGTGTGTTTTGCACAAGAAATGTTAATTGTCACTTTTGGTTTCTTAAGTTAGAAGAATGTGTGTATAACCTCAAAAAGCTTAATAAACTAAGATGAAGCCATACGATGGAAAATGTAATCATAATAATTTCAAAATATTCTCTAAAACAATGTATTTTAAGTATGCGAATGCACTCACTAAAAAAAATACCAGAAACCAGCATTACTAATACTCAAATAAAAAGCAGAAAAATGATGCAGAGAACTAGTTATTCTGTTTCACTGAAAACATTCCTACAGACTTTCAGATGTTGAATTAAAAAAAAAAAAAGCAACTTTCAAAGAAATGCTCAGAACCCTGTCCAATATTTTTTCTTTCTTTTTTCTTTTTGACTGTGAGACAGCCATTACAGGGAAGCCAAGAATGGCCTGTTCTAACACAAAATCACTGGCGTCTTCTGAACGAAGTAGCGTTTCTTTGATGAGGGATTGCACACCTTGTACACCACTAGTTCACAGCTACACAGAGTTTGAGAGTTTAAATGGTAGATGCACTGTGAGAATCAGCACCACCCAGTCTGCTCTTCTGGTGCAGAGTCTGCAAAAATGAATAATATATAATACTGCATGGCCTCTGCTGTCAGGGAAACCTATGTGTTTTGGGTTCCCACAGCTAATTATAATGAAAAACAAACAAACAAACAAACAAAAAAAAACCAAAACAAACTCCAAAGTTGGCACATTCAGAAAGTTAAATACTATACATCAGAGGAAACGACTCTATCTTAATACTGCCCTCTGCGAAGCCTCAGGGACAGGCCTTAAGAACTATTCGGGTGATGAGATTGGTTCGGGTCTTGCTTTGTGCTTTTCTTTTCTCTTGATGTAAAATCGCCACGATTTCTGTGGTGGTTCAGTGAGAGTTCCAGGCTGATGATGAACAATCTAGTTGGGCAAGAAGGCTCTCCATATCCTCTAGAAAACAAACAAAAAGCCCCCAAACAAAAAAAAAACCCAAAAGAGCACAAAGTACAATAAACGTGTGGTCTTGGGGTGGGGTTGGGGGTGTCACCAAAATGATGACAAGAAGGGCCATCACTCAATCCTTATAAGCCCGCGTGGGAGAGGTTCCTTTGTAGAAGATGTTTCTTGTGTTTTCAGGGCTGTTGCTTCTTTCCGGGATCAAGATAATGTTGCCCTTCCTGCGCAGGGTGGAGTCGCGTGAGGAGGACACAGACAGCGTCTCTGAGCCTATCTCGCTGCCCTCCACCGGGGTCACTCGGATGGTGGTGATGCCATGGTGGTGATGCTCGTTGCTGTCGATGTTGCTTCTCTTGCGATCTCCAGAACCAAAGCTGTCTTTGAGGGACTCGCAGCTCTCTGAGTCCCTGTTGAGGTCGTTGAGCTCATAGGTTTGGCGCAGGCTACTTTTCTCTGGAGCTTTCCACTTCCAGGAGCCGCTGCCTTCACCCTCGGTGGACGATGGGATCTGGATGATGGGCCTGTTGTTCTCAGGATGAGCCTCCACTCGCACGATGCCGCTGGGCTCGTGGTCAGTCAGGGTTTTGTAACGGATGGAGCCTGTGCAGGTGACCGTGCTACCTTCCGCATTCTTGGGGCTGCTCTGCAGCACGCCTTGCTGCTTGGACATGGCAATGACCTGCATGATACGTGGCTGGTTGTTGCTCCGGTTACAGGCCACAGTCTTCTCTGCTGCTTTCAGCCACTTGGCTCGTGCAGAACTGCTCTTGGGCGAGGTGCTTATGTTTTCCTGGGTCTCCTCGGGGATGTGCACCAATTGGGAAGAGCCAGGGCGGGACTGGATGGACACGCGTGGCCCTCCAGGCATACTATTGTTGCACCCGGGGACTGTGCCAGGCTGGATCTTGAGGTACTGATTGCCCGGGACGTGGTGGTCTCCGTTCACCCCTACCCTTGAGGGCTCTGAGCTGGACCTCATTTCTATGGACCTGGGTGGTGACTGCCCTTCTGGTTCAGTGTCCATAACCTGCAGGGACATCTTGCGACTCTCGTTCTTGCTCTTCCACTGGGTAAGGAGCTGTTTGGACCGGGCAGAATCCATAGAGGCATGGATGCTCGCGTTTCTTCTCACTGGGTCTTCTACAGAGGGGGTGTTGGCTCTGGGCAGCGTGTTGCTGAAGGTCACCATGCTCTCCTTCCCCATGGGGCTCCTAGGAGTGATGATTTCTACGTCAGCGTTGGCCCTCTTGAGATTTGTTAAGGAGCTTGCATCCCTGTGATTTCGGTTGAGGATACCCTCTGTGTGAGCAATTCCATCACCGCTGCTACTATTTTTAGCTGATAAAACTCTGCCGGGGTCTTGATTGAGGTCTGCCAGTGACCTGAGGGCATCTCTGTGCTGAAGCATACTGTCTTCACTAGGCAGAAAATTACCTACAGCATACAGGCCCTGGGGTAGGAGGGAACATAACAGGTATCACACACTAGAAGGAGCAGTTAATCACAGTTCCCCCAGAATGCCCAAGGGAGCACACAATTGAGGTAGGTACTGTGCATAAGTCACAGACTAATAAAACAGTGAAAAGTACAATTACTTGGGGGTCGAGGGGTGGGGGATGGTGGTGGTGGAAATAGCTCTTATCTGTCTAGACCATTGAACTAATTGCTCAGAAATAGAGTGATTCTTTTCAATCTCAGCAGATGTGATTGTCACACTGTGTGTATGTTTTGAAAAGAAAAGACATGTTTTTTCTGCGTTCCTAAGCTATTCATTTTATTTTCTGGACTCAAGAGCTTCTTTCTGAGAGATAGTTGAAGAAGTTCGAATGATTTATCTTCCAATTTCAATCATACCTTCTGATACCAAACAGCAGCAGTGCAGGGAAACACAGAACAATGGATCCTTCATAAAAACACTGTATGGGGTTTGGAAATGAGGGCAGGGACATATACATTGTTTCAAATCACAGGGCCTTGCTTGTCTGCTTTAAACTTGACCTTCAAGTGGGAAAGTTGGATTCAATTACTGCTTTATACCGAATGTGGGCCAAGTTTTATTTAATTTTGTCTTCATATTTAGCCCATCATTCTTATTTGTCTTAGATTTGGAAAAGGTTAAATTTCAGTTTCAAAATTGTTATCCTAGTTACAGGAGATCATGAAGCAAGAGTCTGTCTGTGAGACAGTTTCAACTGAAGGTGGCTGGGTCTACTTTTTAAGCCTAAGAAATGCAATTTCATGGTTTTAGTATTTTATAGAATGCTTGTCACTGAGAAGCACCATATGCTTAGGAATGATAATGTTCCAAATAGAATAAAATCTGTCTCTGACTCTCCATCATCATCCTCTCTCTCTCTCTCTCTCTCTCTCTCTCTCTCTCTCTCTCTCTCTCTCTCTCTCTCTCTCTCTGTGTGTGTGTGTCGAGACAGGACCTCACTATGATGATCTGGTTGGCAGATCAGGATCAGGCTGCCCCAAACCTGCAGCTCTTCATCTGCCTCTGCCTCTCAAGTGCTAGGATTTTAGGTGTATGCCATCATATATAAACTGATTTTTTTTTTTAAAGAAGACTTTGCTAGTAGACCAGGCTGACCTTAAAATTGCAGTTCTCCTGCTTGAGTTCTTTAAGATTACAGGCATGAACAGCGCTCTGGCTATTCTATTGGTTTCTGTCTTCTTTCAAATATATCTACCTGTGCTCTTGCTACCCAAACTCCCTAATGTTCTATTAATAGTTGCATTTCATTTGTCTGCCTGAGGACATCTTCTGTTGAACAGCAAGTTTTGACTCTATTGTATAATATTCAGTGCTCAGAATGGTAATATAGTGATTTAATTCTTATTTTGAGAGAAATGTGAAACAAGTGGTTATTAATTTTTAAAGTAATTAGTTAACTAAGTAATTAATTTTGTGGTCATGGGAACCTAACCAAGGGTTTGTGTGCCCTACTGATGAGCTACAGTTCTACTTTAATATCTTCACTCTATGGGTACAGAAGCAAGTTTCTGAGTGGCTTGGAAATGTTGAATTTCATATCCACAGTCTTTGGGTTGGTTGTAAAGCTCATGTGAATGTTAGGGTACTGTGGTCTTACATGAGTGCATGGGACACACAATGACTACCAGTGCAAGTCTTTTCTCTTTCTCTTGTAGCACTCACTCACTGCCAGTTGGCACTCCCATAGCCACCTTGGTGTGTGTGCCACCCTGGCTTATGTGCTCTTATTACCCACTGACTTCAATGTGATCCCTCTTCTCTCTGCTAAAGAAAGCAAGTAATGGTAAAATTCAATGATTCATTACTGGCTCTACTTTTTTTCAAAGACAGAACCATTCCACACTTCATAAATTTTTTTTCATGAGTATATATATATATATTAATTCCATTCTTACAAGCACCAAGGTCATGTGGGTAAGAGCTGTGGCTTTGGACGACGGACATTAATGTCTGTCAGCCCCTCTTAGTTTCTTGTTGCCTGTTCCTATTCATCACTTGCATATTGGTTATCCTTGAATCTTTTTGACCCCGTGACCTGGCAATTGTGCATGCCCTAACTAACTACAGTGATACTTCTATAAGTAATATCACTGGCCTACAAAGTTCTCATGGCTTTTCTGTGCTTCAGATACAACTATTTAAGTGCCATTTCATTCATTATGAGCCCCTCAAATACCTTTCTCTCCAGCAATCTATTACGTTGATTATTTACCTGGTCTACTGATATGGTCACCATAAGTCCTGTCTTCCAAGCTACAAATTTGGCCACCATTTCTCATTCCAACATTTCTTTTCTTGTGCAGCTGCCCTTTTGCACCTCTGTTTCTTTGCGTGATAATCTCTTCCTCTTGAATGTGATTTCTACTCTCTTACCTTTACCATATCATTTTTAGAAACACTTACTGATGATCAGTTGGTAGTTTCCTATTCTATAGAACTATATTCTGTCACTAAGCATGTTGTAACCACTTATGCTGATGCTCATAGACTATGAGATTCTGAGGGGGGCATCGTTTGCTTTGTGGTGGATGGCAATGGGAAGATAATGAATATTTAAAATGAATGAAAGGATGCATGCATGACTAAGTTCAATAGGTACAGTTTCCTTGTAATGTAGATACTTATCTTGAAGATATTTAGCATGTTTGAGAGATAGAAAAATGATAAAAAAATTTCACTGTTAGTTGGAACACAGCTACATTCAGGAAAGTTCGAATTTGTGGTCTTGGGAAAATTATAGTAACTTTCTCTAAACCTTCACTATTCCTCCTTTTATTTCTCTTTCTCTCAACTTTCTTCATATATATTTACACACATATCTATTGCTTACTTTAAGACTGACATACAATGATTCCCAGCTCAATTCTGGCTGACAAGAAGAACTCATTAAATCATTTTGTTGCAAGCAGAGTATAAGTTGGCATAGAATAAAAATGCCCCTGTGATTTTCTCATGAATATGAAATACATCACGAGTAATTTGTTGCACAAAATATTCAATGCAAACCTTTCCATCTTAAACTGTACCTCACCAAATAATAATAATGTTATTTACCAAATACAGTGCGATTCCTCCTCCTATTAAAAAGCCACAATAGACATCGACTGGATGGTTCTTATATTGAGTTATCCGTGTGAGCCCGCAGATGATTCCACAGATGATAAATGTGAAGACCAAGAGAGGTTTCAGGAGCTTAGAGGAATCGGTTAATGTGGAATTGAAGTACATCTTTAAAATGAAAGAAGTGAGTTAAGTGTGCTAGAAAGGCCACTGTGTTAGAAAAGTCTAAGCAAAACAAGAAGTTCAACTCAAATGTGTGACTGATACACTCGAGGTAATGTTCACCCTTTCCACTTGCTATGACCAAGTTCTCAGCTGGCAGAGGAGGGAAATGCATGACACCTTCACAAAATGAACATCGGAGCACTTGTGTAATCACAGGAAAGTTTTAAAAACATCGAAGCGGTATAGGTTTGGCCAATGAGTGAGTCCTCACCTCTCTCTTATATACCACAACATTTTAGTTCATTTGTCTAACAAAAGACTCCACACACTGTGCCAGTCAAACACAAGAGCTCATCATTGCCTAACAGTTATCAAATTGACAGCGACCTAGAATTCACCATTGTTATATAAATTCTGCAAGCTGTGTTCCAGTCTAGTTTTCTGTACATTTAATAAAAGCACTTTGGCTTTGGTTATTTTCATGTATTTCATAAATATCTTCCCACCAAGTATTGCATTAAAATGGTCCAAGGTGAAGCAAGTATTTTGACTCTCCTATGAAAAAATTCTTTAATTTTATCTTTTTTTTTCCTAAGTAGCATCTTATAACTGCTTTAGATGCTATTTGCATTAAAGGGAGGCAGAACTAAGTTGTAATCAGTCATCTGGAGGAACATTCATTTTTCAGCTTTTCTAAAGGTCACAATTTAACAAGAAACCCAATACTTACGGACACATACACAGCGGCAAAGGCAGCGAGTGTCGCATGTTGGGATGGGAATGACTTTCTGCAAAGGAAGACAACCAAGTTATGCATCTTAGTGTGAGTGTGCTGCCAGCAATCCTCTCAAGAATGCTCGGTGAGACGTTCAACTCAAACCCCCAGAGCAAGAAGCCATAACCTTGATTCATAGCCAGTTTACTGAGAAAACCAGAGTGATTTACTGCCTTCAAGGAGCATTGCTGGCTACCCTTAGCATTAAAAATAACGGTGATGTGCTTTTCAGTAAAAATTAAAGTGAAAGGAAGTAGAAAATAGGTATCAGGTTGGCAAAGGAACATGCAAGATAAAATCTGAGATGAGTTGGAAAACGTTAACTATTCTCTGGTTACGGCTGTAATGGTTCACTGTGAAAGCTCATAAAATGTAGGGCTTGGATGGTTAAACTTTTTTTTTTTTTAATGCTCCAAGATAGTTTTGTTACATTAAATAATAAACATTTTCCCCATACCAGTAGATCTTAATGTACTTTATACTCTAAACATGCATAAGAAAAGTCAAGTTTAACAAATTGTTCTCTGCTTAGCCCACTGACACATGACTGTTACTTCTAAAACAACATAGATTTTCTTAAATCAAACAGCATAGAGAGCAAGGTTAATTTAAAACACTAGTTGGGGACACATAGAGAAAAGGACACACAGAGAAAAGGACACACAGAGAAAGGATTAGAAATTTCTTTCAATAAAAGAAAAACATGGAAAAAAGAGTCATTGATATTATTACTTTTCTGATTATTGGATGGTTCCAACTCAATGCAAACAAATGTAGAAGAATTGAGAAAGAATACAGGACATACTTCTTTAATGTAGATTCAAAATTACTGAATGGTCTGTGAAATTTGCTTCCATGAGAAGTCACTAAATAACAAATACAATTTTCATAATAATTGTTTAGTGTGCTGCGTCTCTCTACTTATTTTTTTTTTTTGAGCTTCTCTGGAATTTATTCTTGTCTTTAAGTTTATTTTACTTTGTTGATTGAAAAGAATTCAATGTGTCAGTAGATTTCTGAATTTTACATTCTTAACTTTCTGAAATGTAAAGTCAGGGGCTGTTTAACATTCTTGTGTTCATCCAAGGAAAAGAGATGCCATTGAAAATGTTACTCCTTTGGAGACTTCAGAAAAGCAAAATTTACTTAATTCTTAGATAAAGAACATGGAAGAGGTATAACACAGACTTTTGGTATTTGACATAAACAAGTCTAGTGAACGTACTGACTGTTGGCTATAAGGGATCATTGATGTCACAGACCACAAAACATGGGTTCAGTGAAGGAGGTCCTGTAGCAAGACCCTGAAACTGAAATTTGGAGACTTTAAGGGAAGGATTTGGAACATGCCACTAGCCCATATCTGTGTTAAAGTCACTGAAGAGATTGTTGCATTGAAAAATATAAGTAAAATAAAGGTTATTGTGACTGAAAATGGGATGCTTAGATGGTATAAGGATGGCATGACACAAATATAGGTGTGGGATAGTTTTAGAGTTGTTTTCAACCTGCCACTGTTGATAACTGTAAGGTCAGATCCTGAGCAAATATCTTCCACGATGTAGGAGTTTTCTTTGCAGGATACATTCAGAGAGGTATAATTTGGCTTGCACACAGTCAGAAAGTACGGTGCCTGATATCCTGTGGACAGCTGTATGATATCGGTGATGAGAGCCGTGGAGCACAGTCCAAACACATGGACTCCTAGAAGCAAGTGGAAAATATTGTTATCAAGTCACTGGCTGGAGAGGGGTTTCCCTCAGTGTTGTATTATACACTGAAATGTGAATTTATAGACTGCTGCCATTTTCTCTAATATTATCTAAGAGATAATACAGAAACTTTCTAAACTACGTTGATATTTAAGTGCAACACAATACACTAAGATTTAGCCAAGTAATAAGTATACTGTAGTCACCCTTTTTAGTTAGGGTATATCCTTTACATATAAATATTTGTTTTTAATTAAGCATGTCTGTGTGCAGGTCTGTGCACTGGTGAGCACACTACATGCAAAGCACAGAAGAAAGTGTAAGATTTCAAGAGCTGGAGTTACAGGGAGTGGCCTAATGTGGGTGCTAAAATTCTGAACATGGGACCTCTGCAAGAGCTGTGTGTGTGTGTGTGTGTGTATGTGTGTGTGTGTGTGTGTGTGTAACTGATGAGCCGTGTTCCCAGTGCCTAAGGTCAATACTTAACATGGTTTATCAAAGGTCACTTGTCATCTACCTAAGGAAAGTTGAGGAATGACGAGGGAGGGACAGAGTATGAGAAATGTAGTAGAATTTAAAATGCTACTAATTTCACTCTTTATGTTTTATGGGCAACTGAACTTATTCAGGCCATCTATGTGATCATGGGTTTGGAACTGTTCATTGGAATCTGGTGGATTTGCAACTAAGGCAACTGTCCCTACTGATCCCCCAGTAGCTAAATAGTTCAATAATGTGGAAAAGAACTTTTAGGGAGGAGGGGGAGTTGACAGGGATGGGAAGGATTTGGAAGTAAATGAGGGCGTGAGAATAGTAAGTATGTATTAAATATAATGTATTAAATTGTCAATGTTATTTAAATTTGTAAATGATATACAAAACAAATTAAAAAAATAACTTCAGCCTGTTTTCTCACCATGGTCTCTAACTCCAGGCACAGTTACTAAACCCTCCAGAATCCGTAGTCTCATTCTCTATGAAGCACAATCCTGCTAAGAATGTTAATTAAGCAAAGAAGAGGGGAAAGGCAGGTTTTGTCTTAGACATAACCAAACAGCAGTTACAGCCTGGGAAGCAGTGGGAGCTGCCTTATTTGGTAATGATGTTCTATGTCTCCAACCAAAACTCCACTTTTGTCTTCTGGCACCAATGATAAACTACAAAGCCTCAAGCTCTATGCCTGTCTGAAGTCACTTGCTTGGCTCATCTTGTGAGTCGTACCTTCTAAGATGCAGTCTAGAACTTGCATTTCCTCCCAGGTTGTTTTGACTCCCCGCATTCATTCTGACTCAGCTGCTTGACTTCTGATTCATGAGTCACTCACAGCATCGTTCTGAGAGCCACTCCATCACCACCTCCAGACCAGCAGCCCTGAACTGTATGCACAATTTTCCATTTTCTTCTTTACTGATTGTCCCCTAGTGAGCACAGTCATTGACACCGGGGATTTATGACACAGAAAGCTTATCTCTGCATTCTACTTCCAAGAAGCATGAATAAGCTCTATCCTTTTTATAAAAAAAAATATAAATTCATGTGTAGGTGTGTGAGTATGTGCAATAGTGTGAGGATGCTCACGGAGAGCAGAGAAAGTGTCAGATCCCCTAGAACGGTAGGTACAGCTGCTTAATGTGGGTTCTAGGTACCAAGCTTCTCCAGTCCTCTGGAAGAACAGCAAGTACCCATAATCACTGAGCCATCTCTCCAGCTCCATGGATCACTGTGTGTTGAACACAAAGAACAGGCAATGTGGTCTGAGATTTGCATGGCCTGCGTAAAGACTGAATAGAAGGAGATTCAACTTATTTTTACCTTGGGAAAATGGGACTCTCCAGGCCCAGGGAGGATGAGGTTCCTGAAAACATTTCAGAGTACACACTCCTTTGTCCATAGCATTATATACTATTATGGAAACATTTCTCTGGGATCAGCTTTGGGTCTTGGACTTCTATTTTCTCGACTGAAATGTTGCTAAGAGAGCTACTGGCTTTTTAACGGCATCAATATGATTATAAAAAGACAACTTTAAAGAGCAGAGCTCAGGGAATGATGCAGAACCAGTATTTTTTTGTCACAGGAGAGAAAATTTAGTTTAATTATTTATGATATATTATTACATGAAGCTACCAATTGCTTTATGCTGAAATGCTATGGCATATAAGGCCAAAATAATATAAGGAAAACATAATACAAGGTTAATATAATATAATATATTAATATAATGATATAATGTAAAGTAATAGTTATATAAGGTAAAAAATAACCTTTATTGACTTACTGGGATGAAGATAAAACATTCAGTTTGGTGTTTGGTATTGTGGATAACTGCTTAAACCAGTGAAAAAAAGTAAAAAGATGTCTGTGGCTCTAACTAAATTAAGATGGTCCCATACTAATTGTGATTTAGAAATTAGTATGGCTCAGAGCCCGCTTAGTCAGGCCTGTAATTTTTTTATAGACTTCATTAAAAAAATCAGGTGAAGTGGGGGAGGGTCAAGATATTCTAATGAAAAATAACCATGATACAGCAATCTCTCATGACATTTCCAAACACGGTGACTTCAGGATTAAATCACCGAGAAACAGACTCACGTGAATAAATTAATTTCTTAAGCACTGTCAATTAATGACAGCTCACTGACACTTATTCTTCATTTAAAGCAACAAAAAGAATATGGTGCCACACACCTGTAATTCTAGAACTTGGGAGGCAGAGGCAGGACATTGAGGCGTTCAAGGTCAGCAACATCTTAATTTGATGCCAGCCAGGGCTACATGGACCTTGCTTCTATTCTTTTCCTCTGCCTTTATTCTCTATTCTTGTTCCTCAAAAAATTAAAGCCTAAAACTTACACTCTTTGGAACTATTTTAAAGTAAATTTATGCTTCAACCAGAGCTTGACAAAATTTTTTTTTTTTTTACAAAACCATTGCCATGACTCTAATAACACATATTTGAGAGAGAGAGCCTGGATTCCTTAAAAAACAAAAAAACAAAAAAACAAAAAAACAAAAAAACAAACAAACAAAAAAACCAGTTTCCTGTATAATGTAAAACTCATCACATACTGAACATATACATCTAAATTACAGCTTTAAGAGCACAATATCTGTAATTAGACATAGCATTTCTCTACAAAAAAGCATTTCCATTCTCTTTGGCTCCTCACACCCACCAACGAATCTGACGGCTCTTCTGAGAAAGGAGTTGAAGTTGCAGCCCCCGGCGTTGATGTTGGGCTCCAATCCAGCTCCGTTTCTTCTTTTGGAGAGGCAGCAGTACAGAATCCCTTCACCCACCATGATCTGCAAAGGCCACACGTATCAGCAAGAGTATCACTATTCCTACACTTAACACATAGAGACTATGCTTCTTGCCCTCGCACCTCACATATATATATATATATGTATATATATATTCTCCTTGTATATATATATAATATATATCTTCTCTCTCTCTCTCTATCTCTATCTATATATACATATATATATGTATATATATGCAATACTTCAGAAGCACAAGAAATTTATCCTGGGGACTTAGCAAGCAGTGGAAAATAAGCAAACAGTGCACTGTAAAGAGGTCCGGCTGGATCTCGTTCACTCAAGAAGTTGGCCAAACATGTGAAAATGTCTCAGAATTTCAATCTGATTACAGCAATCAACCTTTAGCTTTTTGCCCATCACACAAAATGATTCAATCAACTACACAGTAACAGATTCTGCTCTAGCTTTGAGAATCTTGGCATCAATCCCAAGATGCCTTAGAAAAATCAAGCAAGTATAGAGTTAGGGTTAGGAACATTTGATAAATGTATTTGGTTAATTAAACAATTTTTAATTTAGCAGGAGAAAGAATATATAGAAAGCATGTCTGAGTATAAAAGTACTATTGATTATAGTCATTCCACACATATTTCTGTACAGGTAGAATTACATCTTGTGCTGGCCAATGTGTTAGACACCACTCATATGTAGCTGCCACAAACCAGAAATGTAGGCACTGAGAATGAATTCAATATTTAATGTTAAAAGCACTACATTTACAATTAAACTAAATATATCTAGACTAGAAAACGCCACATGGTTAGTGGTTATCTTATTGGAGAATGCAGATGACAAGAGAGTCTACATAAGGTAATATTTCTGAGGGATAAGCTTTCTGAGTGCGTGTTTACAATAGATAAAGAACCAAGTAACAATTAGACCAATCACTATAAAGAACATATCAGGAGTACTTTAAGATATAAACAGTGGGACATAGCATAGTCCTGCAGTTGCTGTGTTACTTTAAAGCATATAGCATCAGTGAAGAAATTCAACGTTATTTTGGTGTCCTTCTATTCAGGAAGTTTTCTCTTTTAAGTCTCTTACTATATCCTAACATGAATTGCATCACCTTCTATGTATCTGCCTTAGTTCCCTGTCTTTCTCCTTAGAGTAGCTTTATTGAATCCCATCACATACTGCTCCTTCACTGACTGTCTCTCCTTAGACCAGGACCCTCCAAAGGAAGAGCCTAAGTTATCCTCATTTTTAGCATCATACCTGAAAATATGAGATTTGTGCTTATTGCTTTTATTGTGCTAACTACCCTGGAAATCTGAGTTGCTACTTATAATACAAACAAAGTCTGAATTTATGACTTTTACTTATTAAAAAGATTTCAAATATTTAAGAGTGTTGCCCCCAATAAATTTCTGTGAAAATTAGATAGTGATCTTCATAAATGTGTAGAGGTGAGGAAAAGGGGTTTCAAGAGACTAATAGTCTCTAAGATACAGAAGATCATGATCGTGAATGGACTTAGGATTGGATAATGGGTAGGGTTAGATTTATCTGGGTGAGCTTCTATGTTCTCATTAAAAACTTTTATTTGTTTTACAAAATGCTTAAACTTATATCTCCATTAGTTATATTTAGTTGTATTCTTAATGTGGTGTGCATGCCATGGTAATGACTTAATTTGTATACAAAGTTTTCATATAATGTTCTTCAAGGAAGTCTGACAGTAAGCCAAATATAAATCAGTCAGTACAGAAATGATAGAGGGGGAATTTATCTCTATTATTCAACACTGAATTAACTATGTATACTTTTTGACTGATATTTTCCAACATTGTTATTTCAGATGAGACATGGAAATATACTAGGTATTCTGATGTGTGTAGTTAGCCCCTCTTCTTATACCAGTCTGTTGTAAGATCTAAGCCAAATCTGTCTTCCTACTTTCCCAGGAAGATCCCAATTTTGTAATAAGTTTATTCAGCTACAAAGATGAAAAGAAAACCAGCATCTTTGATGTTCAGAGATTAGAGTCTGTTCACATTCACTTTGAAGAAAGGGAAGGAGGAAGGACTGAATGAGGTGGTTGTCAGTAAGATTATAGACAGAATTACTGTCTCCTGTCTTGCCACATACTCAATGCTGAGAAAAGCACTTGTTTATGGGGGAAGTCCTTAAAAATAGAAAGAAAAAGGAAATCAGAACAAAATTAGAAGAATTTTATATATTTGGCAAGAGCAGAGTTTCAGATTCTGTCATATATGAGAGATGCCAAAGTTCATCTTAATAATGTTCTCTCGAGGTCTTTGAAACCATTGTTGATGAAAAGCATCACTGATACCTTGGAGGCCTTTATTGGATGGGGGACCATATTGAATTATAAACATTAATGGATTTACATTAAGAAACATAAAGGATGGAGACCCTATAGAAATGACCCATTGAAGGAAGTGACCCTGGGCTCCCCAGGTCTGCTCAGTGAAAAGAAGGGTAGTAGACATCTTGATTTCTCAGGTCTTCAAACCCCAAAGCCCTTGGAAGTATCCCTAACTTGTGTATTGAGAGTTTAAGATTAGACTTAAGGGAGTCAAGAGAAGAAGGAAGACTATGATGAGGCCAAGGTCACTGTCCCCAGTACATGCAACCATGTCAGGAGAGAAAGCATCATGTGATAAACAATCCTGATAGTGAACAGCAACTGAGAAATGTTTTCTGGTGTGAGAGGTTTAAAACAAATATCTTTCACTGTTATGGTCAAATGACTAAGCAAACTGAAGGTAAGGCATTACTAGTTGAGGAAATTATCATCCATTAAAAAGTTTTCTAAAAAAAGGTTTTAAAAATGGTTTCTCTCTCTGCCTCGATGTGCATAACTAATAATTCCAATCCTTCTGAATTCATAGGAGCTCAATAACATTAATTTACAATTGAATAAATTAGGCTTTAATTATTTTACTGAAATATTTTATTAACTATATTTCTAGTACAAATAATATTATTATTTACTGTTGGAGTAGTACTTTGTTTTTTTTATTGGATATTTTATTTACATTTCAGATGCCATCTCCTTTCCCCACCTCCTCTCCCTAGAAAACTAATGGGTACATGAAAGAATAAAGTTTAGGAGGTCTATAAAAAAGCTTTTAAAAACTGCTGATGTTCTGAAACTCAAAAGCCCTGTGCAAGAAAGAATTTCCTAAGAGCTGCATTTAAGCATGCCTTTTAATTTAATAATATTTGCCCAACATTTATGGGTGTGATGAAAAGACTGGAGATAAATACCACCACCCTAGAAACATGTTTCTTGTCCTTTAGGCTAATAGTGTGGAGGTAGAAGAAATGACAGCAAGACTTGGATAACCTTATTTATTAATGGATTTACATAAAAATGTTTTTTGTGATGTGTATTAACACATCAAAACAACTGTTTTATAAATTAAATACTTAGGAAATAAAGTTGCCAACCAAAAATAGCCAAATGAACTGATAATTTTTATAAAAGAAACAACCAATAAATATTTTTTAAAGTGATCAGTATTTTTTGCTGTTAGAAATATGAAAAGTAAAATTATTTTAAGATATTACTTTCTCTTAGCCCGAATGGCTATCATCAATAAATGTGACAAGAAAGGTTGGAAAAGATGTGGAGAAAAGACTTATTTAATTTAGTCTTGTGGAGGCAAAAATTAATACAGCTACTGTGGAAATCAGTTTGGAAATTTCTCAAAAAATTAAAAATAGAACTCTATATGACTCCAATATTTCACTCTTGGGCACATACTCAAAGAATTCCATACCCTATCCTAGATATATTTGTACACCATTATTTATTGCTGCCTTAGTCACTACAGTAATGAGTCAGAATCAACTTAGTTGTCCATCAACAAATGAATAGATAATGAAAAATTCTATGTGTATAGAATGGAATACTATTCTGCTCTAAAGAAAACTGCAGTTTCAATCCTGTAGGTAAATGCATGAATTCAATGTGCAATAATATCCAATCTCAGATAAAAAAATCTGCTTGCTCTTGATCATATACAGTCTCTAGCTAGTAATACATAACATACATAGCCAGCATGCAACAAACAAGTGTATATGTGGATACAGTATACCATGTAGAATAAAGAACAAAGAAAAAAACTAAATATTAGGGGATGAAGATTGACTGAATGCAGCAATGATTATATATTCATTATAAAGAAAGATATAAAATAACCTTTTTTAAAAGTTGTAACCTGTCATGGATTTTTCATTTTCAGTTGTAGATATGTGTATAAAAGCATTACTAAATGTATAAAACAAAATGCGAAGCTCCACAGGTTCTGTTCTGAATGGCTATTGAAATTGGAAAAAGTTTATTGAATCATATAGTGTTTAGTCTGGCTAATTTTAGTGTGTGATATTTTGATAAAACATTTTTAATAATAAAGTTTAAAAATAAAAAAATCTGTGTTTCTGTGTTTTAATTTACTTTATTGAGGTATGCATACATATATAAACATACATGTTTATATATGTATACATACATGTATAAATACACACATACATACATATATATGTATATATGTATGTATGTATGTATGTATGTATGCCTTAAAATGTAAATGCCTGCTGTGAATCTGAAAGATCTCATTCTGTGTGTCTCTCTATCCATGTGTGTGTGTATACATGTTAACAAGATGGGGGGGAATGCACACATGCCTGAAAGGTGAGTTGTAAACTCTTTACAATTGTTATGCCTCACTACACATAATCAGCATAAAGTGTTACTTTTGTAAAAATGAACCTATAAATGTTATCAAAAATCATTTTTGAGGAGAGAATCTGTTGAGCATATGATTATTTTCAATTTTCTAGAGTCCAAGTAGCAAACAAACATGTGAAAAATACATCATTTAGAAGTATATCAGCAATTTAATAGTACCTGTTAAAAAGAATTGTGTGATTACAAATCCTTTTTCATAATGATATAAAAATGCAAGCAGATAATTTTGGAAATCTTGTAGTCTTTTTTTAACTTTACATGCCAATAATGTTAAGAAATCAATTACATGATAATGTCAATATATACAGTGTATCCCAGACAAGATCTTCCAGTGGAAAGGTTAGAGTTCACCTTTTCTTTCTTTCTTTGTCCCCCCTGTACATTTACTACACAAACTGGATCATTTTTTGTTCTCTGGGACTGAACAATACAATTTGAGGGTCAATTCTTACCGTAATTGCAGGTCCAGCAAAAGCCAAGCTAAGCAACATGAGGAATGGAATGGCCTCCTGGGTTGGCTCAATGTAGGGCATGCTAAGACTCCTGTCATAGCAACTAAATCCAGAGTGCACAGGTTTGAAGACATCTGTGAGTTCCAGGAAGTAGAGGCTAACCACCGATGATGCCAATATAGGCAACTGCAGGTGAAAGACACAGGACATGGTCTATTTTTGTAAATAGGACAAATAGAATCAGTACATGTTGACCTTTGAAACTGATAGGATTTCTCCCTTCTCATGGCCCTTCTGTGGGCCAGAATAAAGTACAATCGTAAAGTGCTGTGGATTTGACATTCACAGAACTCTTCCTACTCATCTGCTTTACCAGGCTGCTCTCAGTCTCTCACCCTTCACCTAGTGATGCCATCTTTCTCTTATATTTTTGGTTGTGAGCCTAGCCTTTAACGGCTGAGCCATCTCTCCAGCCCGCCATCTTTCTCTTTATTTACCAATTCTCCCATCTGCTCCCCTCACCCATTAACATCACATGGAGACTTCTGGGAATATTCCAGTTCATTCCTTCCCACCTTAACCATCCTGCTGGTTGTTATTCTCATCTGAACCAAATCCAACTGTCTACCATGAAGAAAATTCTAGTTCTACATCATGGATTTGACCCTTCATCAATATCAGGAGTTAGTCTTAGTCTCCAAGTCTTTTAGTGACAGTCCTACCACTCCTCAACTCTGTGCTGACCACACTATGGTGGTTCTTCATGCTTGCCCTGTGGGAGTCAAATGTACTGCTGCCCAAGGTCCTTTGCATCTGTGCCTCCTTCCTTTCAGGTCCTCTCCCTAGCTCTTTGCACGAAGGGCATTTCCCTATCATTAATGGTACTGCCCAGAATCCTCCAGCCATAGTGACATTTGATCCTCCTCAACTTTGTCATCTATCTTGATTTTTCTTAATGGCACTCATTAATCAAAATAACTTAGCAATTAACATTATGCTATTAAAATTAATAATTAACTTGTTTGGTTTTCATCTATAAATTATTATTAAAAAACCACTTAAGAAAGTGAGAATCTGCCAATATTATTTATTGCTGAGTCCTTGAAGCATGAAACTATTACTAGCACATTTAAACAGCCAATACATCATTTGGTAGTTTTTAATGGCCAATAACAACTTATCAATAAATGACTGACTGAATAAATGTGTAAACCTTAAAGCATTACAGTAAGTAAATTGCATTATCACATTTAGCAAATAAAAAAAAATGCATGCCAGTCAGTGAAATAAAAACTTCTGATTGCAGTAACTTATTTTTATTGTAAGAATATCCTATGTAATGATTGAGAAATACACTGAAAATTATTGTTTATCTAAAATTTTAATTTCATTGGCCATCTGTTTGGCTACCTTTAGATTAATTACAGTGTAGTTTCTAACCGTTTTTCAAGAAGGCCCATCTCAAGGTAAGACCAAGAGTGACTGAAGAAGACACATATGTCCTGACGTCTCCTGCCTCCACAAATATTCCTGTCTCCCAACATGACCATTCTTTCAGTTTAAAGTTTTACTGTTTATGGAATGTTTATATAGCCAAACCATATATGAGAACATTAGTAATCAATAATTATTTCTGGTTATTTGTTTAAAATATAAATACGTAATATGGAATCACACTTTCTACTTCCAAGAAGTCTTTTTATGTAATGAAGTGGGAATTAGGCTTATTGGAAAGTTTCGTAATAAACAGTGATTAATCTATTTTTGTCTTTCTGGTTTTCTTTTCTTTTTTCTTTTTTCTTTTTTCTTTTTTTTTTTTTAAGACAGGGTTTTTCTGTGTAGTCCTGGCTGTCCTGGAACTCAAGGCTGGCCTTGAACTCAGAAATCTGCCTGCCTCTGCCTCCCAAGTGCTGGGATTAAAGGCGTGCACCACCACCGCCCGGCTGTCTTTCTGGTTTTCAAGTGGGTGGTTTTCATAGAACAAAACATTACATTGAAATATTTATGCTTTATCTTATCCATTATCTTTTGATGACCCCATAGAGCTGGTTATTTCTTTATACTCTTTCATAATCTGATGTACAGGAATAGTAACTTTTCATTTTGACCAATAAAACAGCTCTTCCTGATACGCGTGTATGACTAAAATTTTCATTGCAATCTACATTAATATATTTTACCTTAATTTAGCAAATATATCACTTCCTACATGCCTGAAAATTTTGTTTTGGCAATTAATTCATTGATTTTTAACTCACTTAATTTAAATATCATCATGACAGCAGTCATAACAGCAAGTGGCTGAGACTTTGAACCAAGCTCACTTCAAATCTTATGTATTAAACACTATTTTGTTGTCCTTCCCTAAAATTAAACAGAAATAAACATTAATATAATGAAATATGGCTAGAATCAATTTAAAAGATTACTGTTAGCTTGTGTTTTTTCTGTATTTGTTACTCTTAGTTGAAGTATGTATTAATTAGTCTAAACAGACTTTATCTTAAATGTGTGGTTTCTATAAAAGTTAAAAGATTCTCTTTACTTTTAAAATTATACTTTACATCCCAATCACAGCTTCCCTTCCCTCCTCTCCTTCTAGTCCCTCTCTCTCACTTCACCTTCCCCATCACCCTATCCTCAGAGAAGGAGAGGCCTCCCTTGGATATCAACCTGCTTTGGAATATCAAGTTGCAGTAGAACTAGGCACATTTCCTACTGAGCCTAGAAAAGGCAGCCTATTAGGGAAAAGGGATCCAAAGGGAGACAACAGAATCAGAGACAGCACCTGATCCAGTTGTTAGGGGTACCACATGAAGACCAAGCTGCACATCTGTTATATAGGTGTTTGGTGCCTAAGTAATGCCATGCATGCTCTTTGGCTGATGGTTCAGTCTCTGTGAGCTCCCATGAGCACATATTAGTTAATTCTCTAGGTTTTCTTGTGATACTTGACCCCTCTGGCTCCTTCAATCATTTCTCCCTCTTTTCCATAGGATTCCCCAAGCTCTGCCTAATGCTAAATAAAATATTTCACTTTAAATCTGATTTCTCCATCCACTTTCAATTTTCCTGGAAAATTTCTTGAATTTTCTATATGTATTTTGCACACAGGAATTGGATTTGAGATCTTCAGTGTCCACACAATTAATATTTGATGATCGATTTTTAAGTGGTCATAGACTTACAAGGTGACTTTATTGTCTCCTGAAAAAAGGTGAGCAAAATTTTTATCAATAATGAGCAGCCTGAAAATGAAGTTGGCCTTCCTTAGCAGAGACACATTCCTCATTGGACTTTTGTGAATGAGTGCTTTACACATAAACTGTGCTCAACTGTGTTAGTGAAGACACAGCCAAAGAATGAGGCTAATATTCTCAATGTGTGTGAATGGGAAATGGACATTAATGCTTTAGAAGTTTTCCAGTGCAGTGGAACCAGTGCAGGAGTGGATGGCTTTCACGTGACTGTGAGGTTCTGTTGGCAGTATGTTCACTTCTATCAGAGATGACCTTGGAAGTAATTATAAATTTCAATTTTCTTATCTATGAAGCTACATTGGGAGCACCCATCACTGCCAGTCAGATGATAAGATAAAATGAACTATTGCAAACCAGATGACACAGTTCCTGGGATAGAGACTAGTATACTTTGATCCCCTTATGAACATTTCTTTATCTTTCCATGAATTTAGGTATCCATGACATTAAAAAAATTAAGCAGACAAATCAAACGATAAATTTGTAAAAGCTTACAATAAAGTTTATTATAGGATATGATAATTGTCCAAATTTATTATTGGTGTTGCTAATTACTCACGGTCCCTAATTCCTAAGTTAAGCCTTATCATAAGGCTGTGTTCAAAGAAAAATGTGTATAGGGTTTCTAGAAGCACCTTCAGGTAGCCACAAAAGTACCTGAAATGAATGCCCTGCAGAAAAAGGCTGGTCATCATCTAAAACTGTTCAATGTGATTGTATAATGTTAGCAATATACTTCTTGATTTTCACCTTAATTTCCTAGCACCCATTTTCATGAAATTGTTGCATGTTGGCTTTTTTTTTTTTTTTTTTGTAGTGATCTGCTATGGAATGGGTCTGATATTTTCTCAAACTAAAAATCTTCAGGCTATGGTTTAATCTTTCTATATTGTCATTAATGTTTGCTAATATCATAATGACTTCCAGATAGATGCACACACATAGAGACACACAGACAATAGATTGACATGTGAATTGAAGTAATTTCTTTTACTAATATTTAAGTCTTGTTGTCTTTACCACATTAGCCAATTTTTGTAGCTATGCAGTAGGTATCTGGGTTTCAGTAGAAGCCTGTTTCATTACCTTTACTTGTTTTCAAAGCAAGGAATAACTTTTTATCTTTTTGATGTTAACATCTCCATTTTTTCCTTAAAGGTCATTTAGTTACTGTCTTTTTCATTGTGTGTGTGTGTGTGTGTGTGTGTGTGTGTCTTATCACCCAAGTGCAGTGAATTAAATCATATTTTTTTTCTGTCATACTTGTCTTCTAAAGTATCTTTTTATCTTTGAGGTACTTAGCAGGATAAGTTTCTTTTGAATGCAGAAAAGTTAACAGGAGAAATGTGCCAATTTGGGCATACATATATAAAATTTTATATGTACATAATAGGTTCAGACTTTGATAGCATTTTAAATGAGATTGTGAAAATTTAATGATTGAGATTGTCTATATAGGCAATTATAGATGTTTTATTTCTTGTGATACAGCTAAGAAAAAAAGTGTGAGCCAGCCTGCTTTATGCAGTCATAGAGAGGAGGGAAATTACCCAAAAAATAGAAAAGTTATTCTCAAAAGGAACAGATTGATTCTTATAATTACCATATACTAAGGAACTTGCAAGTGAAAATGATAGGGCAATTTAAGAGAAAATAAGACATTAACTTTTGGAGCACAGAGCTAAGGTATTTTATAAAAAGGTACTAGGAGATCATGTTTGCTGGGTAATGCTGCTTTTTCTCATATCAGTTTAAAAATACAAACCTACAGTATGTATCAGTTTTGGTGACATATTTATGCAGTCCATTCTGACATCTTTTCTAGGACAGGACATCTTTTCTAGCTTACTTGCAGGTAGCACGCTGGTAATAAGGACACAGTTCCACTCCACTGGGGAGCATTCATTTTGCTCTCCACCTGGTAGAGCACATGTTGGTTCCTGTCTTGGGTCTCTTTCATGAACACAGTGGATTCAGAATCCTAGAAGAACCTCTTAAGGCAGTGGCAGCATCTTCATAAGTAGTCACTCAACATACATAATGCTGTTGGATAATCAGCTTACACTTTTCTTTCATAAATCTCTGTTGAGAGCCTGCCTGCTCACAGGAGTCATTGTTTAGGTTTTGATCAAACAGAGACCTTAATCTCATGGATATTCTTTCTAGTTGAGGAAAGTGGATAAAATGAAGAAAGAATCTTGGGAAAACTGCATTGTCTAAAGAAGAAGGAAGGAACATTTCAGCTCCTGGATTCTCTATACCTTAGTAAGACTTAGCTTAGATGCAGTCTAATTTATTCAACTGGAGAAAATAAGATGGTTTCAGAGAGGTAGACTTGGCAGGGAACTGGAGTTAAGGGTGGGAGCTGGGATTTTATATAAAGTAAAACTGGAAACATGTGGAGAGATTATATGGAGGTATAACATAACTCAAAATATCTTTTACCAAAGTCTCTTTGGGAATGGATTGAGGATAGAGAGCAGGAGTTCTAAAGATGGAGCAGAGTGAAAATTTGTGTGCCCTTCAAGGCTTAGAAAAACGTGTAGTTTTCTGCAACAAATGTAAGGCAATTGTTAAGTTTACAGCCCAATTTACATGGGAGAGGAAAGAAGTCTCAAATTTAAGTGACCTGAATATTAGTGGATATAGGGTAGACCTAGCTGTCCAGCCAAGTGAGGAGTTGGCTATTATGGGGTACAGACCTAGAGCTTTAGAGAGTTCAGTGATTATGAGTGTAGTTGTGGAGACATAACAAAAATTCAGTGGGTTGTCACCGAAGAAGAGAAAATAATAAAAGTTGGGTTCAGGGATTTGTGATCCAAGTAGGACCAGCTGGATCATTTCCTGGGGAGAATGTTGGGAGAAACCTGGGAGAGAGTGATCAAAGATTCTGAAAATAGTTCTGCAGTTATTCAAAGTGAGATCTTTCTTGGTGATTTAAGTACAGCTGTACAGCAAACTATAATATCATATTTGGGTGGTAAAACTTACAAGGAGGAAGGATGCATCTCCAGGCGTAGCCATGGGAGTATTTAAACATAAGAAGCACCTTCACTTTTGAAGAACTACACTTGCACAAAAATTTCAATCTTATCTTGGTTTTGCTATGAATAATACCCCCAGAACTCAAAGAATATAATTATGCAAATTGTTCAAAGGAACATTTTTAGATAATAACAAATTTAGAATGGGACGTCTAAAAGCAATTTTGACATATTCCAAAGTCATCTACAATGAAGAATTTAGGGTTGGGGCAATGGATGAGTTGACAAAGTGTTTGCTGCAAGTATGAAGATCTGAGTTTGATCACTAACACTCACATGAAAAATAATCCAGATGGCCTTTGCTGTGATCCCAGTGCTGAGGTAGAGAGAGAAGCTAGCAGGATGTGCTGCCTTTAGGTGAACTCTCTACCCTCTGGCTCAGTGAGAGATTCTGCCTCAGAAAGTACAGTAAGGAAGCTGGGGATATTGCTCAGCCTGTGTATCACTTGCTGAGCAAGCATAAGGATCACAGTTGGGAACCTCTGTGATATTCATAAAACCACACAGATCTCACATAAAAGATGATTGTAGTAGCCATATCTCCAGTCCCAGTGATCTGATAGAGAGATGGGCAGCAGAAACAGGAGAACCCCCAGATGTTCTTAAGCCAGCTAGCCAGTGTCCCAAACTCAAGGCTATTTTTTTGATCTTTACACAAGTGCATCTGCACTTACATACACAGTCACACACAAACACAAAAGAAAAAAATGGAGACTAGTAAAGCGGAGAATGAAGGGGGAGCTCGACATAAACTTCTAGTTCCCACTTATATGCACATACATATTTACACACACATGAACACACACACAAAATGTGAAATTCCACATAAACATAAAACATACATTGAAATGGAATTCAAACTAGAAAAATATTAATAGGTCAAAATAGTTTTATTCAGGTCTGACCACCAAAAAGTTGCTGAAAAAGTTGCCAACATACTATTTTGTAGACATTTTCTCCTCTCTATTATACTAGCTTTAATGATATTGTTTGACATTTTTTTTTGTGTATACAATACAAAAAAAAAAACATTTCCTCAAATTAGTGACAATAAAATAGTATTACAAATATAGTATGAAGCATTATGGTTTTAAAGCCAGATCAGATGAATAATAATAAACCTATATGGGTTATAAGAGCAAACCAGCATTTTTAGTCTCAATAAAGGAATGGGTTAGAATGATATTTACTATTCTAAGACCCAGATATCTGAACTAGTTTCCACATATAAAATAGGATAGTACATAGTATATGTAGCTAGTACAAATTAAAGTGGGACAGTTGGAGCACAGGAAACTAGTGCTGGTCTCAGTACCCAGAGCTTTTGCAGCTTCCAGGATTTGGGCAGGATCTTAACCTGTTGGTGCTTCCTTTGTTATTAATGAAATAAGGGGTTTCTTCTATAGCTATCTGATTCTAAAATCTCCCACATGCAACATGATCAAAGACATGTTTCCTCACACATTTTTTTTTTAGTCATAGCTAGTCTAAGAAAAAGCATTAAAGTTTCTTGTCTATTTCCTTTTCATAGTTTGTTTCTTTCTTCCTCCCCCTATCAGAACGAACAGGCTGATTTTCATAGAATTATCATCTGACCATGCAACTAACAACACCCTGCTAATAACAAAGCATGTGAGGCCTTTTCTGAATGGCATTCATGACTTTGTATATTTTCTATTTTAAAAATACTGACCTATGTCTACATGTCACACACATTCTCAAAACACATGTCTCAGGCCTCTGTCATATTTACATCTCAAAAAAGACATCATATAAATCTCTGCATTATGGTATATTTTCACATTTTTTGAAACCAAAAACACTGTCTCGTATCTTTTCTTTCTATAATTTTTTCTGCCATCTGTTTAGAAGTGAGGCTCCCAGTTTTTACATTTAATATATAGTTTCATTAAAAGAGTTGTTCATTTGTCTTTGATTATAGATATTTATACCTTACCTGTGTCATCCTAAGATCATGAATCTGAAAGTAAGAGCTTCATATAAACCGGTGTTTTAGATATGATTATTAAATGTTTGAGAGATTTAATTGAAAGAGACCAGGAAGTTACTATGACAGGAAGTGGAAATATAATTTGTTTACAGTATTTGGTATGCAGTTAGGGCATAGGCATTAATGCCAGGTGCTGTGTTGTTCTTAGTAGAATGCTAAATTGAATTTATACTTTATGTAGTCTAAGTATTTGTTGGCATACTCAGCTTATGCTTTAAAAACTGCAGTCGAGATAAATTATATAAATTGTATAACCATCAGAAAGTCAGTAAGAACACTATTCTTCTGCCCAAATGTCAGTGTTCAGGCAAGTTACTCTGAAGTGCCTTGCTTGAGTTGTATCTACCCCTCATCCCTGATGTGCAACAATGACTATACTTCCCAAGATGAAAATGGACCTTTTAGGTAACTTGTATGCTTTGAAAAAACCCACCCTTTTGCTTTTAACTCTCATTCACTTTCTGTACTGACTTCTTCCTTATCATCCATTAATGACAAGTATTTCACTTGCTCAAATCTATGATTAGTCCTTTCTAGATCCATTTTACTTTGACTTAAAACAGAATTCATTGAGCATAGTCATACCTAAAGAGAGAGATGTGGATGCTGGGTTTTATTTACATATTTTCATTTACTTGTCTGATTTAATTTCAGTTACTTCATTGGGAATATTATGATATATTTTCCAATAAGGACTTTGCCCCAGATACTTAAACAATAGACTTGATGTCTGCATGGCCAGGACTGTAACTGAATTCTGCTCTGCTGAATTCCTGGAATCCTGTGTCCCCATTACATCGTACTGCTGTTCCATCACATGTTACCATCTGGCACTTGTCTAATGCTTTTCAGGAAAAGATAGCCCCAGGAGTCAGGGACCATGCCAGCTCAGAGGACAGAAGGTTAGAGGGAGCCATGTGTGCAAGGGGATTGAGCAGCACCAAGAATGAGAGATATTGGGCATTTCCAAATTGCAGTCCTACTAATAAGAGTATTTGCAGGTCTGTGTAGTTTCTCCAAAGTCATCCTTGTTTTTATTGATTTTGATATCTTAAGAACTTTAACACTTGGGATGTGGGCTGATTTTGTCCACTTTTACCTTCCATAGTGAATTGTTTTATTTATATTAGAAATTGTGCACAACACAAAGCTCTGATAGGTTTCTGGCTTTTGGAACTTTTCCTGGACTCCTGCCTCAGGAACACCATGATGTTCCGAGGATGCCTGGATCACAGCATCCTCATTATTTAGGATAGACATTGCTCATTTGCCGATCTCCTTTATTCAAATGACAGGATCTTTAGAGTAAAGAAATTGTTCCTTTTTACTTCTTTAATTCCTGAAATAGCTATGGCCCTCAATGTAGAATAAGTTAATGCCTATGTGGATGGTCTGAATGGAGATGGCATATGCTTAGGTTGTTCCCATCATGAAAATACACACATGCACAGACACACACACATGTGCATGTACACACACACACACAGACACACACAGACACACACAGACACACACAGACACACACACACACACACACACACACACACACACACACACACACACACACAGTATAGTCTTATAGTGTAGTTAAAAAAGACCCACAGTTAAAAGTAGTCTTATTTATATCAACCATACACACCAACAGAAATAACTTATTTCCAATTTCTAGAGTTTTGTTAGTGGTCTGTTTGAACTCTAACAATTTTCTAAGTATTCAAGAACACAAAAGACTTAAATTGGGCCCTCCCAATAGTAGTTAATAGGAAATGCTATTCTATGTCTTTATGCCTGAATATAAACTGTATTCCTGTAGCTCTAAGAAGACTAATTACATTTAATTGTAAAGCCTAATATAATACTTAGTGGCTGCTTTATTACCTGAATATTGACCTAGCATGAGGCTTGGGGGCTGGGATTTGTAAGCAGCAGCCTTAACCCCAGGCGCTGAAGATTGATTCTTCATCCATGACTAGACACTGAAGTATGTGCATTGTCTTGGAAAGAATTTTGTTCTTGAAACCAAATTAGAGATGAAGACCCGAGGCTGTGGACCAGTATTTCATGTGTTGAAAGTAATTGCTTTGTAAATTTTTCTTATGGGTATAATTTCTCTTTTCTGTAACATATAGCTGACTTTCAAAAATATGGTACTAGTAGTAATTTAATGCTCCTGATATTTGACAGGTATTATTTAAAGGATTTTTCATGTTTGAGTTCAGGCAATCTCAATGATTCATTTTTTTAAAGGAAGAGGCTACTATTACAGATGTCTTATGTATAAGAGAACGGAGTGTGGAGAAATTACATGATTTTTTGTGAAGTTATTCAGCTTGGTAGCTGGACTGCTAACTCAAGGTATGAGGCTCCTGAGGTCATCTTTGTAGTAACTGTGCCTACTGTCCTTTCTTAGAAATATCTACAGTGATCTACCCCTTCCCCAAATAACTAAGGAACTTTGAAATTAAATGTGGAGCTATTTTCCTTTGTATACTATCTGCTGGGTGGTGTTGAGAATTTTTTTACTTTTTGATATCTTCTAAAGACAAGTAAGGGTAGCATAGACTGAGACGGAGTGATGTTTTTCCACTTCTAATTATAAATTTCATCTGGAAAGAGGACCCATACAGACATATGTGGGATATTCTGTTTTTTGCACTATCTTAAACAATTCACTGGATTTTCTCATTAAATGATACAATAAGTACAGTTTTAAAATGAGAGCTCATGTAGACAACAGACATTGACACTAATCTCCAATCTTTTAATCTAAAAGGGAGGGCAACATTTCCGATATAGCATTCACTGTCATTTCCTTTACAGGTAAAAATATCTCAACAAACTAAATATGACAGTTACTAAAAATCTATGGGCTGGAGACATAGTTCACTATTACATCTTTATATAAGTGTATATGAAACTCTGGGTTTGATCTTAGTACTAGGAAAAACAAAAAGAAAAAAAACCATTTCTACTATTAGTCTTACTTTATTTCACACATTCAATAAGAGTTTACTGAAAATTTTCTTTCTGGAAGGAGTCACTCCAGTGATCCTTCGATATTGTTTCCATCTGTCATGAGCAATTAGTAAATAAAATATTTAGTTGGTAAGTAGATGGCCATGAAACTATAAAACAAATCAACCCCCAAACATTATCTTAACATCCCTTATTTAACAGAGTATACTGGTCCCATTGAGATTCCATGCACGAGGAACCAGTGTCTGCAGCTAAAATCATCTGAGGTGGAAGTTCACCTATAACCAGTCCCTAAGCACAGGCTTTTGGCACCATATTAAAGTGCTGACAACCTGTTTTCATGTATTTTTATTGTTCCCATTTTCAGCAACAGTTGTCAGTTAAGTACACTGATAATTTTGTTTACTTTTACCAAAATTGCATTGATTTTAATCACTCAGATTTCTTTTTTCTCCTACTATGCCTAACGGATTGGTCAAATTTAAAATAGTCAGAAACCATTTTGTTACAACAAGCAAGCAATTGCCTTTCCTGCATTGACTGACATCTTTTTTTCTGATTTAAAAACAACTAAGCAAACAGCAATGGACTCATTGCCAGTTGTTTCAGGGACTCACAGGAAAAAAAAAACCAAACAAGTCAACATTAACTATGTCATATGTAGCATTTTTATCCTTGGCATTCAACATTTCTAAACCCAATTGACCAGAAATGAATTATTCTGTTGCACAGTTATCTGAAATTTCAGTTCTAACCTATTCTAGAAAGTAACTCAGAAACCTGAAATGCCCATGGCCCTCATAATTAAGCCAGTTTACAGTTTGAACATAAACTTTGTGTTTCCTAATGATAAGATGCTAGAACAACACTGATTGATTTTCTTTCCCTCTTTTTCAAGTGTGTGTGTGTGGTGCATGTACACATGTGCATGTGTGTGGATGAACATGTATATGGGTGTGTTGTCATATAGTAGCCAGAGATTGCTATTGAGAACCATCTTCTATTATTCTTGCATCTTATTCATTGAGACAGGATCTCTCAATCAAACCTAGAACTCACTGGTATGGTGAATCTTGCTAACCAGCTTTCTCTGGAGAAATATCCTGAAGGTTGCCCACCATTCCCACCTGATACTTACTTGGGCATCAGAGGATGCACTTCTTGTCTTCACACTTGCTGGGAATATGTTTAAACTTCTGAGTCATCTCTCTATCCCCTAATAGTTGGGTTTTAATAAAGTCTCTAGATGCACCTGTGTCAGTCTACTTAAATTAGAGTTTACTAGTAAACAAGAGTTAATATCTGCTTTTAACCTGTGTTAGAGAATTAGATGAGATAACAATATATGCAAAATTACATTAAAGAATAATGGGAAATTCAGTTATTTCATAAACACTCTCTTAAATACATTATTATTTTTTCCAGTGTTTCCTTTCCTCTGTAAGAGACCCCATTCATATCAAGTGAAAAAAAACTGTGAAATTATATGTGAACAGTTTGGCAATCTGATGGAAAAAATATAATTTCTAGTACTTTTATCTTTGGATACATCCATGCTTCATAATAAAAGGGTGTGAGTGTATGGGATAATAACTCATAAGAGAAGCAGATCCAGTCCTGACTGCCATAACATACTGTTTAGTGTGAAGCCGAGAAACGGATGCACACAAGCCCAGTTCAACCACGTGCCAAGTTAGAATGACCTGCATAAGCTTTGACTCAGACCAGAACATTCTCTTATAAAGAATGGAAGCTTGGTGGAAGAAAAGGCAGAAAGACTGTAGAGCTATGAGTTGGGAGCTGTGGGCACTACTGGGAAATAGTATCTTCTAGACATTACAGGGCCACTCATTCATGAGCTCCCAGCAGCGGTTTTTCCCTGCTCAAAATCAAGTCCTTCACAATCCCAGCATGAATGTGGGAGCTCACAAGCTCCTAGCTGAGGAAGCATTGAATGTTGATGGACACTGAGAGAGGGTTAATTCACTTGCTTCAGGGTTGTAGCCCCTACTTCCTGGACTCAGTACATTACTTTTTAAAAGGAGAGGTGATATGAAGTTGTGAAGAGGATGTGGAAGGTGGCTTAGAAGGAGCTGGAGTGAGGAGTGGGGTTGGACATAATCAAAGCTCATTATATTCATTTGTCAAATCCTTAAAATAACATATATTTAATAAAAAGAATTCTAAAAATGTAATAATGAGAAAAGAGACCTACAATAGAAGTTAGGAGACCTTTGTCCTGGTCTTATATTAACCATACATATCTTTAGTTAACTCTAACTTTTTAAAACACTTTTCTTATACATGACAGAACCATATGAGATGCTTTTGGATTATGCAGTTAATTCTGTAATGAGAGAGCTTAATTCTGTATTTTGTACAAGAGTGTTTGGTTGAGAGAAAGCCCGGGCTTTTGTATATTATAGTCTCCACACACTCCAAGGGGACACTTGTTCTGTAAATGACAACTGATATACACTTCCGGCATTAAAAATAATCATTGCTTCTCAAAGGCAAGTCATCTTAGACAATCTGAATGCCTAAGGAGGTTTACAAGGTTTGCTCACAGGTCAGATCTCCAATAAGCTCACATGCATTCTCTTCTACCTCAGTTTTCTTAAGATATCTCTCTTAATGCTGCTTGCATTTGCTTTACTTTGTGTCTGTTTACTTCTAGTCATTTATCCAGCCGGATTGCTCTGTGACCCTATCCTACTCATTCCACTTTCTTTTAACTCATTTTGAAGGCTTCCCTTCCATCCCGAGCATAGCTCCTCATTAATTTCCGCGGGTACCTGATGAACGCCATTTGTTCTGGCTAAAAGGAGACATTTTTGCAAGCGCACAATGATCATGGATTTCAAAATACCCATGCCAGAAGAAAATCATCACCAAACAGGAAATGGTACCAGCAAAGTCAAACTCAATAGTGGAATGCACAGAAAAATTTTATTCTTTGGCTTTGAAAAATTCTCAACAAGACTCATCTAACTGCACGACCTCTAGTACTACAAAGCCAGCCGAGTCAAAGAGAGGCGCATCTCTTCATTTGACTTCATCACTAAATCCTGCATTGTTACTGGAAGCATGCATGGTGTAACATGGTACAATCATAGCGTGTGAGCAAAACTGGGCCCGATTCAAATCTTGGCTACTTCCATTAACTGTAAATGTCTCTGCAAAGATATTTATCTCTTTGACCTACAGTTTTCTTGTTTAAAAAGCAAAGATAATAATACTTACTTTGAGGCTAGGTATAATTCTAACACTTGGCAGCCTAAGGCGAAAAGGTCCAAGTTTGAGACAAGCTTGGGATAGAATTGACATCTGGTCACAAAAAACAAAAATAGAACCAAAAAAAAAAAAAAAAAAACAAAAAAAAACACCCAACCAACCAAACAAAAAGCAAAACAAAAACAATCAAATCAAGAAGAACAAACTACTTCCTTTGTGTAATGGTTCTGGGGATGGGTGATAATGTAGCCAGAGCTTCTGCCACATAAAGAACACCTGAAATTCACTAAACTTTATTATTATTATTATTATTATTATTATTATTATTATTATTATCATTATGATGATGATGATGATGATTGTCACCACCATCATCAACAGCACTACCATTATAACTCTCTTGTAAGCTGACAGAAGTGAACTAATACTTTCCTGACATAAAAATGTAACACATGTACTTATGGAGAAAAGATAGGAATTGTGCCTTTGAATACGAGAGAGACATCACTAACAGAAGGTTATGTTGTTGGAGGGGAGTCCTCATTGAACCCCATTTCTAGGACTTGGAAATCTATTCTCTTCTCTCCTACTTTTGCCTTTGCATCAATTTGTGGACTGTAACTAACTGGGGAGGGGTGATTTGCCAGCTCATAGCACTTGGCAGAGTTTAGAAGTTTTGTGAGGAAACTATCTCTATCCAATCCAGAAAAGATGGGAAAATTCACAGTTACTATTTTGGTACGTGGAAACTCAGTGATGTTGTGAAATTATTTTTCTTGCTGATATTAATGTTCATGTAAAACAAAAATAAACTATCTTTTGCAGAAAGATCAAATAAGCTATATAAACTTGGAAAAAATGATCTGGAACATAGAAATATTGTGGATTCATGTTAGTTAAAGTTAAAAAATATATCTTGAAAAAATTTCTCCTAAGAAATCATTTTATTTACCTTTAGGTTAAAAAGCCTTGGTTATATGTTTCTGATTCTGTTTTATATTTTCTCACATAATTTTCTCACCCCCCCCCCCCCCAGTGCTCACGTGTGTCTGTATGCAGAGTTTTGAGTATGTGTATATATTTACATATAACAAAAGATTTTGGCCCTGTCTTTATGGATATCCCCTTAAAATACATTCAACTTTTCTTCCCCTTCTACAGGTAAGCACTATCTCACAGATCCAAAAATATGCTACAAAGCTGAACAATATTTCAATAAAAAGAAATCTGTTGCCCATTTATTTCACTTTCATAAATTCCATCTGGGGACTTTACAAATGATTTATTATGTATTTACATTAGTTGTTGAATGATCTTTGAGCAGTGTGACAAATGAGAAAAAGATTGTGAGCCAGAGCGCGAGGGGCTGAGCATAAAGGGGATCCACCCAGACTGCCAGCTTCATGGAAAGTAAGACTCAGTGATTAGTCTGGAAAGTCCTTGGCTGGTGCTAGCTATGCTCTCCACTGCAGTTACCAACACAGGAGAGACAGCTATCACTTGGAGAGGGCTTCGTAAATTAAAATGCAAGAACATATTGGTCTGTTTTTGGTTAATATAGTACTACCTGAGATATATGCTTGTTTAAGGGTCCAGTCTGTCCATAGCTGGTCTTTCCTTTCTCATGTCGAACAGTGGAAAATTGAACTATCTAACTAATCCATAAAGTAGGGTACTATTCTAGAAGCCATCTTACTTTGCAAACTACCACAGGATGTTACTGTCAACTGTGAACCTCTTTATCAGTGAAACCAAAGATAAAAGAAACAACAACAACAACAAAAAACATCCTGCCTATTAACTTACTGTCAAGGGTGGTTGTGAACGAAGACAGGATTGCTTGAACTTTGAAGCTGAACAGAGTGACTTGGGCCCACAGGATTATAGAGGTGCTTTGCCTAAGTAGGCTGAAGAATCTCTGTTCCTTGTCTAGCCCAGGAACACTGCTGGCTTGTGGGACAGTGTGGGGTGTGCATACTGTCTGCTAAGTCTTTGTGCTGAGCGTTTTCCACTTGAGGACAGCTGAGCAGAGGAAGCATGTCTCTCTCATGTTCTCATACCTTACCTTAACTTTCGATTTTGTTGTTGCTGATCTATCTGCTTGTTTTTTTCTCTTTTTTTCTTTTTTCTTTTATTGGATATTTTATTTATTTACATTTCAGATGTCATCCTCTTTCCCCATTTCCCCTCCCTAGAACCCCGGTCCCATCCCCCATCCTCCTTTTTGCTTTTATACCATTTTAATTACATGCAAGTATTAAGGTCAGTTCTAGGTTGAGGGACTAGCCATACAATAGATGCAAAGCATCAAGGAACAAGCAAGGCAATAAACAAAAATTGGGATCTAAAAAATGTTACTAAGGCTGGTTTCAAACTTCTGGACTCAAGTGATCATTCCAGCCCAGCCTCCCAGGTGCCATTTTCTTGTTCTTAACAGAGAAGAAACAGAGGGAGTAAGTAACTTTGCCTGTACATGTATTCTCTCTGTAAGTGCAGTGTACCAGTCTGTGATGGTGAATGTGAATGAAGTTTGAGTAGGCACCCACTCTGCCTCGAACTTTGCTTTATAAGCTCAGCTATGTTATTTGATTTCTATCTATTTCTTTTAATAAGTCTAGACAACAATGTGCTCTTTTATTGAAAATTACATTTATTTATTCATTGTGTATGTATGTATGCATACATGTATGTATGTATGTGTGTGTATGCATAAATGTATGCATGTATACATGTATATATGTTGTACATTTTGATACAGATGTAAAAGAGTAACATGTGGGAGTGAGTCTATCTTGTCCTTCTAGACGTCCCAGCATATTGGTATCATGGACTGAAGTTAGGTCACAGGGCTTAAGGTCACTGACTCACTGGCTTTTTTTTTTTTTTTTTTTTTTTTTTTTTACAACAGACCTACTGAAGACTGAGCTAGAAGGTGCATGTTCTTCTAACGGCTTCACAAAGAAAACTCATATCCCTATAGAAAGCTAAGAGCATTCCACTGTCCCTCCCCATGAACAATATTACAGACTGATTCCAGGGATCCTGTGAAACTCAAACCTCTTCTAAAAACCCGGGAGGTGACAGTTTCTGGGGAACAGTGTGAGTTAATGAAGTATAACTTGATCAACCTAGAAAGGTAAAGAATCCACTTCAGGTCAAGCGCAATTGTACAAGAGAAAATGAAAGAACACAATGTACCCATCTTAACACAGGCATGATGCCTTAACCATGGAGTATACTCTATAGCTAAGAAATAGGCATCTTCTTTTCTATTAGAGATGAATATATGCATCTTCACATTGAGACTACATGATTTTTAGCTCATAAAAGAAAATATGCACCGAGAGAGCTAACATGGTCAAAATTACCCACTACATAGCACAGGTGACGTTTGAATCAGGTCAATCTAACTTTAAGGTTGATTGTGTTCATAATCAACCAAATGTTCTTATTTTCCTGCCAGAATAGCATCTGGATTTATTTTAACCCTCTCTGGTCCAAGGGAAAGTCCAATTTACCAGTTAAGTTCCTTTGTGTAATGGAAAAAAAAAAGCATCTACAATAAATGGTGCCAGTGTAATTGCCAGTTGGTATGTAGAAAAGTGAAAATAGATCCATATTGTTCACCTTGCACAAAGCTCAAGTCCAAGTAGATTAAGGACCTCAATATCAAACCAGATCTACTGAATCTAAAACAAGAGAAATTGGGAAAGAGCCTCAAACTCATGGGCACAGAAGAAATTTCCTACACAGAACTCCAATGGCTCAGGCTCTAAGATCAAGAATTGATAAATGGAACCTCATGACACTAAAAAGGTTCTGTAAGGAAAAGGACATAGTCAATAAGACAAAAAAAGTAACCTACAGATTGGGAAAAAAACTTCACTAACCTCACATCCTATAAAGGGCTAATACCCAAAAATATATAAAAAACTCAAGAAGCAAAGAACAATCTAAAATGACCCAAATACCTTAAAGAAAGATGACTTTGTTCCCACTATCATAAGACCTGAATACTTTTTTCCCTGAATACTGGCCCTCTCACTGTCTTCATGTTACTTCAATTATACTATCTACGATGATCTATCTATCCTAATCACTGGGTCATGGGGAAATATGTCCCGAAGCCAAAGGTCATTCTTCTAATGCTTTTAACTGACATGTTAATTCAAGCTCTGTTTATTCATCTTGCAAAAGAGACTCATCCTGCAGATTCCTCCCACTAGGTTCAGAGTGAGTCATTTCTAAGGAGCTGGGTAGTGCTTGCTGCCAACTCCTAAATAGCTGGAAGAACGATGCCTACTCTCTAACACAATCTCTTTAGAGGTTCGTCGTGCATTCAAGTTCCAGGGAGATAATTTGCAATCCAATTTTGGAGGTCTCTATTAGAAGTCTATTACCGCCCCAAATATAGTATCATAGATACTCATTTAAACTTCACGAGGCAGGCACAGAGGTGCACATCCCTCATCCCAGCAAGTGGAAGGTAGAGACAGGAGGGTCAAGAGTTCAAGGCCAGTCTTGCTACTAGTTAGTTTGAAGCCAGCTTGGGCTCCCTTGGCATCCCATTTCAAAACACAGACAAAAAAACAAAATAAGAAAATGCAAACAGAAAATCTCAGAATAAACTCAGTGATTGTCTTCAAGTGATCTCTCTTAATGAATTCATAGAAGGTGTCAGAGTGGGTCAATGTGAAAATGTGAAAATAATGATTTCCATTCCTGGAAAATATATAACTATTTGTAAGATTTTTTTTTCCTAGAGATACAATTCCCATGCACTATAAAATATCTTTACTTTTAAGATCCTAGATTAAAGGGTATGTATTCCATAAAAAGTTCCTCACGAGTCAGCAGTTCAATTCTTTAAGAGAATGATTGAATTTTTTGGCGTGTACCCTCACTGATTGAGGTTCCTTTCTGGAAGTCGTACAGTTGTGTTCTAGTGTAGTCAGCTTCCAGCTGACCTTAGGTGAGTATCTCTTAAGGACAAACCCCCCAACTTATTAATTTCTCTCTAATAAATGTAATAGATTTATATGTGATTAAAAGTGCTTTAGCAAAAACCACAACTAAATGGGTCAACAATGCCACAAGTGGTCTAGCCACTGATCTAGAAGCAGGTAGCCAAGAGTCCTATTCCTTGATTCCATTCATGGAGCTTTCTGGGCCCACGTTTTCAATCACATAAGCAATAGATTCAAGACTCCTTGTTTTAAAAAAAAAAAAAGGACAATAGATAAAACAATGCTTTTAAGCAAATAGGGCTGTCTCTGTCTCTCTGTCTCTCTGTCTCTCTGTCTCTCTGTCTCTCTGTCTCTCTGTCTCTCTGTCTCTCTGTCTCTCTGTCTCTCCCTCCCGCCCCCCCCCCCCACCTCTGCTTCTTTTCTATAGATCCTACATGAAGGGAAGGGGCCACAGGTCATTTCTCTGAAACTTATGCAGGTCATATACACCTCTCTTAAAACTTAAATCTTTCAAATATATATGGCAATTAAAGAAACTTCGAGATGTGCAGCGATATCAAAGGAGAGCCTTGACAGAATATTTCTTCACCAAGTTTCAAGATAGTAGCTCTCCTCCAATCCAGATAAGCCTCTCAGTCATCAAATACAGAATCTGCTATCTGTTCTTGGTAGTGAGAACCTCCATGTTTGATGTTTGGCTAAAAAGACAACGAAGGAAGGCTATTTGTAATGCAGCAATCGTTTCAAAATTCTCTATCCAACCTGAGATGTAATTCCACGAACCACAGTTTTGCCCTTAGAACTGTTAGATTTTTTCTAAATGTATCCTCTCTTCACCTGTAATTTAACAAACCCCTTGCTTAAAAAATGTCTCCCGAATGCAATGGATCACAGTACATGGATTCTTGCACCTGTCAATCTTTTACAGCCCTCCCATAAACTGTTCCTCCCTCAAATGCTGCATTAGGTAAGTCAGAGGTTCATTATGAGTGCAACCCCATGTTAATTGCTTAACCGAAATACTGCTCTGGTTAAAATAAAAACACAGATACAAAAAAAAAAATGTGAACTCAGATGATGTCATACATTTGAAATATATATTCACTTATTTATGCATATAACTACACTGAGCTATATACTTATATACCTGAATTTATGTATGTATCTGTGCACACACCCACATACACCATGGCTAAAGGCCAGTCGTTGGTGATTGACATCTAGAAATGACCCAATTTTAGAAGAAGCAGATGAAGTACCATAGCAACTGTAGTAGGAGAAGGGTTTAGGAAGGCTAACGGAAGCCACCGGTAATCCTAATACCATGTAAACATCTCTGGTCCTACAGTCTAGGCAAAACTGTATGCATTTGAATTCCCACCAAAAGCTCACAGAGTTCTAGATATATAGTCAGCAAACTGAAAAACACAAATTCCAAAATACAGACATCATGGCCCCCTCGGGGGCACTGATGTATGCTGTGCACACTGGCGCTACAGGGCCAAAAACTAGACCAGTACTCTCACAGGTATCCTTCCTGGAAGGCCACCCAAAATGCCGCCCCTAGTGATAACCAGCCGGTGCTGGCAGGTGTCCACAAGCAGACTCAAGGGAGCTCTGGAGAAAAACCTGTGGGAGGAAAGGGAGAGGAGGGTCGAGCATTTAGGAACAGCAGTGGCTCAAGCCCTGGTGCTCCTGTGTGGTCACCAATCCTGCCCAGGACCTGAATTCGCTCCGGTGCTGTCCGGAAAGATCTGCATTATGCCAGGGCGCTGGGCCAACTCACCTCAACGAAATAAAAACAGGGCAGGAGGGTGACGCTGTCCTTGATCACTTTGCCCTTTGGCCTCTCCTTCGCCGACATCCCGGCCACCTGCCGGGCTCCGAGTCCTCCCCCGGGCGAGGTGTGCACCTTGCGGCCGCCGAGGCGAGCTGCCTGCTCCAGCCGCAAGCGCCCGGCGCCGCTGATGTCACATTCCCCGCGGGCACCGCTGGAGCCAGCGCGCTGCATGCAGCGCCCCCGCCTTTTCCCCGCCCCTCTTTGCAGTAACCCCGCGGTTCCCTGAGCCCGCAGGTCTTCTTCAGCCAGGCTTTAGTCCCTGGTTTGAGGGCAAGGGATAGCCAGCTCCTTCTTCAAGCTGTTGCTGCGATGGCTTCCCCTCCCTGCCACTCTCCCTGGGCTCCACCGCCTAAGCTGTGAGGCTCCTCTGCTGGCTGTCTGAGCTTGACGTCAAAAATAGGGAAGAGTGGGGGGAAGCACTCCTGGTTTCTGCAGAAGCAAAGCTGAGGAGCCAAGGCACCTGGTCTCACGTGGTCCCCTACCTGCGGTTCGCCTTGCCTTCCTAGATAACAGACGCCTGCGCGGCACCTTTATCAACGCTGTAAAAAAGAGACCTCCACCTGTGCAAAATTAAAACTGGGACTTCATACTGACAAGTAGGCCATAGAAGGAATTTACTGGGAGCTGGCTGCTACCCAAGAGTGACAGCCCTGTCTGCTGATCTCTAGGGAGGTAACTCCCAGGAAAGCACCTAGAAAAAGCTCCAATCAGCTTGGGAACAAAGTGAGAATTTCCTGAATCTGAAGAGACAGGGTGAAAGCAAGCGGTACCGTCTCTGGCCCCAAGCTTAGGAAATGTTCTAACCTCATTCTTATTCCCTAGTACACTGTGGGAATAACTGCCGTAACTCTGGAAGCATGACGCCAAACATTGGAGTCTAAGCCAAGCCCTGGTTGTCAGGGTCCATGGTTGCACTCACGTTTTTGGATTCTTTTGGCAGCCACTAGTGTCAAGTGCTACAGCAGAAACATTCAAGGGACACAAAGCAACATATGGGGATATCACCCACATCTATCTCTATGTGTTCTAGGTCATTTCTTGCTCTTCCAAAGTCTCCCTGTCAATCACATGACTTTGAATCCCCAGCCTACTTTTCAGCTAGCTTTTTCCATTGCTGCTCCAGTTGGGTTTTGGCAGGCTAGACTCCATATTGGTAACATTCATGTTTTACCAACCCCACAGCATCTTGCCCCTACTCCTTTTGCCAAGATTAGGTTTCAGAGTCCTGCAGTGTAGTTGCTCATGTACCATACTAATTCAGCGAAACTCTATCCCCAGGTAAATCATATGTCTATCTGAACAGCTAAATACAGTGGAATAAAACTACAACACGTGATCTTGGGACCATGGCCTAAGTAACCCCACCTCATGATCCTAGTGTTTCCTTAGTTGGCCACAGTTCCATCCTCTGGTCATGGTTCCACGGGTATCTTCTCCTAACTTCTCAAAAGCCACACAACCAGCTAGCTTTACCTCACTCAGAGAATAGAAGCTGGAGAAAAGACTATATTATCGTTCAAAACAGAGTACTCTCTCCCACCACAGCCACTACCATGTCTTGTTTTGATTGGCAGAAAAAAAGAGTCCCTACAATTTTCAAGCCATTCCTTACCCCTCACATAGTAGCCAAAAGGTACTTCTGAAAAGTAATTACTGATTTCATTTCTCTCATTACCCTTCTAGAAGCTTCCCACAATGTGGAACAACCTACACACACACACACACACACACACACACACACACACACACACACACACACACACACACCAGCTCTTTATTTTATCTTGGAGCCTGACGGCCATTCTACCTGTTGGACTTCACTGATTTTTCTGGGCCTGATGGTGAGGGCACCTAAGACATTTGTACTTACTGTGTCTCTCTGTTCATGAATGCAGTTCTATCAACATTGTATAGTTAACCACTAACATACTTTATAATTCTGCTCAAAATTTAGATACTTGGGCAAATTTTCTTTGACATACTAAGTAATGGTCACAAGTCAAAGCTTCCCTTCCCTCCTCTACCTCCTCTGCCTCCTTCTTTTCTTCTTCCCCTCCCCCTCTCCCCCTTTGCCTCCTCCTTTCCCCTCCTTTCTTCCTCTCTTCCTCACCCTCGTCTCCTCTGCCTCTTCTGTCCCTCTCCTTCTCCTTCTCCTTTTTATTTTAAAGGTTTATTCTTTAACTTCCATGAGTGCTTTGTCTGTATATATGCTACGTACCAGAAAATGTTATCGTAAGCCACCATGTGATTGTTGAGAACTGAACTCAGATCCCCTAGAAGAGCAATGCTTCCAACTGCTTAGCCATCTCTCCAGCCCATCCTCTTTTCTTTAACAGTATTTTGTTTCATTTTTAGAATGTATCGCCTTTTTCATAGTTGATCAAATATTTCACCCATCTAAAGTTTTTATTTTTAGATAAGGAAACTGAGTTGATGCATTGAGCTCAAGTGTCCTTTCCCACTCTTCTTGGGGAGCCTTCTCCCAGAACATTCTCCTGTCAGCACCGACCGTGCTTCCCAAAGCTACATGATGAGTTCTTATGAAGACTTTATGAAGACTTTTTCTTTTTGAAAATGGCATTATGTCCTCACATAGTCTTTTCAAGTGCTTCAAGTAGGTTGAGGGCTTGGAAATGAATATCATTTCCAAGAATATTAATGAATGAAAACTAAATAAATGTGATGACCTTACAGACAGATACCACACAAAGACTCCAAGGAGAATATTTATTAAGAAAGTGAAAGTGGTTTATGCTTGGCTATGGGCACCTAAAACCAACTTAGAAACCACTTTCTTCTTAGCTGAGAAAGCTGACAGATTAAATAATGATGTCAAGTGTATTTTGAGCCATTTTTTCCAGGTTATTGGTGCTGTGAAATATTTTGTTTTGAAATGTCAGACAGCTGCTTTTTCAGTGGGTGCCCTTTTTCAATGGAACAAAATTTCCATTGAAAACATTCACAGTCCGGGAAGCATATTAAACTGCTTCCTCACTGCTATTTTGATGAAGATCTCCAATCAGCATACTTCAAGCAACTTCCAACATCCATGTCCTCTCTTGTCCCAGATGTGAATTATTCACATGGTGACAATGGTTTAGAGCATAGTTCTTAATTTAAGAATAACTCTTGGTGGCCTCAATGCTGTAGGTGGCTTGTTAAATCTTTTATTTTCTACCAAGTTCTATATAGCTGGCCCTAAATTTGTTTTACTTTGCAGTTAGTGTGATATTAATTTACTACTTCATGAGTGAGAGTGTTGAGGGACATGGCCACAGAAACTGGCTATTTGTTCTTCGTTGCTACATTATGCAAATGTTTCTCATGTACCTTAACTGGAGAGCCCTGAAAAGAAGCTAATTAAAGTATTAAATAAAACATTCCATCATTCTTGATTTTTGTCTCTCATACTTAGTCTCTAACTCTTTTGACTGCCCAATGAATGGTGGCCCTTTTCTATTATTTTTGCCGTGGACATCAATTAAAATAGTTTCTGATATAATGGCATATGGAACCAGCTGTCATGCCAACATAAACTGGAGAAATCTTTTGGGACTCCACCCCTAGATAAAATGTTACAGTAGATCAATGCTGCTGAGAGAGGGTTAGATACATATATGTATTATGTGTGTGTGTGTAGATGTATATAGATGTATAAGATGTATATATGTATATATTATATGTGCTGTATATGTGCCATATATTATATGTAATATATATATATATATATCATATACTATATATGTAATACAAAATACAAATTAAGAGTGAAAGTACTGAGTATATGTATGTGACAATAATAAAGAGATCTTGAGTTTGAAAGGGAATGGGGACAGAGGAGGAGTTGGAATGGAAAAGAAAAACAGAAAAATTGATGTAAAATTTATATCTCATGTATGAAATGAACAAAAAATACCACATTAAAATAAAAGTTCTTGGGTTTTTTTTTTTCCTGAAGTTCAACTCCAAATTCTTTCAGCCAGTTTGAAGTTCCTCCACTAGACACCCCTGTCTTAGGCACCTGTTGGTTTTTCTCTGTAGATGTGTGTCACCACACGATAAGCTTCTTTGAGCCATTTGTGTGCTATGGTTATTTTGCTTTCAGGAATCCCCACCTGTCATTCTCTCAGAAGAGAACTCAGATGCCATGCATATGAATTCTATCTACTCTGTGCAGACTCTCAGTGACTTCTCTCTCCAAAAACAATTTTTCCACTCATCTATACCACCTGGAACTTGATTATGAACTATTTTGTTTTTATAATATATATTCTTATACTTGTAATTAAAATAAATAATTAGAAAAATTATCCATGCCATTTTCTTCTGTTCAGTGTCTCTTTTCCATTTCTTCTCTCACAATTTGTCACTGTCCTCATGATATTGTAAGAGCTACTTATTTAATTCCCATAATTTCAAAAAAGTCCTTTTCTGACCAAGCTGGGAACTTTGCACCTAGGAAGTTTTCCAAAGGTCCAGTATTGATTGGGCTGCTCATTCATGCAAATGTTTAAGAACTGGCTGAAGAGAAAATTCAGTGGATAAACTGCTTGTTATATACATCTGAGGTGCTGTGTTCAGATCGTCAGACCCAACATAAAAACTAGGCATGGCAGCATGCATGTAATCCTGGCTCTGGGGATGCAGAGAGAAGCAGAACCACAGTAATTCCATCACCAGCCAGTCTATCTAGGCATCAACGAGCTACAGGTTCACTGACAAGATCTTGTTTCAAAAAGTAGCATGAAAAGTGACAGAGAAATATACTTATTATTGACTTTTGGCCTCTACAGACATGAGCAGACACAGTATGCACACCTTCATTCTCATGACATACAGTAACACTACAAATGCACACACTCAATCAGTTAGAAACAAAGAAAACAATACAAAGAATCAATAAAACCAAGAGCTAGTTCTTTGAGAAAATCAACAAAATAGATAAACCCTTAATATAACCAAGAGATAGAGAGACAGTATTCAAATTAACAAAATCAGTAATGAAAAGGGAAATATTACAACTGACACTGAGGGAATTCAAAGATGCTTTAAGTCTCATTTCAAAAGCCTGTACTCCAAAAAATTTGAAAAAAAATTTTTTTCAAATTAAAATGGTATAAAAGCAGATTGTAAAAAAAAATTGAAAAAAATTTTTTTTCCAATCTGCTTTTATACCATTTTAATTGCACGCAAGCATTAAGGTCAGTTCTAGGTTGAAGAACTAGCAATAAAAAATGCAAATAGACAAGGAACAAGAAAGACAATAAACACAAATAGTCAAAGAACAAGCAAGGCAATAAACAAAGTTCTGTGGTTACTCCTATGATCAAAATTTCTAAGGGCTTATCAGGATGACTAAAATATCTCAGCCTACTTCCCTGTCCTAGTCCCAAACCATTTTCATGCCTGAAGCCTACTTCTTTGTTTTAGCCTAAGATTTAGATTCCTGCCTGAAATTCTTTATTCTAGATTAATATTTAGATTTTTGCCTGAAATTACTTCTTTGTTCTAGCCTAAGATCTAGATTCTGACTGAAGCCCATTTCCTTTTTCTTGGCCAATGTCAGTTTCCTGCCAAGCAGCCTCCAAAGCTCTCAACATCTCCCCCCACTCTTCACTTCATAAACAAGACTGAGCCTGTCTTAGGTTGTTCTGACAAGAATGCCTTTCTTCCCCTTTGGAATATGCATTATCAAAAGTGATACACTCTGTCTTAGGTTGGTAAGGCTCTGTGCCCTTACCAAAAATCTTAATGAAATGGACAATTTTCTAGACAGATTCCACTTACCAAAGTTAAACCAAGATCAGGTAAACTGTTTAAACAGCCCCATATCCCCTAAAGCAGTCATTAAAAGTCTCCCAGCCCAAAAAAGCCCATGGCCAGATGAACAGAAAGAACACTGCCAAAGTCATTCTATGCAGCCACAATCACCCTGATACCTAAACCACCCAAAGTCTCAACAAATAAAGAGAATTTCAGACTGATTTTTTAAATGAATATTGATATAAAAATACTAATAAAATACTTGCAAACAGATTCCAGGTACACATCAAAGACAACATTCATCAAGATCAAGTAGTCTTTATCCTAGGGATGCAGAGATAGCTCAATATATGAAAATCTATCAACATAACCCACCATATAAACAAACTGAAAAAATCACACAATTACCTTATTAGATGCTGAAAAAGCCTTTAACAAAATTTCATGTTAAAGGTAGTAGAGAAATCATAGATATAGGGCACATAACTAAACATAATCAAAGCAATATACAGCAAGCCAATAGCCAACATCAAACTAAATGGAAAGAAATTTAAAGCATTTCTACTAAAATCAGGGATAAGGAAAGGCTGCCCACTCTCTCCCTATCTATTTAATATAGTATTTGAAGTTCTATCCAGAGTAATAAAACAACTAAAGGAGACTAAGGGGATATAAACTGGAAAGGGAGAAGTCAAAGTATTATTTGTGGATGAAATAATAGTATACATAAGCAATCACACAAAATTCTACCAGAGAATGCCTACAGCTGATAAACACCTTCAGCAAAGTGCCTGGATACACAATTAAATCAAATAAATCAATAGCCCTCCCTTATTCAAATGATAAACAGACAGAGAAAGAAATTAGTGAAATGACACTCTTTGCAATAGCTATGAATAATATAAAATATCTTGGTTTAACTCTAACCAAGCAAATGAAAGGTTTGTATAACAAGAACTTCAAGTCCCTGAAGAACGAAATTGATAAAGCTATCAGAAGATGGAAAGATCTTCCATGCTCATGGATAGGTAGGATTAACATAGTGAAAATGGTCATCATACCAAAAGCAATCTACAGATTCAGTGCAATCTCCATCAAAATTCCAAAGCAATTCTTTATAGACCTTGAAAGAGTAATTCTCAACTTCATATAGAAAAACAAAAATGCCAGGACAGCCAAAACAATCCTGAACAATAAAACACTTTGAGAGAAATCACTATCCCTGACTTCAAACTATACTACAGAGTACTAGTGATAATAACTGGATGTTACTGATACAGAATCAGACATGTTAATTGATGGATTTAGAACATTTGATTTTTGATAAAGAAACCACAACCACACAATAGGAAAATGAAAGCATCTTCAACAAATGGTGCTGAACTAACTGGATGTCTACATGTAGAAGAATGATCCTATATTCATACTTATTACCTAACACAAAACTTAAGTCCATGTGGATCAATGACCTCAAAATAAAGCCAGATACACTAAATCTCATAGAAGAGAAAGAGGGAAACACCCACAAACACACTGGTACAGAAGAAAATTTCCTGAACAGAACACCAATAGCTCAGGCTCTAAGATGAACAACTGATCAATGGGACCTCATGAAATTGCAAAGCTTCTGTAAGGCAAAGGATACTGTCAAAAGGACAAATTTATAGTCCACAGATTGGGAAAGGAACTTCACCAATCCTACATCTGACAGAGGTTTAATATCCAAAATTTACAAAGAATTCAAGAAGTTAGACACCAACAACCCAAATAACCCAATTAAAAAATGGGGTATGAAAGAAAATAAAATTCTCAACAAAGAAATCTCAGACAGCCAAGAAGTACTAAAAGAAATGTTCAGTCCTTAGTCATCAGGGAAATGCAAATCAAACCAAATATGAGGTTCCATCTTACACCCATTGGAATGGCAAAGATCAAAAACTCAAGAGATTGCACATGCTATTGAGGATGTGAAGAAAGAGGAACATTCCTCCATTGCTGGTGGGATTGCAAGGTAGTACAACCACTTCCGATACTAATTTGGCAGTTTCTCTGAAAACTGGGAATATTTCTACCTCATGATCAAGCTATATCACTGCTGGGCATGTACCCAAAGGATACTCCAACATACTCCAAAGACACTGGCTCAACTATGTTCATAGCAGCTTTATTTGTAATAACCAAAAACTGGACACAACCTAGATGCCCCTTGTCTGAAGAATGGATAAAGAAAATGGTGTACATCTACACAATGGAACACTATTCAGCTATTAAAAACCAAGATACATGAATTTTGCAGGCAAATGAATGGAATTTGAGAATATCATCCTGAGTGAGGTAACCCAATCCCAAAAGGACATGCATGGTATGTGCTCACTTATAAGTTGCTATTGGCCATTAAATACAGGTACCATGTTATACTCCATAGACCCAAAGAAGCTAAACAAAGGAGGAAGGGGGTATGGGGGAAAGATTGCATTACTTGATTTCATAATAAAACAGAATTGAGGTTTAATAATAAAATCAATCAAATACTTAAAAATATACTTTTACATTATTTATCTATAGTTATTCCACTGATAGTTATTTATTAATACTTGAAAGGAAACTGTTTTTATGCAGAGTTTATCTTGATGGATCAAAGCTACACAAATTTGACTTGATGGAAACAGTAGTCACATCAGTTGGGATCTCCAGTGTGCCTTTGTTAATGTGAAGATGGTGCTCACTTAAACATACCAAAGAACTGTGTGTGGTTACTTTGTATCTGAGTAAGCTTTTAATTGCAAAATCTTTTTGAATTGCGAGAACTTTTGCCCGAATATTGATTGATATGAGGTCCCAGAAAATGGAAACATTGACTCACAGAGCTAATAAGAACTGAATTGAAAGAGGCTTCTAATAAGAGTCCCAATATCCAATGGGCATCACCTTTGTTCAGAAATGGTTACAAAGTAAGTGAAAGTGTACCAGAATGGCCTTTCACAATCTTCATAAATAGATAGCTCAGGAAGAAAGAGCATTCTTTTGACAACAAGGCTATACAGGCGTTTCTGGGGGCCTGCCCTGGTCTTTAGGTTAAGATGAGGTGGTACACAGCGTCAGACAAAGGTCAAAGACTGATGATCTCTGGCCTTGTAACTCTCTGTATTATTTTGTGCTAATAAGCAATGGTTTCTTTTCTCTCTTACTATTCTGTGCCAGTAAACTCCGGTTTCTTATAATTCTGTGGCTGGTTTCTAGTAATAAACTTCTGCTGGCTGCAGCAGGGAATTAAGAAGAAAAAAAGGCTTAACTGCTAGGGCTCTTTTCTTTCCAGCTCAAGTGCCCCTTGCTGGCAAGGAGAGAGGCTTGGAACTCAGTAAGTCTTTGTGAACCAAAAACAAAGCAAAGAAAAGGAAAGAAAAACAAAAGGAAAAAAAAATGTCCTGTAGAAAACACTCATACATTCTGGATGAAGCAGAAAAAAAAAAAAAAAAAAAAAAACTTCAACTAACTTTTATTCACACATGCAGGAATAAAACACATTCTGGAAGCTAAAGAAGGCTGCACCTACTTTACATGCATATATATATATATATATATATATATATATATATATATATATACATATACATTTGGTAGATGTAGCAAAGCTCCAATAACTTCACACATAGACATATACACATATTTGGTGGATGGAACAAAGCCCCATAGTAAGCTCTAATAATGCTTAAGTTTTTGTTTCTCAATATAAACACTGTCTCTAAACAATTAACTCATGCAACTATCAGGCAGAACTGTTACTGTAGGATAACTGATTACATGAAATTCTAAATACTTTTACTTTCTAAAAAAATTCACAGTAATTTTGAGGGACTAACTCATGCCACAGATCAATAAAGTTTAAAGAGTTACAACAGTGTTTTTATATGTCTTTCTATTAAGACTAGCCTCTCATTAAACATCCATCATCTGTTACTAGCCCCATAATGTCCATTATAAGTTTGAAGCAGTAATTTTAATGTCACAGTTAGCACAGTTTTATCAAGAGACAAATCATCTGTCTTGTGTCTCATTAGTTTTGAAGATTTTGTTTGTTTGTTTGTTTGTTTTGAGACAGGGTTTCTCTGTGTAGTCCTGGCTGTCTTGGAACTCATTCTGTAAACCAGGCTGGCCTCAAACTCAGAAATCTGCCTACTTCTGCCTCCCAAGTGCTGGGATTAAAGGTGTGCACCACCACTGCCTGGCTAGTTTTGAAGTTTTATATAGATAAATCAGGTAATGTTTTATTTTTCTGTCCTTGCACCTACAATAAGTTGCCCATTCCCAGTTTATGATGTTTAGTTATCAGATAACAGTCTCATAGCTAACCTAGAAGGAATGTTTTCTTTCATTATAAATTTGTTTACAAGCCTGCTTTCTTAACCTAGTACAATTAGCCCGTGACCCATGAAGGTTTACAGAACCCTATTTGCAGCTTTCGTACTACAGAGGGCTCAAATTACTTAAACAAATTTAGAAATTCTATAAATCCATCGTTAGGAATTATCAAATCATTAATTTTTCTACACAGTTTTATTACATGATAGTACATCTTTAGGTTGATCTATAGAAAATCTGCCCCAATAGGGTGGGCTGATGCCCAGGAATAATTAGACTATATGATAGTGATAGGAAAAGGCATACCAGCAGCAAGAAGCAATCCTGGGATGAAGTCCTGTCCTTGGGGTCTTACCTCAGAGCTCATCCATTTTAGGCCGTGTGAAATAGTGGGATAGCTCCAGAAGATTCACTTAGATGTTCTTAGCCTTTCCTAGATGGTTTCTGAAAAGGTGTAACAACAACTAAGTTGCATGTTAGCAATATTTCCTTCATCAAAAAGAAAGCTTGTAATAGGGGGAAAAAAAAGAAAAAGGAAAGTCATAAATCTGGAAGGACAGATAAGATGTATGTGCTACTGCAGTTTTAGCTCCCAAATTAAATTATTTACAAGCAGAACTTCATCATAATTACCTCTGAAGCTCAGTAGTGTTTATCAATAAACTCTTCCCTCAATAATTTTTATGCATTACATTTCTTTGAATTTCTGTCATCAGGAATGCCTGTCCTGTGAAGGTAAGTCATATAAAATACACTGATGTCGAGAGTATTAACAAAATTGTAAGGGTTTTTCTATGGGAGTAAGATATGTGATGTTGGCAGCTGGTGCCATATGACTTCCAGCCACAACCTAATCTGTGATGTGCCAACTTAGACTGTAAATTAAGTCTTAATGCAAGCTACATATCAGTACTTAATGTAGTGCCACCCACAAAGTGCAAGCAGGAATGATGACAAGGATATCCACCAAGTCCACGTCTGTGGTGACTCTGGAGCTTCATAGGTGAAAAGAACTCATCTTGCCGATGTGCATAATTCATTGGTGATAACGGGAGGTGGTATGTTTTATTGGTTATTGTGCATTTTGTGTGTTGGGTCAGCACATAGTTTGTGTCAAGTTGACAAAAATCTAACCAGTAAAATGACCCCAGTCCTAAGATGTAGGATCTGAGCAGTCATGAAAGGGTTAACTATGGATGAATGAGTAACAGGTTAAAGTCCCTCTGCACTGAGGCCCGCTGGCATGGCATGTCTTGAGAACAGATATGAATGTGAATTGATAGGCTTCACCAGCCTCATGGAAGGATTTCACATGGCATTGATTCCGAAGAAATTGTTTATCTCTGTTTTCTCTATATGCGGAATGATGAAATGACAGAGTTCTGAGCTAATAGAGTGAAAATTCTTGCTGCTACAGACCCTGCTACCTTACAAGTCATTGAGCCTTGAGTCAACTTGTATTGGACCATGAAGAAGCAGGATGTGCCTAAAAATGAACCAAAATTGACACAGTGTGTGTGTACGTGTGCACGTGTGTGTGTGTGTGTGTGTGTGTGTGTGTGTGTGTGTGTAGAGGGATCTTTTTGATACTTTCTTTTCTGGTTTTGGAAGGGAAACACTCTAAGCAACAAGTAAGCCTTTGTGGACTTGGGGTCTTATTGAGCAGTGTTTTGAGGAATGACCCACAGACCAATTCATGTGCCTGTCTCAACAGCTCTTTTGGAGCACTAGTGCACTCATACCTTCTTGTGCTGTTCATGACTGTTTGAGTGCTAATGACAAAGTCAATTAGCTATGACACAGATAACAAGGCTCACAAAGATTAGAATATCCACTCTCACACCCTCACTAATTCTGAATTTTGCCTGAATTCAAGCTGCACCCATATGTGTAATCTTACTGTCTCCAGAATAAATCCCCATTTTTCCCTCATATTCAATTTCTAACAAATCTGTCGTGACTGAATTCTACAACATTTAATTACACCATGATATCTAGAGCTTGGCTCTTCTTGTCACATTATATAGCTATAAAATTATAGCCCACTGAATCCCTGACACTACTTCAGACACATGAGAATAACATGGACACAAAATACAGTCTAAGTTATTTTTATCAAAGTTGATGGAAGTGAATTCTCTAATATGCTGTAAAGTGAATGGAGTGGTATGTTTAATGTGACATTTAAATTCCAGGCATGTATTTGCCTTTGCAAATATTATTCAGAGAGACTCTTTAAGCCTTAAAATGTCATAAAATGGCAAAAGCCACATTATACAAATATTTTTAATTTGTGCAATCTGTGCTGAGTTCTTTGAAAGTTATGTAAAACTGGCATGTTAATCAGAGTAAATTAACTAATACTTCAGGAAAAGCAGATGGCACCTTGGTTTTAATGTCATTTGAACACTGAAACCAACTGATGTATTGATCAGAGAAAAGGGGATTTTATTTGGTGAAAATAAAAATGTTTTGCCTGTTTGCCCTTATAATGTAACTTTAAAAATAGAAGTTTTGACACATATGCACATATACTCAAACATAAATATACAGCCATACGTAAGAAAGAGGAATCTACGTTCCAGTGTTTATACAACTGTGTATATTTAATAAAGTTTATGAAAAAGTAAATTTTAAAAAAGTTTAAAACACTAAAAGTTTTAAGATTTATTTATCTTATTTTGTGTGTATAATTGGTTTGCTTGCACATATGTATATGCACCATGTGTGGGCCTGATATACAGGAGGTCAGTAGTGGGCACTGTATCCGTGAACCTGGAGTTATAGACAGTTATGAGCCTCCAGGTGAGTGCTGGTGACTTTATAAGCAATAGACAAATACACCATTCAGGATGGTACATGCATTCCTGTATTCCTGGCAATCAATGCTATGGCAGACAGATAGGGCGTCAGTTCAGGGCAATCTGGTCTAATTAGGGAGAATCTATGTCCAAAGCAAGCAAACAAACAAAACTCAGAGAAAGAGAAAAAAAACAAAAGAATGAAAAAACCTTCAATCTTATGATATGATGGAGCAAGCATCTTTAGGGTTTATGCCCAGGAGTGGCATAGCTGGGTCTTCAGATAGAACTATTTGCCAGATTGATTTCCAGAATGGTTTTACCATTTTGCAATTTCACCAGGAATGAAGGAATATTCTTTTTTCTCTACATCCTGGCCAGCATCTGCTATTGCTTGAGTTTTTGATCTTAGCCATTCTAATTAGTGTAAGGTGGAACCTAAGGATCATTTTGATTTGCATTTCCCTGATAACTACGGATGTTAAACATTTCTCTATGTGCTTCTGGGACATTAGAAATTCTTCAATTGAGAACCCTTTTTTTATTGGATATTTTATTTAGATTTCAGATGTTATCCCCCTATCCCAACCCCCTCAAAACCCCCATTCCATCCCGCCTCCTCCTGCTTCTATGGGGATGTTCCCCACCTACACCCCCATTCCCACCCACCCACCCTCCAATTCCCCCACACTCGGCATCTAGCCTTCATGGAACCAAGGATCTCCTCTCCCACCTATGCCCACAAGGCCATCCTCTCCTACATATACAGCTGGAGTCATGGGTCCCTCCCTATGTGCTCCCAGGCTGGTGGTTTAGACCTTGGGGAGCTCTGGTTGATTGGTATTGTTGCTCTCCTCATGGGGTCACAAACCTTTTCAGCTCCTTCAGTCTTCTCTCCAACTCCTCCATTGGGAACTCCTTGATCAGTTCAACTGTTAGCTGTGAGCATCCACCTCTGAATATGTCAGACTCTGGCAGACCTCTAAGGAGACAGCTATATCAGGTTCCTGTCAGCATGCACTTCCTGACATCCACATCAGTGTCTACCTTTGGTGATTACATGTAGGATGGATACCCAGGTGGAATGGTCTCCAGACAGCCCCTCCTTCAGTTTCTGTCCCACACTTTGTCTCCATATTTGCTCCCTTGAGTGTTTTGTTACTCCTTCTAAGAAGGACTGAAGCATCCATACTTGGTCTTCCTTCTTCATGAGCTTCATGTGGTCTGTGAGTTGAATCTTGGGTATTTCAAGCTTCTGGGCTAATATCCAATTATCAGTGAGTACATACCATGTGTGTTCTTTTGTGATTGGGTTATCTCACTCAGGATGATATTTTCTAGTTCCATTCATTTACCTAAGAATTTCTCTAATTCATTGTTTTTAATAGCTAAGTAATACTCCATTGTGTAAATGTACCACATTTTATGTATCCATTCCTCTGTTGAAGAACATCTGGGTTCTTTCCAGCTTCTGGCTATTATAAATAAGGCTGCTATGAACATAGTGGGGGCATATGTCCTTGTTATATGTTGGTGCATCTTCTGGGTATCTGCCTAGGAATGGTACAGCTGGGTCCTCAGGTAATTCAATGTCTGATTTTCTGAGGAACTGCCAGACTGATTTCCAGAGTGGTTGTACCAGCTTGCAATCCCACCAACAATGGAGGACTTTTCCTCTTTCTCCACATTCTCACCAGCATCTATTATTACCTGAGTTTTTGATCTTAGCCATTCTGACTGGTGTGAGGTGGAATCTCAGGGTTGTTTTGATTTCCATTTCTCTGATGACTAAGAATGCTGAACATTTCTTTAGGTGCTTCTCGGCCATTCAAGTTTCCTCAGTTGAGAATTCTTTGTTTAGCTCTGTACCCCATTTTTTTCATAGGGTTATTTGGTTGTCTAGAGTCTAATTTCTTGAGTTCTTTGTATATATTGGATATTACCTCTCTATCAGATGTAGAATTGGTAAAGGTCTTTTCACAATCTGTTGGTTGCCATTTTGTCCTATTGACAGTGTCTTTTGCCTTGGAGAAGCTTTGCAATTTTATGAGGTCCCATTTGTCAATTCTTGCTCTTAGAGCATAAGCCATTGGTGTTCTGTTCAGGAACTTTTCCTCTGTGCCTAGGTATTCGAGGTTCTTCTCCAGCTTCTCTTCTATCAGTTTCAGTGTATCTGGTTTTATGTGAAGATCCTTTATCCATTTTGACTTGAGCTTTGTACAAGGGGATAAGAATGGACTGATTTGCATTCTTCTACATGCAGACTGACAGTGACCAGCACTGTTTGTTGAAGGTGCTGTCTTTTTCCACTGTATGGTTTTGGTTTTTTGGTCAAAGATCAATTATCCATGAGTGTGTGGATTAATTTCTGAGTCACCACTATGCTTATAGCAGCCTTATTTGTACTAACCAGAAGTTTGAAAAAAACAGAAGTCCCTCAACTGAAGAATGGATACAGAAAATGTGGTTCATTTACACAATAGAATACTATTCAGCTATTAAAATTGAGGACATCATGAATTTTGCAGGCAAATGGTTGGAACTATCAAATAGCATTCTGAGTGAGGTGACCCAGACACAAAAGGACATACATGGTATGTACTTATTGATAAGTGGATATTAGCCAAACTGTTCAGAATATCCGTGATACAACTCATAGACCATATGAAGCTTAACAAGAAGGAAGGCCCAAGGTATTAATACTTCAATTCCTCTTAGAAGGGAGAACAAAATAATTATGGGAGGCAAAGGGAAGAAGAGGGTGGGAGGGAACAGGGTGAGGGAGGGGAGAGGAAGGGAAAAGGGGGGGGGAGATCTCCTGTGGGGGGAGACAGGAGAGAAGCCCAGAGGGTCAGGAGAAGAATGGAAATATGGAGTTGAGCAGTGTAGGGGCACCTCTAGAAAGTCCCAGACTACTGGGTTATGAGAGGTTCCCTGGACTCAATAAGGATGACCTTAGTCAAAATGCCCAACAGTGGGGAAATGGAACCTGAAGAGACAATCTCCAGTAGGTAGACAGGAACCCCAGTGGGGATTGGGGACATCAACCTTCCTTCAAACTTTTGACCCAGAATTGTTCCTGTCTAAGAGAAATACAGGGACAAAATGGAACTGAGATTGAAGGAAAGGCCATCCAGAGACTGGCCCAACTTGGGATCCATCTCATGAGCAGTCATCAAACCTTGACACTATTACTGTTGTGCTTGCCTAGCATGGATGTCCTCTGAGAGGCTCTACAAGTACTTGACTGGAACAGATGCAGATACTTACAGCCAACCATTGGACTGAGGTTGGGACCTGTATGGAAGAATTAGGGCAAGGACTGAAGGAGCTGATGTGGATGGCAATACCTTAGGAAGACCAACAGTATCAATTAACACAGACCCCTGGGAGACCCAGAGACTAAACCACCAACCAAAAAGCAATAATGGGCTGGTCAATGTACTGCCACCCCTCACCCACACTGCTTTCTCCTCTCCCCTCCCCCCTGCTACATATGTAGCAGAGGACTGCATTGTCTAGCCTCAGTGCGAAAGGATGAGCTTAATCCTATAGAAACCTAATGCCCTAGGGAAAGGAGATGCTAGCAGGGTGAGGTGGGAGTGAGTGGGTGGGTGGGGATGCACCCTCTCAAAAGCAAGGAGGAGGGAGAATGGGACAAAGAACCCATGGAGAGGGGACCTGGAAGGAGGGGGGCAGCATTTAGAATGTAAATAAATACAATAATTAATAAAAAAAACCCTTCACCTTTCCTCCCACAAAACCCCTAAAATAATATATATTATAT